>NW_027466874.1:667500-865000 GCF_046128005.1 Genypterus blacodes
AAATTTGTATAGTATATAAAGTATAAAACTATATAAAGTATAGCAAAAAGCATTGAGAAATATAAAAAAAGTAAACATTTCTCTGCCTTGGTACAAACATTCTTCATGTATCATTTTGTAAAAATTGATGAAAATTGTTGGGGAAATATTGGAAATAATTAAAAATGTAAAAAGAAAAATATGGATGGATGCTGATAGAATTTAGATTCAAAATAGCTTAAAAAAGGTGTTTTTTACAGCGCCACCAGCAGGCCAACCTGCACACAAAGGCAGAGACTTAACGGCCTTGGCAAAGGTATTAGAGCACCAAGACACAGGGGATCCAACCACAGCAACAGATGCCACGATGCTCGACAGTCACTTGTTTTTGTATGAAACTGGGTTTGATGAACTCACTTGGTTTTGTATCAAATCTTCGCATAAACGCAAAGGATTGTGTTATTTGTGTTATTTTGCTAACAATTTCCTCCAAAGCAACTCAGAGGAGAACAAAAACAAACTGTCGCAGAGAGGAGAGGAGAGGAGAGGAGAGGAGAGGAGAGGAGAGGAGAGAGAAGAGGAGAGAGGAGAGGAAGAGAAGAGGAGAGAAAAGAAAAAAAGAAATGAGAGGACAAAGGAAAGAAGGAATGAGAGAGGAAGGGAGAGGAGCGAGGAGAGAGTAAGGAGGAGAGGTGAGAAGAAAGGAGAGGAGAGAGGAGAGGAGAGAGTAAAGAGGAGAGAGGAGAGGAGAGGAGCGAGGAGAGAGGAAACAGGAAACAGGAGAGAGGAAAGGAGAGGAGAGAGGAGGGAGGAAAGAGGAGAGAGAAGAGGAGAGGAGAGGTGGTGGTCTTCACCGGGAGTGTGTGTGAGCATGGGGGGCTACGGGTGTATGTGTGTGGGGGTTATGTGTGTGTGTGTGGGGGTGGTCTGAGTGAGTAAATGGCTTTGACATGAGTGGAAGCAGGCTTTTTCCATCAGGCTCGGGCCCTGATCCCACACACAGCGCGGCAGTGTCAGCTTACCGCCCCGGGCTGAGCCGCTCCCATGGGCCCCGCGTTCATTAGAGACAGAAAAGCCAAATTAGGCGAGCGGGCGTCGACAGTTTCCTCCCCTATGGAGACATCACACACAGATTTGTCCGACATGATGGAGTTATATGTCCCATAAAGGTAATGTCAACATCCGCGCCGCGTCGGGAGCGCGCGGCTCTCTGGGCATCGGGCTGCACGAGGCGCGTCTCCGCTCCGTTTACTTTAATGTCCCGATACGAGCCGGAAATAGAAATGATCCCTGGTCTCAGTGTCGATTCTGTTTCTTTGCGTAAAATAATTGCTTCATGTAATCATACCCCGTTTGATTGATAATTGATTGATTGATTTGAAAATACCGCCAGTGTGAAATCAATATTCTATGGCCTGTTTATCTATTTACTTGGTTTCTTTGTAATATGATAATTGCATTTTCAGCTTCATTTAGCGTCTGAAAGAAGTAGACACAGTCAACAACAAATAAAAATAAAATCAAGTATGCCAACACTGGAGCTGTTCAAAGAATAAAAACTACAGATTTTATTTTCAACATTGTTTATCTTTGGTGGGACGCTCTTCATAGTTCTTCATCGTTCTTCATCGATCCTCTCTGCAGTTTTGTACCTGAACATCAAGAAATCAGTAAAATGTGTCAATGAAGTGAAATCGTAAAGCAACAGGGCACATAAGGGAGGACGGGGCCCCTGCAGCTGATATATGTGTGGATGTAATGGATATTAAATCGCTCTTTTAATCTCTATTTTTATTTTGTATCTCATGTATATGCTTTCTTTTATACATTAACAATGCAGGAAAATCACCCAAATCTCCCGTAAACCTGAGCGGAGCTGCATGTTTGTATACCGTGACATATTTCCACATGCATTCTGACTGTAAATATTTGTACTTTGAGGCTTTATGGGTCAGATTTCCTTGAGAATACCATCAAATGAAAATGCCGATTTTTCATCATAAACTCTATGTAAATTCAACGAAAAATGTTTACTGTGGAAAAACTACAAATCCTTGATTTTTCACGTGTTTTTTATGTTTGAGGGCAAAATTATGAACTCAAACTACAATATTTTTTAACTTTCATATTGGTGCATTGAGGCTGTTATCTATGCACTTAAACGTACAAACACACACACACACACACACACACACACACACACACACACACACACACACACACACACACACATATTTATATACTGTATATATCAGCTTCATTAAATCTATTTGTGTACAATTTGTAGCTTCATGCTGCAAACAAACACAAATAAGAACACACAGTCCTGCAGTGATTGATGATTGATTGTGATTAAGGCTCAAAGCCCGTAGCGGTGTGTGTGTGTGTGTGTGTGTGTGTGTGTGTGTGTGTGTGTGTTCGTGTGTGTGTGGTGAACAATGAGCAGCAACAACAACCTTCACTCCGCACAACAGAGGATGTGCGGATCAAATCCCTTCCCTCCGAGGGACCTCGTGGCTCCGCTCATTTCCTGCGACATCAAACCTGGAGACCCCCGCTGAGCTCAGGATGCTGCGGGCCGAGGGGAGCTGCAGCGCCGCTTTGATGGCGGCCTGTGCGGCGGCACGATGGAGCTCTGCTGTATCAGACTGATGGAGCTTCAGGTGTTGGTCTGCATATGAGCCTCATCAGGCGCTTTGTTTGTTTTCATGTGCGACTGAGAGGTTGTTTGTTCCCGAGCAAATATTAGATTAGAGAAGAATTTGACTAAATGTTTACAGTCTTGTCTGACCTCGAGTAACCCAGTTTCAGCTATAAGATGAGCTAAAGTAACTCTATACAATACTAAAGATACTAAAGATACTCTAATACAAATGTCTAATTTATTATTGTTACTAAAAAATAAAGATAATAATAATGACGTGTCATTGACGAATCATGAGTTGAATCACACATTGGCACTGCTCCCTGGAGATAATTACTGGGATTATGATTAAATAAATAAAGTGTGCAAAAATGTCATTCAGAAAATACAAAACAACTAAAAATACTTAATACAGTATTTATAAATGTAGGGTTTTAGATTTCATTTGGCGTTTTTATTTAATGTAATTCGTATTTAAGATTATTTCATCCATCAGTCTCTGATATGCTGATTACAGTAGAGTAATATAGTAGTATTATAATTAGTAGTAGTAGTAGTATCAGTATTGGAAGTACTATTTGTATTTGTATTTGTATTTGTATTTGTATTTATATTTATATTTGTATTTGTATTTGTGTTTGTGTTTGTATTTGTATTATTATTATTGTTGTTATTGTTATTGTAGAACAAAGAAAAGTCCTACATTAAAATAAACATTGAAATAAACATTGATTAAATTATCTCAGCATGACTTGTTGTCACTCGGTGTGCACAGTGATTTGCCAAAAGTGATAAATGCAGCAAGTGCTTCGAATATTACCAAAACATTGCTTTTATTGAATAAACACCTTGATCCTGTTTTCTGTCTTCTCTCTCTGTGGGTTATGAACCCAACATGGCAGCAGCACTGAGAAGGGCTCCTTCTGCCGCGCAGCTCCTTTTATTTGGCCTCTGGATCTGCGGGTCGCTCCGCCTGCGTTTCCTGCTTTGGTGCTGCGGGGTCAGGGGGGCTGCGGGGGCCTGCGGGGGCTTCCTAACATTGTGCCTACCGTAAAGGGCCGGGCCCGGGTTTCCCTCCGGCAAGCTGTGGTACGCGGGCCTAAACCGAGCCGGTGAACAGACCAGGTTTCCGCTCTGAGGCTGACGTAACAGACGTGACGTCCGGGCGCACAGGTGTGCTGTTCCGGTGTTTCACCTGCAGGTTGCAGCATTGAGCCTGAAAAGAGCAGGAGACTCACCTGTTACCTGGATGAACACACGTACACACACACACACACCACCCGCCCCTGCACCGCCTCAGTATCCAGCACCCTCAACATCTAGCCCCGTGGTCACTATGGTAACCGCCCAGCCTTGTTCCTTCTCCTCCATTTCTCTGTCCCCCATACAGACACGGCACTCCCACAACACACACACACACACACACACACACACACACACACACACACACACACACACACACACACACACAGACACACGCGCGCGCGCGCGCAGATGGAGAGAGAGAGAAATACACGCATAGAAATACACACTGATGAACATATCTCCCCCCCCCCCCCCCCCCCCCCCACACACACACACACACACACTCAAACTGCACCCACCACTGTCTGTTGGTGTAATTTGTGTCACATAAGTACAATAATTGATTTAATTTAATTAGTTAATTATTTATTTCACACAAATCCTCACAAAAAATAGTAAGAAAAGAAAGAAAAAGAAAGAAAAGGAAGTAGCAATATAAATATACTGTATGTATATATAGGTAGCCAAACACATTAACAGTGATGGGGAAATAAACGTCTTAAAATCTTTAGGATGAAGTATAATCTATTAAATCTATCAATATATAGCATAAACATGTATAATCTTCAAAAACCAGGATGATATAAACTTCATGTACATAATCTTCATCATTCAGCTTTAGATGTGTTTGGTTTTTTTCTCTGAATAACAACAACTAACTCCATCAGTGTGCTCAGTCCCTTCACAGCTGCTCTAAAGGAAGAACACTCTGTATACAGTGTGTGTGTGTGTGTGAATATAGACTCGGATCAATTATGAAAGGATTCATATCAGTGGATTTATTAGAAAATGTTTTTATTCAGGCCTGCAAAACAAAACTGATGTGATTCACATGAGAGCAGGTTTGATCTCTGAGCATGAATGTTTCAAACTGAAACCAAAGAAATATGGAGAATTTAGATGAATTATTCAATATATTATGTAACATGTAGCATAAGGTGGGCGTGGAGAGTAACTACCCCCCCTACACCTTAGACTTTATGATTTTAAGGTGCTAGTTTAGATAAACAACAAAATGCTTTAATAAACAAACTGCTGCAAAAATATCTTTGAACAGCTGAGCTGTGTAAACAATCTACAATAATGATAATGCAATAACTATATAATAACAATAATAATACAAATTATAATAATAATGCTATACTTGATGAGCTCCCCTGTGTGTTTGTGTGTGTATCAGCTCTGTAGGTCATATTAGCAGGCCTGTGTGTGTGTGTGTGTGTGTGTGTGTGTGTGTGTGTGTGTGTGTGTGTGTGTGTGTGTGTGTGTATCAGCTGTTTGGGTTATGCTAACCGGCCTGTGTGTGTGTGTTTGTGTATGTGTATATGTGTGTGGTGTGTGTGTGGTTCGCTTTTTGCTTTATTCTGACGCGATGATAATGATCAGCAAACTGCATCTCAAAGGACCCGAAGGGGCTCATAATTACATGTATATGACACTGATCTCCCTGGCTGTGATCAGAAACATCCAGTGTGTGTGTGTTTGTGTGTGTGTGTGTGTGTGTGTAATAACTCTCTGAGCATCACGGTCCCATTGACGTTTTTATTCATAAAAATACCAACATGCACGAATCAATCTGAGGAAAACAACACAACATTCATGCGCTTCTAGTGCAGCTGCAGGTGACACACACACACGCTCACACGCACGGATGCACACACACACACACACATACCGCAGCACAGTCAACATTTTATATACAACAATATTTTATACAGCAGGTCATGAAACATTCAAATATAAATAAGATAAGAGTTTTATCTTTCAACATTTGGCACTTTGCTGCCGTCGTACAGTAGAAATGACCAATGAACCAGAGATACACGAATATTAACACACACACACACGCACACAACCGCAGCTATTTGTCTCTTAACCACACACACACACACACACACTACAGCTCTGACAGCACGTGGTGTGTGTGTTTATGTGTGTTTCTCTCCACACGGTTGCACTCGTGGTGAGCTCCATCAGTTCTATGACAGCAGGAAGTCTATGTGGAAGCTGCCGCGCCCCCTGCTGCGCCCCCGCACCCCGGGGCCCGGAGCCGCCGGCCCGCCCTGGGCACCCTGAGGTCCCTGGTGCAGGTACGTGAAAGCGTCCCTGCCCGCCTCTGACGCGCTCTGGTAGGCGTGCTGAGGGTAGTTCAGAGCGTAAGGTAATAAGTGGGCCCCCGGGGGCCAGTAGACCCGAGGGGGCTCCGTGTCCTCCCTCCTCAGGAAAGGCTTGCTGAGGATGCTGTCAATGGCGAAGGAGCTGGAGAACTTGGCCCCCACCCTCTCCTCCGCGGCGGGAAGGCGGGTGTCCTCGCTGGGGGGGTGGATCTCCGGGCTCTCCTGCTCCTTGGGGGGCCTCTTGGCGATGCGCTTCCTCCTGCGGCGGAACACCCCGTCAGCGAAGGTGTACTCGCTGTGCGGGTTGAGCATCCAGTAGTTGTCCTTGCCCCAGGGCCTGGAGGGGTCCCGCAGCACTTTGAGGAAGCAGTCGTTGAGCGAGAGGTTGTGCCGGACAGAGTTCCTCCAGCCGGTGTAGCTGCCGCGGAAAAACGGGAACTTCTTCATCAGGTAGTCGTTGATCTCCGCCAGCGTGAGGCGGCCGCTGCTGGACTCCCGGATGGCCATGGCGATCAGGGCGATGTAGGAGTACGGGGGCTTGGGTCTGCGGGTGTAGGGCTTCCCCTTGCTGCTGTCCCCGCTCTGTGTGACAGGTGCCGGGCTGTTGGCCACGCAGTCCCCGTCAGAGCCCAGCTCGTCTCCGGACAGCGGGGACGGGACTCCTCCCTCCGTGTCCACGCACAACTCCAGCGGCTTCTGCGCAAAGTGGTGCGCAGAGAAAACTTCAAGTTTCATGTTTCCCCCCCAAACAGCGGCTGAGCTGCGGCTCTGCTGAGTAAAGTTGGTCCCGGCGGGAGCGGAGCAGGTGTCAGGCGGCGGAGGTGTGTATGTGTGTGTGGGAAGTCTGTAGGGACTCTGAGTCCTTAGTCTGTAGCGGCTGAGTCCCGATCTGTCTCCGGAGACACGCGTGTCTTCCTTTCATATAATGGCTCAGCGAGGGACGGCCCACAGGCGGGGTTAGAGCGGAATCCATTCAAGCGATTGAGTGATATAATGTATGAATGTTTACAATGGGGACGCGACCGTGACACGCCAGAAAAAACACGGAGGGGGTGAGAGGGAGGGAGAGAGGGAGGGGAGAGGGAGGGAGGGAGGGGAGAGAGAGAGCAGGTATGAAAAACAATCATCTCTCATCTATTTGGATGATTGGTTGGTTTCTTTACTCCTGGCATTCCAGCTTCATGTTATTATATTATATTTTCACAATTTACCAGCATTAACCCCACTTCACTCTTCCTCCCCCTCCTCCTCCTCCTTTGTTCACCATCACCTCCCTGCTCAGGTTGGATGCTCTATCAGTCACGTATGAGTCCCTGCAGGAGCTCTGAGCACAGCAGAGCAACTGTAAAGCTGCTCCAGTGACGCTCACGTGTTGCTCTGTGGACGGGCGTTCCTCTAGAACAGGGAAGTAAAAGCAGACACAAAGCCCAAATAAAAGCGATGGGTTTGGATGAATTCCATGAAATGCACAATGAATGATATGTAAGCTCTCAGGTTTAACAGGAGGGTTGCCTGGAATTTAACAAAAACAAAGCTTGGCTCAGAGGGTCATTGAGAGTTCAGAGGTGCACTGCACCTGTAGGCAGAGAGCTGCTCTATGGAGCGCTCACAGAAAACAGGCTTTAGATTTGCATGTATCTCAATAACAAGCTTATACTTTATTTGTCTGAGTGAGCTGGTGGTCAGGGCCGGCTCAAGAATGTTTTGTGCCCAAAGCAGAATTTGCCCCCGCCGGCCCAGTGTTACAGCAACAAACACACATTTAGAACACAAGTAGGATCAACTTTACTATGTTTATCCAGAAGCCTTTAAAAAGCTTAGATTTAAGTTTGACAGAGAGAGCAAACAAAACATTTCTCTCTAAGTCGACCTAACAGCCAAAACCCGGCATCTCTGTGTACAGTTGACCTTTATAATCTGACCTCTTGAACTTGGAAACCTCCCTATAGTTACTTGCATGGTGTCTCTTTCTCTTTATTAGATATTAATGTAAATCAATAATCAATAATGTATGAGCTGGTCTGGATGGGGCTTTTAGCGGTTCTTTACTTCCATCTGGTGGTAACATACTGTAGGTTAAACAGAGGTGAAGCAGTCTGGATGGTTGTCTATGAGCGTCTGTTTGGTTCCCCATGCTGGTCAAAGAGCAGTTCAGTTAGATTTATTCTGAAAACAAAGATGTGTAAATACTCATCGTAAACTCCGTCTGCGCTCAGACACTTTGGGGACATAAAGACGTGAGACAATGATGAGCTTTTGTACGATGACTCATCACATGTCAAATCACTGCCTCTTCAAATGAGTCCCCAGACTTTTGGCTCCTGGAACTGGTTTTAAGTAAACTGACACCAAATATGTGTTTGTCCGTGGGACCCGTCAGCTGTTAGCGTCTCTCAGCTGGAAGATGAATCTGCAGGTGAACATGAGTTATGAGTTTGGCCTCCGGCTGCTCGTAATCATTTAACCGACATGCCTCCACTTTGCTGCTGGGTGGACTTTAGGACCTCACGCATCACCTGCAGGACGCTCAGTGCTTCATGTGGGCACACGGGCCAGTTCAAGTAAAAATTGAATAAATTATGTACGTAAATAAATCAAATAACAATTCAGGTTCCTTAGTAGTTCTGTGGTTTTGATTGATGGATCCATTGATTGATTGATTGATTGATTGTTCCAGGAGCATGATTCAGGGTCAGTAATGAGAATCTTTCAAATGTAACAAATTTTCAAGCTTTCAAGAAAAAAATTTGATGATGGGAAAGCACGAAAGAATTAAGGAAAGAATAAAGGGAAGGAAAGAGGAAGCGGGGGAGGAGGGGCTGAGAGAAGAGAGAGAAAGAAAAGAGAGAAAAGGGAAGAACTGAGAAAAGAAAAAGGTGAAGTGTTTCCCTTTGACATTTAGGAGAGGAGAGGAATCCTCCAAACATGGAAACACAGTTAAGTCACATATTGGCTTTTTCCTGCTGCCTTGCTCGTTGGCTTTGCAGCAGCTGTTGGAGATTTGAAGCCTCAGTGTTTTTGTAGAAACATTGTGAGGTTTCCATTGTGAGCAGTGTGCGTGTGTGTGTGTGATCATTATCACCGCCGGGCGCAGCGCCGCACAAACACAACTTTACTCCGCTTGGCTGTCTGTGTGTGTGGGTGTGGGTGTGTGTGTGGGACAGTTGTAGGCGGGGGGCGGAGCTGCCAGTGTGATCAAGCAGTGTTTGATTACACACACACTCTGCCAACATTGCTACACACACCTGTGCTGGAGTGATTTGGTGTGAGACGCAGCGCACCTGTTTACTGCTTTTGTCTTCCACATAGTGATTACAAAGTGGTTCGCAATCACAGCGTTTTCCACATGGATCAGAAACTTATCACATTATCATCGTATGTTCTCCATCATTGTACATTCTCCAACATCGTACGTTCTCCAACATCGTACGTTCTCAAACATCGTACGTTCTTCAACATGAGTCCCCATGTCCCCAACATGAGTCCCAACATCGTACGTTCTTCAACATGAGTCCCCATGTCCCCAACATGAGTCCCAGCATCGTACGTTCTCCAACATCGTACGGCCTCCATCCTCGTACGTTCTTCAACATCGTACGTTCTCCAACATCATGTGTTCTCCATCATCATGTGTTCTCCATCATTATACCTTCTCCACCATTGTATTGGGAGGTCATCATCTCCATCATCGTACCTTCTCTATCATTGTAGCTTCTCCATCATCCTACCTTCTCTGGCTCGTGCATGACGTGGAGATGTGGGGTTACATACAGGGATCATCTTTTAGTGTGGATGATCTATCATGTCATGTGTTTATAACAAGATGGAGAATGAAACTCCTCCTCTTTGTGTTTACTGGCGCCACCTGCCGTATGGGAGTGGGCGGCGTCCAAACGATGGCAATGGAAACCCAGACTTGTTTTCCAAAGTAAGTGAGGTGATTTCGGTGGAATTTGACTTTCACAAACGACAGGCGAGGCAGATTCAAGTCAGATTAAGATCACAGGCGACCTGGGCAGGTCCTGTAAATCCCACGAGGTCTCCAGGCGGTAACACGAAAACCACTCGCACTGTTTGTACAGTCAACAGGTACAGCAGAGCCAGAAAAACATCACGCCTGAGTAATGCGTCTGCTAAAGCTGTCACCTACTGAGACGTTAATTGTCTGCTTAGAGCGAGAGGAGAAATCTCTTTAAACTGCTGACATGGCAGGAATTCCAGTAATGTAAATTCCTGGGGTGAATCCTCCTCAGTACCTAAAAATAGCCACACCTCTGTGCTCACACGCTAACCCTCGTCTGGACGGATTCTTACCTGTATCTCATCTTTGTTTTCTTTCTTCTCTCTGAGTGAAGGGTGTCCGGCCCCCATGTCTTTGTATAAACAAAGTGCAGGCTGGCTGTGCAGGCTGGGGGAAGGAGTGGCAACGGCGGCGCTGCGTGGCTGAGATTCCCCAGATTCCCTGCAGTAGATCTGCTCTGTGACAGGCGAGGCTGATAGTAGACACGCTCCAGTGGGGCGCACAGGTAGACACGACGCTGCAGACGGTCAGACACTCCACTGCAGGTACCACAGTGTGTTTATATGTGGATCAGCCATGGAAGAAGTCAAAGTGAAGGACACAAAATGAAAAAGTCTGTCTGTTGAAATGTCTGTCTAATGTAGTCGGTTTGTTGTTTAGTGCTGCGCTGCCCTGTGTGACATCAACAGATTCCACTACAGGTGAAGAGCGACTTCATATATTATACGATACTCAGAGTAGTAAACTTCAGGATCTATATTCAGTCAAACTCTGTGGTAAAAGTGAATATCAGCCACAGACACAAAATGCTGGCAAATTCAAACACGTTCAGGTCGTTTCACTATGAATTTTGGGAAATCCGATCGTGACCTGTCAGTTTGTGTAAGTACTCAGTGTACATGTAGTCAAGTAAAAGTACACCATGTTAGGAATATGAGATTACTGATTCAATAACATTGATCTGGTTCATAGATAATAATGAATATCCCCTAAAGCTGGAGATACGGGTCTGATGTGAATAAACCTGTATGTTAAATACTGCCCAGCAACATGAACAATGCTGAAATGAAATCAGAAAAATCTCCAAAATTGGAGATGGGACTTTCTCCAACCTCGGTTTTCCCCGTTCTATGCTAGAAAAACCTTGTATGTCCACTTTAGGGGGATTTTAATTTCTGAAGTTTCTGTTTCTGTTTGTCAAAGTCTAAAATCTATTCCGTCATCGTGCCAAAAGGAAATGGAAAAAGAAAAAAGTACCTCACAGGTGTGCTGGAGTATTGTACTAAGGAAATGCACTTTATGACTTTCTGGTGTGTGTGTGTGTGTGTGTGTGTGTGTGTGTGTGTGTGTGTGTGTGTATGTGAGAGAGAGACAATGTGCGTGAGTGCTGATGGAATGGAGGAGTGAGACGTGTACATTCCATTTAGTTTATTCCTTCAAAGAGTGATTACTGTAATTACACAACAATGCGGCGCACTAAATGTTTGCTGCTCTTTGTTGTGCTGCAGTGGAATCGTACCTGTGTGTGTGTGTGTGTGGCGGGAGGGGGGGGGGGGGGGGGGGGGGCACTCCTCGTCTCCTCGTCCATATAATCAGACACACACCTGAACACTCAACACTCACAAACAAAAGTTCCCACAAAGAAAAAAAATGGAGCTGTTTTGACATAGATGGAACACGGATCTATGCGTGTAAGTGATATGTGTTCCTGAGCACGCAGCCGGGACATAAATCTCTCCTCTGCCTCTCTCTCTCACTCTCTCTCTCTCTCTCTCTCTCTCTCTTCTGACTCCCCCTTCTCTCCCTCTTTCTTTCTCTCTCTCTCTCAGTCTCTCTCCCTCCCTCTCCCTCTCTCTCTCTTTCTATCCCTCGCTCCCTCTCTTTCTCTCTCCCTCCCTCTCTTTCTCTCTCTCTCACTCTCTCTCCCTCCTTCTCTCCCTCCCCCCCCTCTCTTTGTATCATTGTGTGCCGTTAATAAATGAAATCTGATAAAAAATGGAGCAACGTATCCCGCAGTCAGTTGGCAGCGTCCGCTTGCTATTTTGGGTTGTGGTGCATTCTTACCTGACGTGCTCACGCCCTGCCAAACCAACAGGGAAAAAAGATCCATATAAATAAACGAGGCCAACCAGGGTGTAATTAAAGTAATTAAAGATAGAGGTGAAGCACAGGTGAGAGGCAGCCTGGCACCTCCAACACATGCAATGCATGCAACCACTGTGATGTCATCCCGGGTCCCCCCCCGCCTGTGTGAGTGTGTGTGCTCACTGAGTTAGCACTTTGTTACAGCCAGCTTGGACAAAACATAAGAAACATCTTTCATGTTAATGCGGCTCAATGGAACATCGCACAGGCCTCAGCATCAGATTACATCAGATTCTATAGAAGTAGTACTCTGCACGTCAGAGGACAACATATTAGAATCTAGCTAAACATCTATCTTCATGTAGAGGAGCTTTGAGAGGCTTTAACACGTGTTCGTGGATCCATAAGGGTCGATTGAAAGTCCTACAGACCTGAAGAGAAGCACAAACATCTACACACAATGACACAACTCACTGAGGAGCAACATCAGCAATTTAGTTAAGACCCAAATTTCCTGAAAATCACGATTTTCTGTGAAACTTTTGGATGTAAATGACTTGAAAATCACGGGGTTATGTGAAATTGCTGACTCACTTTAAGTGCCTGTAGAATCTAATGCAATGGTTCTGTATTATGGTTCTATTGAGCTGCAAGATGTTTATTTCTGTAAGATGTTTATATTTATGTTCACATCTCTTTGTTCTCATCTATTTGGTCTTTGCCAGAAATAACCAAAGTTTGCAGCCCCAAACTCACTCTAGGTGGCGCTCTTTGTGACATGCTCCAGATCCCACTGACGTCACTGGTACATTAAAAGGGACAAGTCCAGATCTATATGTTCCTATATACATTGCAGAGCTTATATCGGTGCTCGACTTGTAAATGTAAAGTCATGTAAAGATGAGAGATGTTTGAGTTTAGGTTCAGATTAGGAATCTGACACAGAGTGGATCCATAATGTCAGGTTGGCTACAGGTGCTTAAACCCTCAGATGAGATGGTGGTCTGTAACTCAAAACATAAACCCATTTACCAGCACACACACACACACACACACTCACACACGCTCTCCATCTTTCCTGTAAAATGTTACTGTAGGTGCGTGCCTGTCACTGAACCTCAGCCATGCGGGCCACACGGGCTCCATGCCCGCCCTATCTGCTGCTATCTGCCATGCAAACCCTTCACACGCTAGAGCCGCGGTGCTGAGGGAGAGTGGGTGGGATGGGTTACAAAGGGAGAAAGGAGCGGTGATTGATCTCAGCCGTAGACACCTCGCTTTGTCGCGGCGGCTGATACGACCCGCCTCCCCCTCTGCAGCGCTGCAGGCTGTTTTTGTGTGAGCGTAAACGCTGGGCCAAATCAGTACCTGTGTGGCACTGTTTACCTGGCAGCCGTTCAGCCCTTTTCTGTCTAAACTTGAAATAGGATCCAAACACTCTACTCACGCATAGAGGCTTGCACGAGATCCTGCTGCCTCTCCACCTACCAAAGGGCTCCGCAGCGCTATTTTTGCACCGTCTGAACCTTCGCCGCCCCTCTCATTGCCGTGATTGAGAGGTGGAACATCTCGCTCCGGGGCTCCAACTGCAAACACGGCAGTGATTTTACAGCAGTTACCACGGCAGCGGCCCGCAAACAAACACAGGGATGAGTGACAGCATCAATCTGAAGGTTATATTTAGATCCACTTTGTCCTCATAGCATGCGGCGAATCAATTAGCTGTTTTCATGAGAACCATCCCAGGCTTTTACAGCTTGTTTTCACTTTTTTCATATATCACTACTTACTCAGCGTTCTGTACATTACACAATAACATATGGCCCCACATTATATATACATTACATATACATTAAGTGAAGTCTTTTATAGGATTTTATAGTTGTTTTTGATTGTTTTTCTGGTATTTTGTAGTTGTTTCCTTTTCAGTGTCGTCTCACTTTACTTGATCATTTCTACTTCAACCTCTAGAAACTTGTGTCCACGTTGGCTGGTTGGTCCTGTGTGTTAGCAGGAGGATCATTTGCAGGAATCTTGTTGTGGAGGTTGAACAATGATGTTGGAAGAACTTCAAGGTTAGCGGTGAGTCGGATCCAGGATCAGTGAGAGCGGTCATTTGTTCTGAGAAAGAAAGACAGAAGCTCCCACAAAGGTCAGAGAGCAAAGCTTTAGGGGGGGCTACTACCGGGCGGTAGTAAGCTATATCTTGTTCGTAAGTTGTTAGTCGGAATTATTTGAGTTTTTATACTTTTACACTTTAGAGGAAAGCTGCTGTGCCCTTAGAGTCCCACCCCACCACAGGTGGAGGACGTGCCTGACGGAGAGGCACGGTGTAATTTAAAATACCCAAATCTGAACTGTATCATATAACTAAAGCTGTGACTTTGTGCATTTGAGGATCAAACAGTTAAGAAATTAACTCAGCTCTAATGTGATGTAGAAGAGTGATATTTTTCAAACCCATTTAGAATATAATACATCAGTAAAAACAGTCCAATAAATCCCAGTCATATGACTGCGTGTTGGTCCTAGACCCTTATGTTGAGAAACTACACCCCCCCCCTAAAAGTGTTAAATGTGTGTGTCTCATTAGTAAGTTTGGAGCCTCTCATGGTTCACTGCTAAGGTAATTAGAGACCTGTGCTGCTGTTACTGTTTGGCCAAAGTGCTATTAGATATTGATCCGGTGATAATTCCTATATGAATATCATTAAGAATCGGAAGTTTGATTGGAAAAAGGCCCTAATCTCCTCCAGCTGGTCGCGTCCAGCCACCGCCTCAGCATCGATCCACAGGAGCAAACAGCTGCTGCTCTGCTGCACAGCAAACCCACCACCATCTGCTGTAAACATATATGATATCACTGCGTATCAAATATTAGATATGTGGACACCAGCTCTGCTCTGAGAAGAGACTAGAGGGACATATTCTGCTCTGTGGAGAGCCTAGAGGGACACAGTCTGCTCCGAGAGGAGACTAGAGGGACATATTCTGCTCTGTGAGGAGACTAGAGGGACATACAGTATTCTGCTCTGAGAGGAGACTAGAGGGACACAGTCTGCTCTGAGAGGAGACTAGAGGGACAGTCTGCTCTGAGAGGAGACTAGAGGGACACAGTCTGCTCTGAGAGGAGACTAGAGGGACATATTCTGCTCTGTGAGGAGACTAGAGGGACATATTCTGCTCTGTGGGGAGCCTAGAGGGACATATTCTGCTCTGAGAGGAGACTAGAGGGACATACAGTATTCTGCTCTGAGAGGAGACTAGAGGGACATATTCTGCTCTGTGGGGAGCCTAGAGGGACATATTCTGCTCGGAGAGGAGACTAGAGGGACATATTCTGCTCTGTGAGGAGACTAGAGGGACATACAGTATTCTGCTCTGAGAGGAGACTAGAGGGACATATTCTGCTCTGTGGGGAGCCTAGAGGGACATATTCTGCTCTGAGAGGAGACTAGAGGGACACAGTCTGCTCTGAGAGGAGACTAGAGGGACACAGTCTGCTCTGAGAGGAGACTAGAGGGACATATTCTGCTCTGTGAGGAGACTAGAGGGACATCTTCTGCTCTGTGAGGAGACTAGAGGGACACAGTCTGCTCTGAGAGGAGACTAGAGGGACATATTCTGCTCTGTGAGGAGACTAGAGGGACATCTTCTGCTCTGTGAGGAGACTAGAGGGACACAGTCTGCTCTGAGAGGAGACTAGAGGGACATATTGCTTCTGTCTGTCTGCTTCTGTCTTTGTGTTGAACTCTGTCACAGAAAGTTACAAACTCCACTTTATCCATCACACCCATGACGGTGGATCAATCAATTCTGCAATAAACGTATAATTACATTTCCATGACGACACACATTGCTGAGTTTGGTCCAGATATGTTATTTCATAGGGACATAAAGATGAAAATTACGCATTTATTTGGTTTATTTGGTTTCTGCCTAAATCTGTTTTCTTTGACATTTTTCATCGTGTGTGAAATCGACTTTTCGTCACCAAATCAAAACGTGCTGCTGAATCCTGAATCGTACTTTTCTGCTTCACGGGCGAATGATGTAAAGGTGAGCGGTTCACTGCGAGGTGAGCAGAGGTATAAATAGAATCCGGTTGTGGGTTTTATCGTGTCAGCCTCTGCAGCTTTTGAATCCTCCTCTCCACTTACGCTAAAAAGAAGAAAACCCATAATTGCTGCTTTTGCAGCTCGTTCAAGTCAGGATATGTGTCGCTGCTCTGATTGAACTTTCTCTGAAAGGCGTTGTGAGAAAACAGGCTGTAACTATTTATACAGCTACACACCTGACCAGGCATGGATCCAACGTGAAGGTCTTGAACCCAGCCCTTGCGTGCATATCCAGCCCAGACATCTGATTAATTACAGTGTGGCCGTTAAGGCGAAGAAAAAATAGTTGATGAAAAGTCAGCGAGTCTGCAGGCTCAACCTGCCCAAACAGCATCATGCGTGTTAGCTTGTAAAATCCTCTGTCCCAACCCCCCCAACCCCAACCCTAACCCGCTCCATGTCTTTTCTCCCTCCGCCGCCCCCGCCGCCTCCCTCCTCTCCCGCTTCAGGCCCGTTCGTGCAGACGAGGTAAAACATTTCCCTCCGCGTGTCAGAGCCCTGCAGGTGGGCCCCGCGTGCTCAGGTAGATAATATCACTGTTACTATAGACGGTGTTTGGGTTACCTCGAAAAACACTTTTCACGGGCAAGAGCAAAACAAAGTGCTCTGCAGTGCGTGATAAGAGCGGGAGCTGCTCCCTACAAATTAACCTGTGGAAACACTTTGCCCTCGCACGAAACACACACACGGAATACCTGCTCCGCCTCCCGCTTAATCAAAGTAACATTTACATCAGAGCATCAAATCATTCGCAGAGATTTGTAGCGATTAAAGGGATTCTTCTTTTATGTTTGCCAGCGATGAAGTGATGTTAATCCAGAACAGTGCAATAAGCCTTTAATGTCCTGCTGGCTTTGTGGCAGGAACGAGCTGCTTTGCGTCCAGCCTGAGCGCATTGGACTTGACTAGGAGAGTCGCTCTGTTTCTAATCTGCATACTGGCTGTGCAGTCGACTTCATAAACGGGCTTTCTTTAAACAAAAGAGGCATGTATAGCTGCAGCGCGCTGAGGGCCAGGAGCCGGGCCGGCTTCCATAAACAGATCACCCAGGTGGTCCATGTGTGAGCGGGAGTGGAGAGCGAGCGGAGGCCTGCCTGGACCTCCTTCCTCCTCCTGCTGCTGCTGCTTCTATCTCCCTGCTGCTCAGCTCTTCTCTGTCCGTCTCACGGTTTGCACAGCTGTTTGCTGTGACAACAATGAAATTAAATCACTTTGATTTTATTCTTCTGGCGACAACGCATGATTTTACACACACACACACACACACACACACACACACACACCCACACACACACACCCACACACACACACACACACACACAGCTGCGAGCAGTTGGGAGGTGCAGGAGCGCTGCGGTAGATTGCACAGTGAGCCGTATCGTATCTCTGTTACTCGACCTTGTGTTTGTCTGTTGGAACTGATTTGTTCGTATCGACTTCAGCTGTTTATCTGAGGTATGAGACGAGCTCGCCAGGTGAGGAGACGGGCCTCCTGAACCACCAGTGTGTGTGTTGGCCAGACAGCAGGAAAATGACAGCTTGACAGAACAAACCTGGCCCACAGTCTCGTTAAGACAGTCTGTTACTGCCTCTCTATCAGACAGGCAAATATAGAAACATCACACTCACATTTCTACGTTTTCGCGTTGTTTATGTTTTGATACATCAGCATGTTTATGTTTCTGGGCGATCATTTCGTCCTGTCGTTTCCCTTGACGACTGCAAGCTGCAAACACACAAACAGTTCTTGACATTTTCTTTTACTCTATTATATATATCGGAAACCGAGAGCAAAAAATATAGAAATCTGAGCCTGAGTGAGCAATAAATCAATAGTTTCAGAATCAGAAATCCAATGACCAGAAGGTAAACATAAGCTCTAATCTGTTCCTCAGTAAACTCAATCTGATTTGTGTCATTTTAATCCAGAAATGGTGCTTAAGATACATTTGAAAAAAATCTATTTATACTCCTAATTGCAGTATGACAAACGTTTAGCTTGCACGTAAACACACTGATTGAGCTTCTTTCTTCTTTCTTTCCTGCTTTTCAGCATTTCAGAGGGACATTTCTCTACTACACACACGTGTGTTTCAGTGTTCTCCTTACAGATTCACATGTTTGCATTTAACATGAAATACATATGACTCATGTTAAATGAAATGTTTTAAAATCTGACCAACCCTTGGTGACATCATGACACAGATGTTACACACCACTGCAATTCCTCCATTTGTTGACAAACATTGATGATGTAAATGAGCACAGCTGCTAATGATGAATAATAACTTGTTGTGCACTTCGAAGATTAAGATTAAGATTAAGATTAAGATTAAGATTAAGATTGAGATTGAGATTAAGATTAAGATTAAGATACTTTATTAAGATTAAGATACTTTATTAAGATTAAGATACTGTATTAAGATTAAGATACTTTATTAAGATTAAGATACTTTAATAAAGTGACCAAGATTAAGAATCGCATGCAATTGAAATTTATCTTGCACCCCCTCATATCACACACCCACAAACACATGCAGGGGGTGCAGGGCAGCCATTTTACGGCGCCCATGGAGCAGTTGGGGGTTCGGTCGCTTGCTCACGTGCACCTCGGCAGTGCTCTGGAGGCAAACTGGCAACTCACCAGCTATCAGTCTGCTTACTTGGTGGGGGACTCAAACAGGCGACCCGGTTCCCAAGCTGAATCCCTATGGACTGAGCTACTGCCGCCCCCCAAGGCCCAACAACGCAGCTGAGCTCACCACTGTCTCCTCTCATGCTGCCTGCTCAACTGAGCAAAATATTAGTATAAATTATGAAGAACACGATACTTTTATTTTGCAGGGCAGAAGAAAATAAAGAACAACATGGATCCATAAGGGTCCATTCAAAGACCTACAGACCTGAAGAGAAGCACAAACATCTACACAATGACACAACTTAGTGAGACACAAACACAGTGAAATACTTAAAGAAGTAAATGTTAAACTCATTATATTCTGTAAATTTGATGGAATATCAGTCAAGTTAAATCTTGGAGCGCTCCCGCCACCTTCAGAGGGAATATGTGTCTTTACCGGGATTGAACTCATCTCTGAAGTGAACATGAATCTGTTGTGTCTGAAGCTTCTGTTCTTGTTTATCTGTCATAGTTTACATTAAGGGTCATTCCAGACAGACACAGCGCCTCTGAGCAAAGGGCGGTGCCACAGCGCCTAAAGATTTACAGCTGGAAAAATACATTCCTGACACACTCACACACACACACACACACACACACACACACACACGCACACACACCCACACACAGGTGAGGAGTGTATTGGTCTCTGCTTTATGTACTGTTTAGATAATGTTTTACATAACTCTGCTGCTGTTTTCCTGCCCTTTCTTATCGCGCATGTTTGGCGAATGACATTGACCCGAGGCTCCGTCGACCCGCTGCTGCCTGTGGAGCCGCCGCCGCCACTTATCTCCCAACGTATCGCCAGGACCTGAGTTATTGTGAGCTGCTGTGCGCACAGTGATGGTTTACGTATACTGACGGATCATTTGTCACCAGCAGCCTTGTCAGTGGCTCGACATGTCCAAACACACTCAGGCCTTCGCTGTTTGCCGTGTTTGTCTGAAAAAAAGGATTAAGATGAAATATGAGGAAACTGCGACTGACAGCGCGGCTCTGAGGGTTGCCCGGCTTGTGTTTCACAATGCTTAATGGCGTCGGCTAATAGCTGTGAGTCATCGCTGACAGTATGCCATCGCGTGTGTGTTGAGCTCCTGAGGTTAGGCCTTTGTGTGTGTGTGTGTGTGTGTGTGTGTGTGTGTCTTCATCAGAAACTGGTTCCTGTGAAATGTTGTTTTGACAGGTATCAATAGCAGAGGGGATCACCACCTCGGGGGTTCCCTCCAGCGTGTTTTCCTTTCTCCCCATCCATGGTCGGGTAGGAAAGTGGACGGTCCACAAGTCTGCAGCCGGCACAGATGAACACGGACATGCTGCCAATACTCCCAGTTGATTCCTGTTGAGGGTCATGGCTGTGGTAAGCGGTATGGGTGGTGTTGTATAGCCTGAACTTAGATACAGTGTGATAATTTCCCTCCACGCTCACAAACAAACCAATGTTCCTTGAGTCTTAACGTTGTCAAGCTGATGATTCACGTCCGACATTACTCATACGGGACGGGACAGAGCGGCGATGAGCACGTGTTTGTCTGCGGCCTAAGCGGCGCGGGAGTTTCTGTTATTGTTATTGTTCAACGTGGTAGCTAGCCTCCAACCGAGAGCGCTAAAAATAACACCAAACCTCTAATTATGGTTTTAACCCAAAGCCCCTCAGCTGCCCCCCCAATCTCCTGTTTAACACCTGCACCTGATTTACAGTGTGTGTGTGTGTGTGTGTGTGTGTGTGTGTGTATGTGTGTGTGTTAGCCAGGTGATGGCTGCCGTCAGTCTGTCACACTGGGGTGCTGGAATGCGTCCTGAGCAGTCAGTGTGTCCTCCACCCTGTCTGCTCAGAGCGCATGGGAACGCTCCAGCCCCGTCTAAGCATCCTAGGCCAACATCTTTGTCGCTCTGTGGAAAGTTTGTCTGACGCTCCTACGCCGGGCTTCGCTCAACAATGATGCGCCTATTTATAGCGCCACTGTTGTGTTGACATGTTAGGCGCGGCGCGCCGGCTAAATTGCTCGCATTAGAATTGCTCCATTGAGTGATGATCCATACAACACATTCTTTACATAGCTTATTCTTCTTTCTGGATCATCTTCAAAGTGTGCCACCAATAGTGACGCCAGAGTGAGACGCAGCCAGTTGCTGTATGTTAGCAACCTTTAATTGTCTTTGTGCTATAAGTACTTTGGGAAAGCTGCTTTGTATCTGGTTCTCTGATCTGATGGTAGTCTTAGTTGTTGGGTTTCAATTGACTTTTGTTTTGTGCCTATGGGAGTTGAGAATTCAAATATCATGTTGGAGGTTTGCTGGAGAGGTGAAGGGCCCAGATATGAGCCCAAACCTTCACATGAGAACCATGAAGAGCAAAGGATGGGAAGCAACAGGTCCTCCTCACGGGCTCGAGGTGGTGTTTGTGACCAGTCCATATAGATTGATTCAGCAAAATGGTGATGGAAACAATTTGCGAATGAGTGGTTATGTGTTTATGCTCTGTCCTACATGCTCTGGCTAGTTCAGCGTAGCAAATGGCAAACCACGGTGTTTGTGTGTGCGTGTGTGTGTGTGTGTGTGTGTGTGTGTAAAGTTTACTGCAGTACAACCTGGCCGAATTTCCTGAAATGTTCTACCTGCAGCCACACTGTTGTGGGAAACACACGTTACATTCTGTCACATGATGCTACATTTTCACCATGACTGCAGTGTTTCAGGACAAAATTGTGTTTCCATTATGATATCAACCAATATCATATATTAATGAAACATAAACACAGTACATACAATTTAAGTTCAGCTTTAGAAACATTTAGCGGCCACAGGTTGTTGGCTCAGGATGTTGTATGTTGCGTGTAGTATGTTGTGTGCTGTATGTAGTCTGCTACATGTTGCGTGTAGTGTGCTGGTGGTGAATCTGAGGCAAGGCGTTTATCTCTCCGCTCTGTGCGTCTGATAAGCAGCAGCTACTTGAAAGTTGAAATGGGTTCTCCTTTGCTTCTGAAGCCTCCGTGTTGACGTTCTCCGTCACATTCCGCAGCAAACAGCAGATCGCCCCGCTTTCGCAGCACGCCGGACGCCTGCTGCACGCTATCGTCCGCTCACATCTCAGCTCCTTTTCTGCTTTGGCCGGATTATCACACATGCGACAATAACGTGCCAGTGCATGCGGGCGTCGTCTGTCAGGTCATGCTCAGAGAGGTGTGTGATGTCACGGGGGGCGGAGCCAGAGATCCCATCTGCCCCAGTGGAGCTCAGCATGACAGTGCTGAATTATCAACATGACATTGCCAGCAGCTCTCACATGTGTTTAGGTCTCTTCACTGTACATCAAACCTCTATACAGGTCACATGTTCAACATATGAGACAACTTAAAATGATCCATTCACCGTGTTTGTTCCTCTGGCGTGTGGAGAGAAAACACGCTCAGAACAGCACAACACACTAACAGATTCCAGACTCTAAAACCAGAAATCTCACAAACTCTCTGTATCGAATGTGACTTCACCGTAAACAAACGAGGTCGACGAATAGCAGGAGCAGTTAGCAACGTTAGCTGCTGACCTTTGCAGCACATAAACAAAGAGTGCGTTGTCATGCCGACATCGTTGTTACATTACAATTTGTGTATTTATGAGCTTTCATATTTCAGTGAGCTCAACTCCTGATTTGCTGTTGGTCTAAAGGACGTCGGCATCTTAATGTTGATCTTATAATATTTAGATTTGAAATTCTGTTCTACCCCAACAAGCATTTTGCTACCGAGTATCTGAAAGGGCTAAATTCAGAGAGAACCCGTGTTAAAGCCCCTAACTCTGACCTTTGACCCTGGACCCTCTGTATGTTTTCATGGATATCTATCCTATAGCAACTTCCGGGTGCCCTCTCACATCAGTCCGAGGTCCACGGCGTACGTTTATCTTTTATCATGGCAGAGAGTGTGAATGTGAGGAGTAGTTCTTGACCTACAGTAAATTTACTCTAAATACCGCCACAATGACACAACTTAGAGTAAGTGTATACCTTAAAAGCCATATAAACCACATTCAAATTCACTTAAATTGTATATCAAACCATAAATCCTGTAATGGATGGATTTCTCTAAGTGGAGCATCTCAACACGTAGATGTAAATCTCTCTCTTACAAACTTGCTTGAATCCAGCTGCTGAGTACTTACGTATCTGCTGCTTTATACAGAACTCCTCTCTGTGGTTTCTGCCAGAAACCCACAAATCTGTGATACCCTAATCCATTAGATAAACAGATCAGATTTGCTAATTGGTTGAGCCAGAGGGGCAGCGACCTCTGAGCCTGGCACCATTAGATCTTATCGCCCTGCCACACTCACTGTAATGCAACTTTACTTCCTCTCATGAATCTGCCATCTGTTACTGACGTGGGACAGACAAACACACATTCAGCTATGTTAGAGAAGTAAAGTAAAGGAATGTGCTGGTGAAAGAGTGTGTGTAACTTAGCAACAGAAACACACACATTAAGAGCTTAATTCCGAATAAAAGATTTTATATTGTATAGTGGTTTTATAGCTGCAGTAAATCGACACATAGATTCTGTGTGCAAACACGCAGGTGCGTGAGAGTTTCTCACACTTGATTTAATGAGCTGAGCTCTGGGATCAGATAAGCTCTATCAGATCTGTGCTGAAGTCATTCTGTGTAAACATCCAAGATAATCTCTGCCTGTGCACACGCAGGATCGTACCAGAGTGAAGAATATGTAGCAGCATGTTTATATAGGAGGGACGTCTGAATGTGGGAGCTCAGGTTGGAACCTAAACACAGCAGTAAAGCTGAAGTGGCAGCCGCAGCCGCCGCCGCCCCCCCATCCTACCCCGGGCCTCCAGCACGGTGACTGACAGGTTCTCCTCACTCACCTGAGCCTGTCTCCTGGCTGGATCACACCTGACTGATCCTGGCGGCCTCGGCCAGGTGCATACCCCACATAGCTGCGCGCGTGTCTGCGTCAGAGCCAGCAGCGCCTGTGATAACGCCGCAGGTATTTGCTTTAGATTTCACTCTAAAGGGCAAAAATCCTGCAGCTTTTCACTTCAGATCACTGCTGAGCTTCAACAGCACAATATTATGACTGTGCCTACATGTGGAATCTAAGTGTGTGTTATCTGAGTTATTATTGTAACGCTATAATATAATATAGAAGAGAAGAGCATGGAACAGGGCCAGGGTCAGAACCACATGACCTCATATGCTGAGCTTGTTTCTCAGTATTGAGCAGCTATAGGCATATAGTTGTTTTCAGAACCCATAAAAATGTATAAAGATGTATTGATTGTATTTCTTCACTCCTGATGTATAGATGATGTGCAGTTCCTAGACGCACACACGCACACTATGTCTCTCTTTCTCACTTAAATGTGAAATGATGACCTGCACAGTGTAGTGACAAGTATACTCAAGAAATACTCAGGTAACCAGTACCTCAAAGTGTACTTACGCTTTTGTCTTGCTGTCTGTGTGTGTTTGAGTGTTGCATGTGTTTGGGGACAATTATCTTATCCTGATTAGGAAAACTGAGTAACACCTGCCTAAATACTGGTTACTTTGGTGTGTGTTGTGTGTTGTTCGTGTGTGTGTGTGTGAGTGTGTGTCTGTTGTTGTCTGCTGTCTTGATAAGCAGATGGATAAGATAAGAGCGATGTAAGCAGAGTCATAGCGGTGGCGGGCGAGTCGCACGCCATGAAGAACTCGACCATCAGATCATCCAGCTCTCATTCAGTCACTGCAGTGCACCGAGTTGTACAGCAGGAATGTGCGTGTGTGTGTGTATGTGTGTGTGTGTGCATTATGAACAGCTGTATGGGTCATGTGTGTGTATGTGTCTGTGTCTGTGCACCAGTGGTTGAGGAAGTACTTGTTATCCTTTACTGAAGCAGAAATAGCAAAGTGGAGAAACTTTCTCCACAAGTAAAAGTACTGCATTCAACATTGCATCAAGTAAATGTGGATAAGAAAGTGGAATATTTCTCTGTGTGTGTGTGTGTGTGTGTGTGTGTGTGTGTGTGTGTGTGTGCGTGTGTGTGTGTGTCGCATGAGAAACCCAGTGGGGGGGTTTGCAGAGTGAGGGAGGGGCGAGCGAGGGGTCCGGCTGTGATAACAAACTGTGTTCACCAAATTCGTTGGACATCATTAGCACTGACATCACAGGAAGGAGCTCTCACACACATAAACACACACACACACACACACACACACACACACAGACAGACAAACACACACCTGTCTCCTGCCTGTGTGTGTGTGTGTGCCTCTTTTATCAACATATAGTGTATATTACATAAAGAGGTTGTGAGAGACGCGTCTGAAACAAAATTACTCCTCAAAATGACAACCAGGTCTTTTCTATAATAAGGAAAAACAAATTATGTGTGCATACTGTACAAAGTGTGTGTTAGGGAAGGAAGGAAGGAAGGAGAGAGGGCCCACAGTGAGTCCTGGTCTCTTGTTCATTCTTCTTCTCTTCTTCTTTTCTCTGTTTTGTGACTTTGTCATGACATCATGACGTGAACGTTGCCAAACAAACGAGCATCAGTCGGGGTCATCAGGGGTCATCAGGGGTCATCTCCAGCACAGGGGTCACATGAGCCACATTACTGTCATGGTAATTACAGGGAGATTGGTATCACATTGACCTTTGACCCCTTGTGTGTGTGTGTGTGTTCTCATCAGCAGTGATAACATCATCTTTGTGCGTTGACCAAATCTCTGACCCCCTGGAAGTTCAACATAACTGATCATTATTAGTGCCTGCATGTAGGTAAGGTGAAGGTTAAATACCAGGCGCTCATGAGCAAGGATTTATCTGTTTTTGTTCACTTGAACCCAGTTTGTTCTCCACTTGGTTTGCCCTGACAGTTGGGTTTGTTCTGACCTGAGTGATCCCGACCCGAGCTCAGGTGGGCTCCACATGAACACAACCAGACCAAACACAGGAAGTCAGCGGCTTTGTGGGATTTTCATTGTAACTATGGTAACACCAGCAGAGGATTTGACAGCCACACCGGTCGTCTCCGTGTCTGATTTCATACGTTATTTAATCCACTGCAGGGTTTCTGTCTGCTGCTGTGCCAGGGATTTGAACTCATGTTAGCGTCTGTTTGTCAAACTGCAAAAACAGACAAAACAATTCAAGGTGAACTCATGAAACAGCCGTTATGATTTCTTTAACTGACTAAACAAAGGACGATTTAGATAAAAGCTTCAGTGAAATTACGAATACAAACCTTCTCATGTATCTGCATGAGCGTGTTTCCACCTTTAGGGTCAGTAAAGTACTTGTACTTGTTTCAGGCTCTTGTGCTTCTGAACCTTCACGCCCGTCTTCTGTGTTTACACTCCGTCAAAGCTCAGCACCTCACATTCCTCCACTGATGGGAGGTTAATGACACAGGTGAGTGTAGTGGAGGTATGTGTGTGAGTGTGTAAGTGTGTGTGTCTGTCTCCATATGCAAACTGTCAAAAGCAAAAACACACACGTAGATGTTCTTGTTCGCTCAGCTGCTCCATTGTTCCAGTCAGGATGGAATGTTCCTTTGGCGTGCAGCTCTCAGTGCTCTCTCTCTCTCTCTCTCTCTCTCTCTCTCTCTCTCTCTCCCTCTCTCTCTCTCTCCATCACCTCCCTGTACTTGCATAATGATTTTCATACCATACGGCCGTCTAACCTGTAACGTAAAGACAAGTTGCTGTCTCACCTGCAGATAAACACAGACGTGGAGCAGTGGTCAGACATCTTGTCGCTCACACCTTCCAGTAAACCAGGTTAACATTGTCTAATGAACATCAGATGACATAGAAGGACGTTGGTGGAGGGGAGGGGAGGACTGGAGAGCTTTGGCGTGGACTTCTGGGTCAGTGTCCTCCATGTGGGCTGGAGAAAGATGCTTCTCTTTAACTTCCTGTTGATCGCTGCCTCGTCTTCCTGTGAACTCGCTGACACTTATCGGGGTCTTGCACCATCTCAGCACTCTTCCTCTACTCCATCTGATCCTAATATGTGTGTCAGTCGCCCGGGGAGTCGCATCTGGTCGTTATTGGTGGCGCAGATGACAACAAACACGATGATGCCTCCCAGGCTCAACGTCTTCTCATGATGAGGTGAAAGGTCAAAGGTCAGGGATGTTCCTCAGGGCCTACAGTGACCTAAATGAACCTTGACAGTTCACCTGATAAGCAACATGTAGTCACTCTGAACATGCAGAAGAACCAACAACAGAATCACCACTGAGTGAAAACATGTCTGAATGAAAACATTTGACCTTGTTTCAGATAAGCAGGTTGCATCATGGGATCTCATGAGATAGAAGTTCAATTGAGTTATGATAAACAAATATGATGATTCATAATTAGTTTTTCCGTGTTATAGAAAAGACCTGATGGTAATTTTGAGAAGTAATTTTGTCTCATAGATGCGTCTCTCACAACCTCTATATGTAATATACACTGTATGTTGATAAAAGAGGCACAAACACACACACACACACACACGTCGGTTCAGCTCTTAGGCTCAATTCTCTCCGTTTTTGTCAGTAAATAATGTTTTGAACAACAAGAGAAGTTTACGCTCCTGTAGTTTTTTCCCTTTAAGCCTAACATCCCAAACACGTCTGTACATATTAATCTAACAGCCAACGAGTGTCAAACATACGCATACACACATCCACACACACACACACACACACACACACACACACACACACACACAGATTACCTCTGCTCTCTGTCAATGGAGGCTTTCCCCTCTGATTTCAGGTCCTTTTTTGGGGCTTTTAAGTAAACTAATCTGTGAGCAAATACCACAGGCTGTTTCTGAAGTCAGTGCACAAAGGAACGTCTTAATGTATCTGAAAGAGAGCAAACAGGCCCAACAAGAGGCTCGCTGGAAGTTTGGGATCAAAGCTCAGGGGCACAAAGGCAGAGATTTAGCTTGTTCCAGTCGTCGTCACTCTTTCTCAGCCGAGTATTGTCTGTGCGCTTCTCCCTCGAGTTCTTTGAATTCCTCCTCAGTGTAGAAACGCTCATTGTCATCCGCGGCTTTTACCGCTGCAGCCCGTGTTCTCAAACATCTCCATGCTGCCTTTCAGCCTCCTGTCTATTGAGGGGCAGATTAGGGAGGCAAAGGAGCGGCGGGGGAACATCAAAGAGGCTGACATTGTGGCGTCGTGTTTTTGCTGTTCGCTCATTGTCAGCCGGCCTGACCCAGCTTTAGTGAAGTCGACGGGGCTGCGAACGCCTCTTTCCTGTGGTCGTGTTTAAAGTGGTTGCCGGGCTGGTCGCTGTGTATGCTGGGCGTGTTCCAGGTGTGTTTGTATAAGATGCAGAGTTTCTGTGCGTGTGTGTGTGTGTGTGTGTGTCACGTGATGTACACACTATAAGATCATTAAGACGATTTCAGGCCTTTCCTCTCTGACGTTTGATATCAAAGTCACGATTCAGTTTGTGTGTGTGTGCGTGTGTGTGTGTGTGTGTGTGTGTGAGTTTATGTTCCACATACTAGACCACCAAAATACTGTTTACGTGCACTCAATACATAGTTAAAGGTACTGTGATTAAGGCAGAAGGCAAAATAAAGATTCAGTGTCAATGCATATAATGCATATATATATTAAATCCTATATAATGGAAATTAAGAACAAAGAAATGTATTTTGTAAGAGTTGCAAAATCATGAATCTGAACAGTTTTTTAGAGACAAAAATACAGAAGAATGTGTAAATGAAAGATATCAAGTATATTCACAGAGCAATATTAAATCTTGATACACTGATGAAATGTATTCTGCTGTTCTCTGAGTGTATATGACGTAATTCTATAATCAGATGTAGGTATAAATGGTAAATATGGAGTTGAGTCTTCCATTGAGGAGATGCAGGTGGAGGTGCTGTGATGTTTACATGCTTGCCTGGACTGATTTATAATCAGTCAGTGGTCAGTTTTTCTGCTCTCAGTTGCACCGGTTGTTTCCATAACAGACAACGATTCATAGCTTTCATCGTAATGTAAACATGCTGAGTGTGAAATGTATCAGCTGAAGTTTTGCGTCCGCCGTCTCACATGAATCATGAAGAGCCTCCTGACGAGCACCAGGCTGAAGCTCCGCTGCTCCTCTCACCTTCCACGTGTTGATCCAGGCTCAGGGCGTCGTCCTGCTTCCTGATGTGGAATCCACACATTGCTCAACACGCCGCCGTAAGCATTTAGTTTCCATGGCAGTGAATCTCTTCTACTCCCATATTAAACCCAAACAAACAGGCCTGATTGTTAGCGGAGGCGGTCTGTGCTTCATTTGATTTGGTTTGATTCATTAGACACTGATTATGTCTGATAAGTGCTGCTGTTCATTGTTATTCATTCATCCATCCTCAGAATCTCTGCCTTCATCAGCGTGTCACACAGTGATGCTGTTTGCTCAGCACACCTGTGCTGGTGAAGGAGGTCAGATGTGAGAGGCAGTGGCACATTTTGGAGCCATGTTTCCTCATGTTACCACGGTGACATTTATCTAGTAGCTATACATAAAAGACTCGGAGCACAACAAATTCAAACCGTTTGTGAGCTGGGTGACGTGCTCAATGCATTTGACGATCTCACTTAGTTGGTTAATCAGTTCTTTCTCTTCTTTCTCTCTCTTCTTCTGTAAAACTGTAACGTGTTTACATGCGTCTTCTGGTTAAACACCACAAGAAACGAAAACATCTCTCAAATCGCCGCAAATACTATTTAGATTAGAACAAACATCACAGAATAAAACAGTCAGACCCTGGGAGGCTGCCGTCGCCGTCACAGTTGTTGTCGTTGTTGACATGAACAGATTGTTTGCACTCGTTCATCTCTGGGAGCTTCTAACAGCATCTGTGTGTGATGTAGAGGTCAGGTGTGTTTTTGCAGCGACATCAAACCGGGCAGGTGCCATCTTACAGAACCACAAACCTTCATCTATTATCCCGCTCCTTTGTTGCCATCTCTTTAAACTTTGCTCTGTCTTTGTCCATCTTCAATGTTTGGGCTTTTCTTGGCACCGCTTCATACAGTGATCAGCTGTGGGCAAACAAACCCGATCACTTATTGACGGTCAGATTACACCAGCTGCTTTGCCCTCTTTTGATGGGATTAGTGGTAGATTTGAACAAACCAACGCTGCAATAACCACTTTCACATTTTGAAGTGGAAGTCATAGGTCACGCCCACTTGTGCCCAGTGATTTTTATTCAATTACAGTATGATGACAATATCAGTTCTACATGTAGAATCTCTGGACCAAGCAGGAATTAAGTTTTCTCTTTGTTTTTTTTATTTTCTTTACTACTTTGTTGTAATCGGCTGGCAAAGTGGAGTGGGTGTGGCTAATTCTTCACAAAGGGATTTATTTATTAATAATTAATTATCATGGATTAATAAATTGACTGTAACCAAACATGGTGCACATTTGACCTCACTACTTCTGCTACAACTTTGGAAATTTAGTTAGATACCTGTCTGGTGTTCACCCTCTGACCTTTGACCCTGAACCCTCTGTGTGTTGTCATGGATCTCTATTATATAGTAACACTGACCTTTGACCCTGAACCCTCTGTATGTTGTCATGGGTCCCTATCCTATAAACCCTGAACACTCTGTATATTGCCATGGATCTCTATCCTACAGTTACTCTGACCTTTGACCCTGAACCCTCTGTATGTTGTCATGGATGTCTACCCTATAGTAACATTGACCTTTGACCCTGAACCCTCTGTGTATTGCCATGGATCTCTATCCTACAGTAACTCTGACCTTTGACCCTGAACCTTCTTTATGTTGTCATGGATCTCTATTCTATAGTAACGTCCGGCTGTCTTCCCTGATCATTCTACAATGAACCAAACCTTCTTACTTCTTCTTTCTCTGACTAATAGTTGAGTGTAAACAAACAGACTTATTTAAACGAAGTTTGCACCAAACAAAGTTTTTGGTCTCTAATGTCAAATGTCTTTTTCTTGACTGATTGGATTAGTTAACTTTAATTGCATGAAGTCAATCTGGTGCTGTCAGCGTCTTCTCAGATGGTTTGTGTAATTTTATATAAAGTTTATTCTTCAGTGCTGTCGGTTATAGAAACATTTGAGTCATCAGCTTGTTTATGGAGACTCAGTGAGAGCGACAGTGACACAAGCAGTCAGACCAGTTTACATGAAAACAAAGAGGAACGTTAAACTCATAAACAACCTGGAAACAACCGAGCTGGGCTTTCCCCTCTGTGTGTACTTTCCTGATTTATGAGGCTGATCGGCCATTACACTCCATTAATTTTAATTCTCATTGATTTCTGCGTTTCTATGACGACTCAAACTCTCCAGTGTGTGTATACTAGATAAAAACAAAAGATTTAGAACCTTGTAAATACTCACTCATGGTAGTTTTCTTCACATTTCTATATTTGAAAGTATTGGTTTTTGTCAAAACAAATAAAGGAAAAAATATATATTTCTCGAAAAACAATATAGTTCTTGATTTTCCTTTTGATTCTAGAAAATTTAAAAAAAAGTCTTTCCAATCAAAAACATGTTCCAGCATGTCGTCCCCAAAAATAACAAATATTACAGAACTCAATGAAATACATGAAAATATTTTAGAAATTTTGAAAACGAAATCCTGTCTAGCACATTTATTTGTGGTTCTTTATCCTCACTGAGACACTTTGCTTTCATACGTGTTTATATCAGTTAGTTTTTAATTCAATCTTCAGCTTTTTTCAGATTTAAGATAAGAAAGTTAAATGGGGCCTTAAGTTTCCCTTTATTGACTCCAGTGTTTGGAACATTGCACTAGTGAGCTGATTGGGCAATAACTCACATGTCTGTGCTGTGTGGACTAATGAAGCAGACTAATTAAAAAGCGCTCGGAGGAGGAAATAGGGGCGAGGCGCCATCAGAGGAACTTCCTGCTGCCTGAAACTAAGGTGTTTGTTGATGTTTGTTTCTCTGCTGATGAATTCCCTTGAAGATTAATTTCCTCCGTTGCTTTGGTTGCCACCTCTAAACGGTATGTTGCCCTCTGTTTGCACCTCTGCTGCCAGGTTACATCAGACGCAGACAGACAAACCCACACACACATACACACGAAACACACACAGTAGGAATGTTTGGTGGCGTGATCGGTTGCAGCACGTCTGTGTTTTATAGTTGCCTTTATTTGCCGTGAAGGGCTCAGAGTTTCAGATTTTCAGAGTTTCACCCTGATGCGGAGAGAGCAAATCTCCCAGGGGGTCACGGAGGGTTCGCAAGCCCACGCTACCTCTCTGTGTGTGAGTGTGTGTGTATGTGTGTGTGTGTGCGCGCGCATGTTAACAGGTGAGCCATGGGGTGATTATGCTGTCAACTGCTGCTGAGTCATGCACATCTCCACCAACTTAATTAGAGGTGGCAGAGCATACCTGGATTCACACACACACACACACGCACCCACACTGAGAACCATGAACAATGCAAAGAATTACAGAGGGAGACAAATGATATATGTAAATAAACTTGCGTGCCATCCATCCACATACACTCAACACGCTGACAGAGCTTGATGTGTACACACCTGCAATGCTCTGTGTGTGTGTGTGTGTGTGTGTGTGTGTGTGTGTGTGTGTGTGTGTGTGTGTGTGTATGTGTGTGTGTGTGTGTGTGTGTTAGAGAGAGAGTGTGTGCGTGTGCGTGTGCGTGTGCGTGTGCGTGTGCATGTGCCTATGTGTTTCCAAGGAAACCCCCATCACTTCTTATTTAAACACATATTTCTTGTATAGCAACAGGTTGCTTAGACAGTAAACACATTTAGAATATAATATGATGATATGTACTGTATATCTATATATCCATTGATATATATTGTATATTAATGGATATATATAACATAAACTCATTTAAACACATTTTATCATTGTTTTTGCTAGATTTTTCCAGACTTTAAAAGTTTCCAAAAACCTCTACTAAAAAAACAGAGGCAAATAAAAATAAACACATTTTCTTCTTTAGTTGTTCCCAAGTTTGATTGACAGCTGAATTGTTGTTTACAGGCTCAGTGGAAGTTTGGGCTCTGTCGTGTAAACACAAGCGGTCCTCCCTCAAGCTGCAGTTGACATTAAAATTTCCGTACCCGCGCATCAGGTGAAAACAGGAAACGCGTGACAGAAGGCCCCGCCCTCTTCTCATAAGTAAAGATGTCTGCCTCCCATCAGATTTCTGCTGACCTCGTTCTCAGCAATGGTGTTACAGCAGATTACGGAGTGTGTGGTCTGTCTTTGTCCTTTCTGTTGTCTGCGATTAGATGACGGGTTTACGGTTTCTGTAAGTGGTCGCCGCTGGTCTACGTGTCGTTGCATAATGGAGTCTGTATGTACAAAATGCCCTGTGGTCATTCTGTCACAGACACCATGTCACACCTATAAGGAACACGCTGAGACAATGGACATTTATAGCACGTCCTCCTTTGTGTGTGTGTGTGTGTGTGTGTGTGTGTGTGTGTGTGTGTGTGTGTGTGTGTGTGTGTGTGTGTGTGTGATTCAGGCGACAGCTCAGCTGGTTGTTCAGGGAAACTCAGACATCATTTGATAATTGTAGCATGAAGTGGAATTATGTCCTCTATAAACGAAAACCTGCTTGTCTGCGTATTTCACGTTTACAAGCTTCACTCCTGCCTTTACTGTGTTTATCTGCTCTGTGATTGAGACAAAAGCTTGAAATGCTGCGTTGACAAAGTTGTATTTGCAGGTAAAACGACCTTTTCACCTTTTGGGCTGGGAAAGCATGATGATGACATCAGATGGAAGGAAGGAAGGAAGGAAGGAAGGAAGGAAGGAAGGAGAGAAGAAAGGAGGGAGCGAAAGAAGGAAGGAGAGAATGAGAGTTTTTTGTGTTTGTAGATGTGTTAAAGGAAGGATGGAGGGAGGGAAGGAAGGAAGGAAGGAGGAAGCAAAGGAGGGAAGGAGAGAATGAGAGTTTTTTTTGTCTTTTTAGATGTTTGGAGGGAATGAAAGAATGATCAGTATAATATGTTTCTTCCAAAATAGGAATAGTCATTACTAGGAACTAAAACTTATACTACACTGAAAGCACTTGCTTACTTGGTTACTCCCCAGCTCTGACTGTGTACTGTCTGTATTGTGTGTACTGTGTGTACTGCATGGACTGCATGTAATGCATGTAAGGCAAAGAAATAAAATAAAGACGACTCTGCATTTAATTTAGACCGACAACGAGGCGCCCATGTAGCAAACATACAAGCTCCAAACAAAACAAACGTAAAAACACTTCTTTGTTGTCCTAAGAACCAGATCCACGTGTACTGCGTTTACTGAGTGTGCTGCATGTACTGCGTGTACTCTGTGTACAGCATGCACTGTGTGTACTGCCTGTACAGCCTGTACTGTGTGTTCTGTGTGTTCTGTGTGTACTGCAGCATGTTATAATGTGCTGGTGTAATAACCCCGAGCAGATCTATACGTTCTGCATTATGATCCGTAATGAAACAAAGCTCTGTTTCACATTTCACGTTTCCAGTGACAGGATGCATTTCTCATAAGTTTTCCTGCGTGTGTGTGGAAACACACAGAGTCGTCCAGCGAGAATGTAAACAGCAGTTTCTCATTTCTCTGCCTTAATTTCAATGTAAACCAAAGCTGCGGCTCCGCTGCTCGCACTCAAACCACCAAACTTGATGGTTTCTTGGTGTTCCTTGCCCCGGGCCACACATTTGGCACATCGTCCCTCACTGTGTGGCTCCTTACAGGAGGTCCCACCGGGGAGGGGGGGAGAGGGGGGCAGAGAGAGGGGGGGCACAGTGAGAGAGGGAGATTTATCTCTTTTATTACTTTCCATTTGGAACTTTCACCTAAAGTGAAACAATGGAAACCTCAGAGCTACAAGCTTGTTCGCGCAGGCTGATGAAGACCTGACATCTCCGGTTTGGTGGATGGACCAACATGTATCAGATATGGTTCAGTCAGCTCATGTGCTATTTAGACTGGATTTGAGATACTTCTCTACAAAGTAACGTGTACGGTTCCTTAAGCCGAATTTGTACTACTGTGCTTACACCTGAGTGTTTCTGTGGTATTAGCAGGATGCGAGTACTTCCTGTTTGTTTGGCGATGGTGATACTCTCTCTGCTTTACAATAAGATGGATTGCAGGATTCTCAGCTTTGATTTCCTTGAGCCCCAGATGAAAAGCTCAGCCGCTCCCTCTGGACCATAAACGCTCAGATCACAGCCTGTGATGTAACATCCTCTCTGCCACTGTAACATGAACCCAGAACGTCTTTCTGAGGGAGCCATATGAGACAGTGTCAGTGTCTCCTTACTCGGACTTATGTACTGAAATATTAGTGGTAAAATAACACAAGAATGACAGTAATCCTAATTGTATTAATTTTACAGACATTTATTGTATCTGTTCATGTGTCCTTTAGTTTCTATGACTTCACACACTACAACAGCTGATGGGTACTGTGCATTGATTTGGTCAACAAACTTCACAAACTGCATTTATAGAGCCAAAGCACCAATATCAGCTTCAGAACACGCGATCACAGCTGAAACATTGACGCCAGGCGGGGCCGTCTTTTGTTTGCAGAGATAACAGGATCGATGCACAATGAGAATTCATGTACTTGTAGAAACGTAAAAAGCAGTGAGACTCCGCTGAAATGAGCCATATTTGATCAGACTAAGCGCTAAAACAAACTGTGGCTGAATTACACGGCAGTAAAACAATCAGCTACAGATAACACAGAACACTGAGCAGTTTGTGCCCTCGTGTGCTGCTGCCACTGTGCTGTCTGAGCCGACACAAGGCCCACATGCTCACTGAACCAGACCCGGAGAGCCGGGTACACACTCACACACACACACACTGCCGATAAGCTTAAAGGTATTGATGTATGAAACAACATTTGAAGAGGAAAAAGAATGATAATTGATTATACTATATCTGCTTGTTTTACAGTGAGCCCCATTTTGAGCACAATGTCCCAACATATGTCAATCTTCTTGATTATAGATGATTTATGGTATAAATAACTGCCTGTAAATAAATTAGCTTGTGTTCAGAACTTTATCAAAATATGTAATCTGACTTTACAGCAGCTGCCGTCAATCTGTGTGACACACATATGTAAATCACACATATACACACAAACACAACAAACATGCTCACAGCACAAGATTAATATATTAACAAATGTAAATAGATTTTAAACCAGTATGTGCTCAAAATGAAATGCTTGAAAATGTGATGCAAAGCAGATCGTTAATATTCATCTTTTCTTTCTGTCAGCGTGCAGGAAACAGAAACGAGCCCAAAAATATCAGAACTGAGGTGAAGTCATCAGTGAAAAGGAAAATTAAATCATCACACCAAGGTCTATACAGTCAAATGACTCAAATTACAGAGCAACGTCTGATGTGTCGATGGTTTAACGCTCAGGGTGGAAGGAACCAACATGAAAGCCAACAAAACTAACACATACTCAAAGTTGATCTATATTTCTAGTGAGTTATGGTTTGAGGTTGTTGGACTCAGATTCAGCCAGATGGAGGAGTGAGACCACCTGCAGGTGTCACCTCGAATCTGGAAAACAAATCATGGAGGCACTGGGTTGTTATCCTGTGCAGCATTGGTTTGTTGGACTGAAACATATCTGAGATATATTTAGCTCCATTCATTGATTTATTGGATGAGCATGAAGTTGTTTTGACATTTGCTATAAAACTGATACACCGTGTTGTCAGAGTGGAAGCTCTGGTTGGCAGGTTGCATCTGGACGAAGCTCTCCAGAACCCTTCAGCTTGGACTGCTGAGGCTCTTCTCGCCCTTTGACCCTTGTCATCCTGTTACGCCAGCACTAAACTCTATGAGTCAGACCCTTCAGTCAGACTAACGTTTATCTGCGCCTGCTGCCGTCTGCGAGGTGGATTAATGAAGCCGGGATCCTCCCATGTTTCACAACGCCTGGCTGGATGCAGAACGAGAACGCTAGGATCGGAGCTAAACTGAACACACGTCCAGGATCCAGTCTGAGCCGAGCGCTGTGAGTCATGAAACGCCTCTCTGAGTCTGACACAAACACGGGCGGCTGGTGAGCTGTTCCACACTCATAATGTGGACTGAGTCTGAGGCTCTGTGTGTTCCTCCTCTCACTTCACTACAGGAACACAACAAAGGTCCAGACAACAACACGGCCAACACAATGCAACCTGCAAAAATAGAAAACAAGAAAGACATAATCTGAACAGAAACCACAGCAGTCTGCCTCTCTCTTACAGTATATATAACTGTATATATTCAGTATACGTATATACTGTATGTTAATATGAAGAGGTCAAAGTTTCAGGTCAGAAGTTACATCATAGTGTAGTTTTTATGTTAGGTTAAAATAAAAATAACTTTTAGGACTCAATAAAGACAAAAAATCTTTTTATGAGATGAAGATTATTACAAATAATAAAGGATGATACAAGTTTATATCTGGATAAAGTGTATTTTAAAAGTGTGTAAACAAGTAGGAATAGTTTGTATTGTTGGAGCTCAACAAAGCGCTTGGCGGCTCGGCAGTGATCTCCGTGGGGAAATGGAGGGAATCATAATGTAAATATGAGAGAGTGTTTTTGATTCAGAGTTTATGAGGGAGCATGACTGCAGGAACAAAGAGCAACTTTTCCTGCCATTGTCATGTTAATGCGTCTGGGCTGTGGGGGGAACAAGTCTCCCTGAGCTCCTCCTCGGCCTGTTTCCAATCTCTGGTGCCGCTGCTTTTCCGGTGACTTCTGTTTACGCAGAAGCTCCTCTGCTCACAAAGCGAAGCAGCTCGTGTCGCTCTGTATGTTAATGCTGCTCTCTTTGTGCACCGGTTGATAACTCCCAGCTTTAATCCAGCCGCTGTCTTGGGAGAGGGAACATTCCCGGTGGCGTGCGTGCAAGGATTAGCCACCGGGGTCGCTGTAACGGAGCGTAATCGACAGCAGGCATGCTCATCTCTGACGCCACGCACAATGGATGCGCTCAACACACACACACACACACGCTGCATACACACATTCATCACAGGCACGCCGGTATTACACCTCTGCTCACATTGCAGCAGGCACACAGTTTTGGCAGAGATCAGTTTGATTATGTGACGCATTTCTTTTTTTTATCACTTTTTCCTGGATTTTGTCTCACTAGCCGTGTTTCCATCAGCAGTTTATCTCCAGCTGCTAAATGTTTGTGTTTAAATGAAATGATGTTGATGAGTAAGTAGTGATGAAGATGAGGAGAAATCATGCAGCAGCTCTCCACCATCTTGTGTCTCTCTGGGGATTAATAATCGGTCTCCCCTCAATTGTGTCACATGTTTTTGTTCTAATGAGAGGAATGAGCATCTGCAGGTTCATGAATAATTTTTTTTACTGAATACTTATTTATTGATACATCGGACATACATACATACGTACACACACACACACACACACACACACACACACACACACACACACACACACACACACACACATACATACATACATACATACACACACACACACACACACACACACACACACACACACACACACACACACACACACACACACACACACACATACATACATACATACATACATACATACATACATACATACATACATACATACATACAGCAGAGCAGAGGCCTGAGTAACGACTGCAGATACACCTCATAAAGACAGAGGGCGTATCCTGCAGCCTTTGTTTGCCCTGCCACTCACACACACACACATTCCCTCACACACACAACAACAAGACACAGGTTAAGTGGAGGATCATGTTGTTTTTAGTGTCTCTTACCCTGATCTCCACTTTTACTGACAGATCCAAAAGTTCACCTGTGTCCTGCAGGTGAACCGTGAGCGTTCATCTGGTATGAGGGTTATTTTCATTGTGGAGAGGTAGCTGTGTGTGTGTGTGTGTGTGTGTGTGTGTGTGTGTGTGTGTGTGTGTGTGTGTGTGTGTGTGTCTGTGTGTTTGTCTGTGTGTTTGTCTGTGTGTGTGTGTGTGTCTGTGAGGGCACGTGGAGCGTAAGAACCTGAGCGAGCAGCCGGAGCCGGCGGCCCTCAGCAGCTCATCAGGTGGTTCATCAGGTTCAGGTTTTACCCTCAGGATAGCAGAAGAACAACCAGGAACCAGACAGATTAATTTGTCCGTTACATAAATCTGATCAGAGCTGAAATCTGTCAACATGTTTAATTGATCATCTAAACTTAAATAAAACATTCATCAAAGAAAGAAAGAAAGAAAGAAAGAAAGAAAGAAAGAAAGAAAGAAAGAAAGAAAGAAAGAAAGAAAGAAAGAAAAGATGAATAATGCAATAAATTAATAAATTGACTGAAGGACAGAATAGAAAAAAGAAGGAAAGATAGGAGAAACAAAGGATGGATGGAAGAAAGATGATATGAAGATAGGATTGAAAAAAAGAGAGAGTGAAAAACAATACAGTTTATTCTGCTGAACTCTCTCTCTCTCTCTCTCTCTCTCTCTCTCTCTCTCTCTCTCTCAGGTGTGGAACAGCTCCCCCCCCCCCCCCCCAGGCTGGAGGGCAGGGCCGGCCGGAGCTGTTCCACACCTCTACAGCAGCCGGCTTTGCCAGTCACGCCATTCTGCGTGGGCTCACTGACACGCATTACTTCACCTGCCCTGTGGTTACACACACACACACACACACAAACACACACACACACACACACACACACACACACACACACACACACACTGTGTTTACCACTGAATACTGTCAAAGCTCAGGCGCCATCAACTACGAATTTCTCCAGTACCTCTGATGAACCCAAAGGTTCCAATAATGATAATCAAAATCATAATTATCAATATTTGCATATGTAGAACCTACAGTGTGAAAATGCCTTGGTAACAGACATGTTCCATTTAACGTGTGTGTGTGATGTGGCGTGTGTGTTAGCGTTGTGTCTCTTCTGCGTATCTCCAATTGACTAACAGTCAAACATCCCTGATTGATGGACTGATGGACTGATCGATTGGCTAGTCCCTTTTTCTTCTGTGATGCCTGTTTTTTCAATGAAAGTGGTAAAAATAGCATGACGGCAGCCTGCGGTTACACAACATTCACACACACACACACACACACACACGCACGCACACACACACACAGAAACAAAGCGGTCCTGTGGGAACACAAGTGTTACACAATCCAGCTTCTGTCTCTGCTCAGCTTCAGTTTCATGTCACCATTATATAAATTATCCGTATTACATAAAAAAACAAAGCACCTGAGAGCCGACGTGTCACCGTGTTGCGGTGTCACCGACCTGCTTACATAAATGTCCTCTGAGCGGATCACCCAGCCCGAGCGCCCGGGGGGACACGGGTCCACGTCACCCGCACTCTCAGTCAGGCTCGGGTTTCCACTGTACGTCTGGAGGTTTAGACCGTAAACAGCATGCCGCTCACAAACACACAAACACTGCTGTTCAAATATGACATAGGAAGGCATTGACTTCATTTAGCTGCTGATGCTACATATGTTAGTTTGCATCTGCTCCTTTCCTCTTCATCTCCCTCCTCTTCAACTCCCTCTTCATGTCCCATGCATGATTTATAAAAGCATATAAGTAAGAAGTGTGTTATGTGTTAACAGATTGTCACAGCTTCAGCTCGTGTTTCATTGTGTGGAAATGTTTCATGCGCTTGTTAATGTGCTTGACAAAGATCGTGATCTTATCCTCACCTTTACCTAATGAAGTGAAAAGGAGGAACTTGTGTGTGCTTGTGTGAGGTGCACAGCCGTTAGTGTGTAGGTTAGACCAGGCCAAGCGTGTTGTGTGTCACCATCTGATAAGAGGCAGCGTATGCAAACCACACAGACAATCAGCACTTATCTGCACAGGCACAATGGTAAAGTTTGTAAAAGGGACATTACAGTAAACCAAATCCAGGCTGGTACGTTTGTAAAAAAACGACACAGCAGCTCGCGCCATGTGGCAACCACAACGACAAGAGGTGAGGGGCTGTTGTGGAGGTGTTCGACAGGGAAGAGGTGGTGAGCAAACCACAGATATCTACACAAGAACTTACAAACAAGAACGGTGACAAAGTTTGAATAGGCCAAAAATGTTTCACTGTAGGCGTTTACACTCTGAACCCCCCAACTTTTGGTGGCAAAGGTTATATTTTCTTTACTTGTTGGATGCAGATTGTTTGTCACATGTGATCAGACTCCTTCTTCTTTCTTGTTCCTTCTGTGCAGCAGCATCGCTAAAGTTCCTGCTTATTCTCATTATAGTTTGTTTACTCCACAGTCATGTTTGATCCCCAGAATTTTTGCCTGATTTCCACTTTTGAGACTTGAGAGTGTGTTAGTGCTGGTACAGTGTGTTGTGCTGTTTTAAGTGTGTTTGCTCTCCACACACTGGAGGAACAACACACAGTGCACTTATCGTGTGAAGTGCTTATGTGTGAACTATCTCTATGTTCAGGTTTCTTGAAATCCATGACCTGAACCTGCTCTCTGGCCTGTGGCGTGTGGGGCCGTTAGCACCGGGTGTGACTGACTTCTGCTCAGTTTTCTGCTTTGTGTGAATGACTCACATTAACCTAAATATGATGACAGCTTTATGGTTGTTGAATGGAGATTAAAATACAGGACAACAAAGACTCAGATTTGTGTCCTAACTTCACCTCAAACATGCAGCAACTGCCGTGCCCATTGGAAAGGACTTCCTCAGGGTAAGGGCAGTAACTACACCCCTTTCCTTCCCAGTGCTCACTGCTGCAGTGCCACTCAACCTGGATGTCCCCTTAATCATCCTGTTTTAGTTTTTTGATTCTGTTTTTTGGCATTTTGGTGGTTTATATTTTTATTCTAGGCTCTGCTTGGACTGAAGTGGTTAAAAATCATTATGTTGCACAACATCAGTGCGTATTGTCCTGAGCATTTGCTGTGAGCTTACTCACACGTCCGCTATCTGGCCTGTCTTTGACAACACAAAGCAGAAATAGTTTATATGTGAGCACAGTTGGTGAGAACAATGGCAGATAAAGTTTGGAACAGTGTTGTTCCTTGTTTCTGGGTGTGAACACGCCCGCCTATCACACACCAGAACTGTTTAAACGAGATAAAGTGAGTCCATTACCAACTCAGGTGTGTTACTGTTCAGAATCAGTCTATTTTCAGCACCAACTAAAGTCAACATGTGTATCACCTGCACTGATAAGTGGCTGCACAGTTTACCTGCTCCGATCTGCACACAAAGACTCTCTCACTCTTATCACTATGTGAAATGACACCGTGTTAGTCCATACACTCATTTCAACACAACTGGCATTCTTAAAATGATCCTTCACTCTGACTAATTACTGGAGCACTGTGTCATTAGTGCTTTGTTGCTATGGTTGCACTTTATTATTATTGTTATTTATCGCATGTTTATTATTTATTTACCTTCCTTTCACAACACTGGCTGGTTCATTAGATGCTGAAGATACTATAGATAGACAATAATAAAAATGATAGCAATGATGATAATAATAACAACACACATATAGTTGATATGATAATAATAGAACAATTTAATTAAATGAAGTGCCAAGAATGCTAAACAAATAATAAATCAACACATCCATGTGTGGTGGATGTTTCCAGGCTCTGTCACAAATCATCATGTGATACACCTACAAATTCATCACTAGCTTACGGCTCTTAGGGCGAGCGGGAAACACTTTCAGAAGCCGTCACCGCCTTGTTTCTGTGTGCTGGGAGTGCTGAACGTAATCGGGGAATCCTGTCCAACGTATCCGAGAAGGTTAAATGACATCAACCATACTGCGGTTGGAAAATCTCGTCTTTATTGTGTTTTAATCCCGGACCGAAAAAGATTGAAGTTGCTTTCAGGCCACAAACGATTATAGATATGAGCTTAATCTCACCAATCAATCCTGTGTTTCATGAAGTGTGTTTCTAGGGTGAGCTTGATAACTTGATGTGACAGTTGGTCGCACTGAAGCGTTGATGACTCATTTGTATACAATGTACACAAGCCCACTTAATGTCAGACATCGTATCTGTACGAGACATCTCACCTGTACATTCAAATACGCGTGTAACGGCTCAGTTTAACAAGCAATTATCACCTGTCAATCAGACGACCAAACACGGAGCAAAACCCCTGTGTTTCTATGCAGCCGTGTAAAATAGACGCAGTTTGATTGATTGGTTTAGGAACGCATAAGTGATTTGTGACGATGGCATAAATCTGGGTTTTGATTGATTGACAGCGTTGCTTGTGTATGGATCGGTGTGATGTGCTGGTTGCTGTGAGCGTGCCTGCGTGGTGTTTGTGCTGCAGTGTGCGTGTGCGTGCTTGTATGAGCCACTGTGTTGGTATGCAGGCCTCAGGCTCTCAGCAGCTCACAGCTTTAACTTCTGTAAACAAACCAACAGCAGCAGGCCGGAGGACCACACAGCCTCTCTGCTGCTCAGGACGGGACGCAGCAAAGCTCCCGCCACTTACAGCTCTTCATCAGTCTGTTTGATAGGATTGATCCTGTGTCACATTTGAGGGTCTCCAGGAAACTATCAAGCCCTGCAGTTTGTCTGGCCCTTGGTATCAAATATTTACCTGCCAAAACTGTTTGAGCCCAGAGATTAAAACAAGTGCGTCCAACAGAGTTCGCAAAGACATTGTTCACACGCAGATCGTAGCCCATCACTCACCGTTTCCATCATGTCAGTGTTGCTGCCCGGGAGGATTTTCCCTCATTTGTGTTTGGAATGAGTTTCAATGAGTTTGATAGTTTGATCAGTTTGTTTTCCACATTCACAGGAGGAAGACTGAGGAAAATGAGTGAATGTGCTGAATGTTACACAGGCCTAAGGCAACTTATTATTGATTTACTTTAACTGTAAATATTACACATAACTGTGTATAAATAATACAATAAGCACTTAGAAAACACTTACAAAGCCAACTTATGTGTGTATCCCCCAGAGTTGTTATAGATATGTGACAACAATAACCATAATTTAGCAGTTATGACTCAAAATCTCAGTCTACACACAGATGTTCTTGTTTGATTTAGACCTTAGTGTCAATGCAAGCAGCTTCTCTTTGGCTGCAGCGCTTTGATGCCAGACTGATCTCAGGTCACCGAGCTGCCCACCTCAGTGCCACTCAGTCTCAGTGTCACTCAGCCTCAGTGCCACTCAGCCTCAGTCATGCTTTGTTCTGTGCCGCGATAACAATCCAACTGTCGCCTCGTAATGAGCCGAAACAGGTTGGATGACATGTTGAACATGCAAGCAAACTCTCCGTCAGTGCAGCAGTCGCACGCAATGTGCAATCTGAGGGTGTTGAAAGATCGTAGCTCTTTGCCACGGCGTGTGTGTGTGTGTATGTGTGTGTGTGTGTGTGTGGGCGGGCACAAGAGCCAAACGCTGTCAGTCATAGCTACACACGAAATCAAGGGAACTGCCAGTGAGTGCTAATAGTTTGTGTGAGTGTGTGTGAGCGTGCGAGTGAGTATGTGAGTAAATGAGTGTGTGTGAGTCATGATAACAAACGTGTGCGTGTGGCTGTATGTGTATGTGAATGCATGCGTGTGTGTGCATGCTTGTGTGTGTGTGTGTGTGTGTGTGTGTGTGTGTGTGTGCGTGGCTATGTGTATGTGTCTGCTTGGCTATGTGTATGTGTCTGCGTGGCTGTGTGTGTGTGTGTGTGTGTCTGCGTGGCTGTGTGTGTGTGTGTGTTTGTGTGTGTGTGTGTGTGTGTGTGTGTGTGAGAGAGAGTGCAGCATCCAGTCTGGGCTCTTCTATGATGTATGTGCAGGGAGGAAGTCATTACTCTGCTGTGATGCTCAGATTATTGCAGCTATTAAACAAATCAGAGCCTCACATTCTATTTCCTGGTCGGGGTCCAGACGTGATTAGATGCAGCGTGGGGATGATTTAGGATCTTATCCCATATTTGCCCTCCGCACAGATTCATACACTCACTGCTCCCAAACACAGACAGACGGTGTAATCACGTATTGTTACTTCTTTTCCGTCCAATAGAAACAGTGATTTCTTTGTGAATGAAGGGGGTTTTGAAAACACAAAATACCTAAAGGAAACTTTTGTGTTGACAACTTTTAGGCGTCTTTATTTACTGTGATTTTGTAATACAAACACGTGATTTTGTTTGTGTGTTTCAGTTTCAGTTTCGTGTTCATTCTCAGTTCTTTCCTTCTCTTAAGTTTGACTTCTCTGGACAAATTTGAGTTCACCAGTTTACTTTAATATACTGTATGCAACGTTTTCAAGTTAAAGAAATAAAATGTACATCCTGCTCTATAATCTTGCTACTTAAGATACAAACCACTTTCAGACCAACAAGAACTCTATACTTTGATCTTATCCTTCACATAAATGAATGGGTCTTGTTTTCAGTTATCTGGTGCATTGACGGGTTAATCCAGTCCGTTTCAGACTTGTTCCTCACATCGAGTTCAATCTCTTCAAGTGTAACACTATTAGTGCTTGATTAGATTATTTTCCTTGGATGGGAAAAAGTGACATTAAATCATCTTGAAAACCTCTGTTTATGCAGCGTAATCCATTATGAAAAACCTGTTGGTGTTTTCCCGTCATGGAGGAGTTGAACAGAAAAGCTCTCAGTTGTTCAGACTTGCCCCATGATGCAACCCATCCAGTGACTCAACAGCAGAGGAAGGCGATGAAGACGATGGCTGAGTGGAGATAAGGGTCAGAAGAAGAAGAGGCTGTTTTTAATGTTCTCAGACTCTCGTTGTGTCCGGATGGGAGACATGTTAACACTGTTGAGTCATCATCATTGTTTTATCACTCGTTCATTTTTTAACCCCTTAGTTGAGTTTTAGCGGCAAAAACAAAGAATATAGTGATAATTCTAGATGATCATAAACATGAGGAGATTTTAATGACTGTGCTTGTTGGTTAGATAAATATTACAGCTGTATTCTGGTGGTAGGTTCCCTTTGTTCTTCTTCTTCTTGGCTGATGCTCGTAGGATCTCAGGCTCCTGCTGCAGTCTGGATGGATGGATGTTTCTCACGGTGTTACTCAGTTATTCCCATTGTGGCGGATGAGATTATCTCTGGAGATTTGTCTGCAGCTCCATTTTATGTCATTTGCATCCTCCCACTGTTGGCTTACACACAAACACACACACACACACACACACACACAGATGCATTCACACACTCATACTTCCCCTAAGGCCCTGAAATAATAATATGTCCTATTTTTATTCGACCTGTTGCTGTAAGGACCTCACATCTCTTTCCAGATGAATTTATGATTTCCTTGTCTTCAAAAAACAAATTAAGCGCATTCTTTATACTTAATGGTCCAGCATCAAACTCAGGGAAGTGACCCAACCTTCTATTAATCGTCCGCACTGTCTAAGCTTTGTTCCTGAGCTCTATTGTGTTTGAATTTATAGTTCCATCCTGTCATTTATGTTCCATACGTGGCTGTTCTTTCCACTGGCAAAACACAGCGGAGGAATACTTTGAAGTGAGAGTGCAGAGCCACGCAGACCAAGGGGGCGGAACTAAGACATAACCTGCAGACTGGACACATTTTAAGGATTTGGGGAATATTATGTCACAACTAGGGTGCCTTCTCTTATCAGTGTGCAGCTGGTGTGATGTCGCCCCATAAAGAAAAGTAGCTAAGAGAATGTTGTGCAGATATACACGCAAGGCGTCGTGAGGACAAGTAGTTGAAAAAGAACATAGACAGTTCTATCAGTGAATCCAGGAGCTTTTATTGTGGAGGACAGAACTTCTATCTTTGTGCTGTAGAGGAAACAACAACGTGGAACATCTACACAATGACACAACTTACAGAGGAAGAAACAGAGTTCAGATGTGACTTACTCGAAAATCTGTAAATCTCTGAAAATTGCTGGAAAATCGCTTGAATGTAATTAGATGGATGTAACAGTACACAGATGTGCTTTTCTCTCACTTTCTCTAACTGTTCATCATCATCATTTTTTTTCCAAAGCAGCCACACAAGTTGAAGTGAAATCCTCCACTGCATGTCAGTCTGCCTCCAGGCCCGGCAACACGGGTGGTTTGGAAACGCCCTGTGATTGGCTACAATTCCCACAAAATTGTTGTGTTTGCTAGCCAATCACGGCTCATCTCAGCTTATTAGAACCTCCAGGCTGTAGAGAAACAGAGCAACAGGAAAGCTACAGTGACTTTTTAATGTTGGTTAATACTTGCGGTCAAATATTCCAATACATATTTTGAAAAAACGTGAACTCCTTGCAAAATCAGGGCTAGGGTCTGAACACACATGTGGCCACACACATGCAAACGCTGCACAGCTCCGTCCAGCTTTGGTCCGGCGTCTGACAGCTCGTGGGAGGATCCAAGATCAGTTTTTTAATGCAAGACACGAAACGGTAAAGGAAAACAGGAGACAGAAGATCAGACACAGACGCAGCATCGATAAAGCTCGTCCAGATTTATACGAGCAGGAAAAAGGAGGAACGATTCACAGGAACACGTGGGCGACACTGTGCTGAGAGGAGAGGCCTGGCAGATGGAAAAAAGAGATAACACACACACACACTGTTTTGTCATCATCAGAATCATATTTTAGCTTTGTGTGTTTGTGATTTCTCAACACCCAACTCTCCAGGAACGTTCCTACGGCCCTAAAGTGAACCTGAAAGAGAAACAGCAGCAACAAGACCTCAGCTCTGTTTGTGTTCACACTGTAAGTGGACTTAAAGAGGATCCAGGTCTGATTCTGGATGAGATTGCAGACCTCAGATTGCAGTTATGTTTCTAAGTCAAAACTCTTCGTTTTCACAAATTGTGGTGAGCGTCCTTGTGACAGAGATGAGTCGATGGGTCAGACTTGGAGGATCGATGACACTGAGATGTGTGAGGTTGGGCACTGGATGCTGACTGAGCCTCATGTATTCCTTTAGGTTCTATTTCTATTTTTTCCACCTCTGGGGTACAGTACACAGTCGTTCCTGCCGCCCCCCCCTTAAGGTTCTCGCCCCCTCCTCGGCGATGGGAAGCAGGATGTCTTTCATCCAGTTCAGTGGAGGGATCAAAGCTAAAAGGCCACTCTGCTGAAACTGACCTCAATTTGCACCGCTGCGCACTCCGCACCTCTCCAACATACACAATCCTATAGATCTCCTCATACCCCCCCACCCGCCCCCCCTTATACACACATGCTCTTTCCTTTCCTGTACACCACACTACCTCATCCACTTAAGACGGGAAATCTCTCAGCGCCTCAAACCCATTAATAGTACAATTTATATCCCACACACATTAACATCAGGACATATTACCCTTAACCTGCAGTATTTATGAGATACTGTATCACATGTGTTGTATTATCAGATATGCAGGTTATCAGTATACGTGCTGGGCTGGCTGCTTGTTTGTCTTTGTTAAATAACCTGTTCACAATAGCGTTACCCTGCTCTGCACTTCAAAGTGCAGCCTGTGTTTAGCTTCCTCTCTGTGTCTTCGTTCTCACTGTTTTCATTACAAACAGCCTCTCTGCCTAAACTCCCCACCCACACACACACTGTGATGTGTACACATATCTGTGTACACGTATACACACATCTCAACTGTGCACACTGGTGCCCCCAAAATAACTCTGGACTCCACTACTTTGCTGATGTGTGACACTGGTTTGAAGGAAGTGCTCCCAGTGCTCCCAGTGCTCCAAGAGCTCCCAGTGCTCCCAGTGCTCCCTGTGCTCCCAGAGCTCCCAGAGCTCCCAGCGCTCCGGGTCCCCCCAGGTTTTAGAAACGTTAGATCACATAACAAAAGCGGAGGGAACATTTCTTCCTGTACACATTTGATTCTGTCATTTGTCCATATATCTCCTATGAACATTGATCCCCATCATGATGGCATTTATGTATTTAGTTGTTCATCACAATGGACTCCTCAGGTTGTTTGACCTCAGTGTGTCCGTGTTCACTGTAATTCTGGTTGATTTATTCATCAAAGCTGTGACGTCACACCTGACTTTGCTCTTGTGTACTTTAAATTAGTAACACGTCCTGTTCATGTACATTGTTTTGCAGATATTGAGCTTCTCTTGCGCACATCTTCTCCACATGCATCTTGATTCTGGTTTCAGTCCGTTTAACTGGATCTCACCAGGCAGGCCACATGATCACACTTCTCTCCTGTCATACAGAATGTAATTGATCGATCGATTGCTGTTGTGATTTGTCTGACTAATATAAAAAGCAAAAATACGACAACTTTACAGCACAGCACAGTGTGATACAGCAACCTGACACAGTCATTTATGAAGCTTACAGTTTTCAGAGTACATCTGCATTACTTACTGCAGTCACATTTCTATTAAGATTTCTTTCCTTGACTCTTTTGCTCCCTTCTTACCTCTCTACATCAACATCTCTTTCCCATCTCTTGTTTCCTTCTCACTTCTCTCTGACTGCTAGCATACAATTTACAACGCTAAATAGATACAAACACTAATTTTGATAGTAGCATTTTACCGCTGCAACACGTTTACTTTTTCCTCAAAGGAACCTTTTGCAGTGCAGAAGCTGACTGTACTGACATGTATCTCCATTTACTTCAGATGGGATACTTCCTCTTAAGTTATTTGTGATTTTCACTGGAAGCACTTGAGTCACCTCTGATCTCTGTTTGCATCTTTTTACACACTGCAGGGTTAGAAGTTACGTTCTTGGGCGCCCCCTTCTGGGCTGTAGACGCAATTCTCTCTGGACGTGAATCTGATCCAATGAAGAAAAAGAGGGAAAAATCCTGGAATACTGAGGCTGGAATCTTTACGCTCACTGGTTTCACAAAGGAAATGAAGATGTTTTATATGGTATTTTTGGAGTTAATTCGCTGCACATTAAGTCCAGATAATATTCACTGAATCTATTTAAGCTCCTGCTGATTATTGTGAAATCCTCCAGTCAGATGCACAGAGCTGATTCAGTGAAGAGCCTCTCTGCCTCTCAAACAGCGGAAAGTCACATTTCTGTCCAGTTGTGCTCATATGGTAAACATTATAATTAAGACAATAATATTTCCACACTTGTTAGCTCACAGTATCTCTCCTCGGCTTTAACTCTTCATTTACTTTATATGTTTTACTTGTTTTGTATTACATTTGCACTACTTATACATTTCCAAATTGATCATATTTCTGAAAGTTCATATAGTATATATTTATATAGTATAAACTGTTTATTTTGTGCTATAATTTAGTTCGAAAAAGAAATAGCACAAAAGCAACGGAACTGGATAAAAACTATAAAAACAAAATGACTAGATGAATAATGAAAACTGAGCAGGGAAATAAGAACACAAACAAGAAATATCATGAATAAATCTATAAATAATGCATGTTAATAATAAATAAATTCATCTGAATAAATAAACAAATGAGATTTAGAAAATCATTCATCAATATTTTACACATAATAAACATTATTTTTAAGTATAAAATTGTATTTTATAACTGTCATTCATTATTTAAGGATGTAGTCTCATATATCTTGTATATACTGTATATATACATAATAAATATATATGTATAGAAAACCTAATGACAGAAAGACAGAGTGAGTCTCTGACAACATCCTGCTGATCCTATGATTTTGTTCTGCTCTTGTATTAATCTTGTCTGGCATGGACGCATTAGCACAGACCCAAGAGCCTCCATCTCACACACACACACACACATACACACACACACACACACACACACACACACACACGCCACACACACACACACACACACACACACACACACACACACACACACACATACACAGACACACCTACTGTCATAACTGAATCATAAATCATCTCTTCATTCTTTATAGATCTCTGAGGAGTCATGAAGAAGAGCCAGTGCAGGGTTGCCAGTCACCAACCCTTCATTTATGACTTACTAATACTTACAACTGTCAGTCTGTGAGTTTATCAGCCAGCAGCCTTTAACAGGCCTGTGCAGCTCAACCTGCTTTTCACTTTATTGAATAGGGCTTAAACAGTGAATGACATTGATTTAATCAAAACTGTACAAGATAATCACATGTAAAAACAAAAACAATAAAAGATAAAAGAAGTTCAAATATAATAAACTACAAAAACAATTAAAAGCTCAAAGTTTAGAAGTTACATTTAGAGTTCATAACAGAATTACTCATGTCAAAATGTGTCAGAAGGTTCTTGTTCATCCAGGTTAGCAGTAATTGTCGTCCTTCTATCGTCTGTCTTTGTTTATGAGTATTTTGAGCCTGATGGGTTGATGAATGGAAACATCAGCTAAAGGCATTTTTCTCAACTGGCAACCCTGAAGTGGTTTCATATCAACCATGAATTTATTGATCCGTAATTCGTAATTCATCGACCATCGATACATCTATTATTTGTACAATATATCAGCTCTTTATCCTGCTGGGTTATGTTACGCAATAGAAGACATATAACAGTAAAACAATAACTATATACGTTTCTTTGACGCCTTTGTGGGTTTTTCATTTTAGCAGTGCCTCTGTTCCCATAGAGCCTCTGCACATTGCTGAGGGCCGGTCGGGGCCGAGCCTCCTGAGACACAGTAGCCTGTTGTCTGGCCTGGGGGGCGGCTGTTATGAGAAGGCAAAGGAACATGTTATGGTAACCTGGGTGGTAAAAGCCTGAACATTTTTGGGAAAATGCTGCTTTATACCCTCCGTCTGCGTCTCCATTACGCCCTAACCTGCTGTTATTCTCCCATGATCCCTCCACTGCCCGGCTCATTCAACCCAGATTAATGCATTTGAATGTTAACATTGAGTGTGATCACACTGCTGGCTCACGTTTACACTGCAGGTCTTGATCCCCAATTCTAATTGTATTCCCTTTATTCTATTTTTTTTTAACTGCATGTGTTTTTTTCCGTAGTTTAGATCTGAAGTTACACACAAAAGAGGTTTCATTTGTTAGACAAATGTAAACAAATACAAATACATTTATGCAAGCTGTTGTTTCAGAGTATCTTTACTCTGCAAAACATTAGTATTGGATTTTAAAGTAGCTGTAGTGGATTTGAGCCTTTGTTGTATCTTGGGCATGACTTCTAGCATGTTTGGGTACAAGCAAGAACTCATGATTAGTGGGATCATGCGATTACTCCGACAGTGAAAAGTGATCGCTTATATGCGGACAAAGACATAAAAAGAGAGAGAGAAAGAAATTCTAGCTCAGTCACTTTTGTGGTTCCCTGATAAATATCAGACGTATTTCCACAAACGATGGCCAAACTCAGACACACTTTCTAGTTTGTTGTTTTCTAGTTTTCTTGTTGGCAAGACCCAGATCTGGTCCTTGATCGATGGAAGCCAAAGTCTCGACAATAATAACACACACAGTGATGATTACAGTAATGGTTGATCTTACAAACATAGCAGTTCCATCAGAAATACTAACAGAGGTGCATCAGATGAGCTGTGTGTTGTACTGTCCTTCCTCTCCCTCCGTGTCTTGGTCCATGCCTGGGTTCTGTTTGAGCGACGTGTCAGCACTCAGACTCAAAGGCCCTCTGTTCCCTGTGGCTCTGCCTCCTCCATTGTTTTTATCGGCATGCTTTTCCAAGCTAAGCCTGGCACAGGCTTAGATTTCCGGAGCCCACAATTTGAGTCCGGGGAGCTGGACTCTTCAGGGAAGCGGAGCAGCAGAAGACGGAACGCCACTCGAAGCAAAACAAACCCAAATATCAGGGGTTTATTTAAAATCTCCCCGTCTTATATTAACAGGCTGGTGATTAGACACACAGAGGTCACAGGTTTGTAAGTCTCACTTCATTTCCTGAGGAATCCCTGTTTTGCGTGTTTCATAAGTTGCGAAATCCTGCAGAGTCTGAGCTCTAACATGTTATTGCTGAAATTTACACTCATGTGTCTGATGAAGCCGCTGCTGTTATGTGATGGGCGTGGCTAAACATTCTTTTAAAGGGGGCAGTTTTTTGCTACTTGCTCATGTTTGTAGTGTAATATAGTGCAATTAAGTGTTGAACCATATCAATGTTGTAAAACTAGAGCCCATAGGAAAACATCCAGTAAGACAAACACAAGGGTCCTTAGCTGCCCCGCAGGTCAGATTCATGCTTAACCTTTAGAGCCTGTTGAGGGAACATGAGTCTCTCTTATGACTCAGGTTCTCGTTCTTTGTCATGTTGTTGACATAATGGTGTGTGATATTGGAATTAGGTGACACCAAAATGTTGCAGGTCTTTGTCAGTTTTGTGAGAATACAGATGTACAGTTTTAGGTTCAGTGCACAAACCACTCCATTACTCACAGTCAGTGTTTTTGCAACAATTTCCAGCACTTTCTGGTATCATACATTCGGTGATCATGTCCGCCATTAACATTCGTCTCAGCCATCACGTTATCACCCTACGTAACGTTACCTCAAGCTAGTGTGGTAGGCTAGTGAGCAGTTAGCCAAAGCTGCAGCAGCTTAAGTTGTCAGGCAGGAGTGGAGACGAGAGAAAGAAGTGGCACCTGAGGAGAGAAGAGGAAGCTTCTCTCATGATAAAGATCTAAGTAGCGTTGAATATTTAGATCCTGTAAACACTGACAGGTAGGCAGAGAGAAAATAATTGAAATTTTAGATTTTAGATGTAAGAACTGAGGATAAAGAGGTTACGCATACTAAACTATATATAAAATACATCAATAATAATAATTATACAATACAACAATTACATGAATGAAATACAAAAATATCTCATCGAGCATTTTTTTTAACTCTTGTATAAATGTCTCGCCACTCGCGGAAAAAACAATCCAAATGGTTTATAATAAGCGGTGCTGGCGGCACTGGTCCCCTCACAAACCGACTTACTGTAACGTCAACACGGGCCATATGATCTCACAGCGTTGATCTTTGACATTGATGGATTCATACTTGTTTGATGTCTCCTGTTGGATGTGACTACAGTTGAAATGCCCTGCGCAGGAAGGAAGTGCTCACCCACTGGTCGCCTGTTCCATCTTCAGGAGCTCCATGGGGGGAGGGAGGATTTCAGCGCAATATTTACAGTGACCTTTTCCTCTCACTGGCCAGGGGCCCATGGGAAAAAACTGCACAAGACAAACAATGAACAATGGGGTTTAGGGATGAGCAATGGTGCCAGCGCAGCATGTGCCATTACGGGATGTGGGGTCCACGGGGTTGGGGGGTCAGAGTGAGGATCAAGGTCCTCTGAGGGGGCCCCCCTTCAGGAGCACACCTGGAACACCTGCTCAGAGAGGCTGAGCTATTTTTATGGGCAATCACACGTTCGCTTGCATGAGCAAACTTTGCAAAATATAACGTGAAATAGAAATGAGAGCACAACCTGAAAATTACTTTGAAATGGTTCTTGTTAACAGCTGTTAACTGGTAAATTGATCGTCCTGTACTACCTGCACAGGTGTTTTAATGAATGATACCTCTGGCATATGAGCGGCACAGTGAAAAACAACAGTTCTTACATTTCTGCATGGAGATGGCCCTGTGTCTGTGAGGGTTTCCTTCCACCCTCAATCAACATGCAGGTAAGGAGAATTGGAAACATTAATTCTCCCGTAAGGTGTGAATGTGAGTGTAAACGAGTTTGTCTGTCTATTTGCGTGGGCCTCTAGCCCCAAACACAGCTGGGACAGGCTCCAGATCCCTGTGATCCTGAGCAGGATAAGCAGGTACAGAGCGTGTATGGATCCAGAACACCTCGCAGTAACTCAGCCTGTTTTACATTGCGTGGATGAACAGGCATAATTACTCAGGATGATTAATGACAGACATTTTATATGTTTATTCTGGATTTTGATGCTTTTGTTGGAGGCCTTGTCAAAAACGGAGCACTTGTAATGTTTGATGTTGAACATTGTATTTAAGTCATATAAGTATACTTGGATTGTCTATGGCCTTACTGGTGCTGACTATGATTGTTTTATGCCTATATGCTGCATGAATGCCCTCTATGGCAGTCATAATAAATAAAGCGAGTCAGTACAGAATGAAGTCATTGTGAAAATCTCTGTCGTTGGTATATAATTAACATTTATGACATCTGCACCGCATAACCCACTGGTGCGTAGATTGTTCTTGTGTGTTGTCATGTCCCTCCGTTCTTCTCTTTCACGGGCAAATGTATTCCGTTGAGACTCAGATCTGAATCCTCCAGCGTCATTGCTCTGAGTGTTTATGCAGACAAACGGCCTGTGTGCTGCATCAGCATCTGCGCTGATTAGAGGCCAAACTCACGAATCGCAGTTTGATCCCTCAGTTATCAGATCGCCCTCTCTAATTGGACAATAGGGTCTCCCCGGGGATTGGGCCTTGCCTTATCAGAGAAATTCTTTCTGCCCTGCACAATTTGGTGAGCTAAATGTAATGGTATCAGCGTTCTAGTGTGTGCCTGGGTGGTCTCTGTTGGATTTCTAATGATGCTGCGCCTTTCCCAGAACAAGTGGAAATACCTCAGTGATGCACCGTGAAAGGAGAGAAGAGGAAAGGAGCGGACTCCCATCGGGCCTCAGCATTCTCACACTCTCTCCCTGATGAAAGGACATCTCACACGTCAGGGAACCATACAGGCCCGTCATGGTTCCAACCATTTTGTATTACATCACCTCCAAGCACAGAATAAGATGATGATTCACGGATCACAGTGAACAAGTAGTGCTATGACAGATTAATAACAACTTGTCACGTCAATTCTGTACAATATGTATATCCGTAATTATGTACAAAATCAAAACATGACAAACATGAATGAAGGGACATGTTGCATCAAAATGCTTCACTCAGATGTTGGGTCAGTGAAGCTTTGTGTGTGTGTGTGTGTGTGTGTGTGTGTGTGTGTGTGTGTGTGACTATTTTCTTTCCCCTCAAGATTTGACCGACCAGATTTGACGTTATAACAATTTCAGGAAATGAAGTACAGAATTAATTAATTATTTCTCATAATAAGTAGGAGTTATAAGTATAAATCAATCATTCTACACTTTCTTATCTGAAAGATATTTTTTTCAAATCACGATAATGTGTCATTAATCTAGTATTCTTGTGATTTGTCAGTATCATAGTACTTACAAATTGTTTAGGTAATTAATATTGCAAACATTCACTTTTTAATAATGTACTAATACTACGTTTGTTATTTGTATTGTGACATCTTAACATGTAATCTTTTTATATTATTCTTAAAATTATCATATTCTAAATTAATGTATTTATTTATTGAAGTTTCTCCTCGTCTCATTCCGTTATATCGCTCAGGCTCAGCGCTGGGACCGAGAGGATGCCGGAAGTATCTTATAGAAACAGGAAGTTGTGTCTGCTGTCCAGCCGCAGTGACCGTAAGTAACATTTTTCTGTTTCCATTCAAATGTCCGAGGCAAAGTCAAAGTACTAACGTCAGGACGGTTGTACAAATGACGTTTATGTAAGCTACCGACTAACGCAAATGACAGACTCTGCTTAGCCCCGCAGCGCGAGCAGTTAGCGAGCTAAGCAGGCTAAGCTAACGCTAGCGTCCGCTGTCAAATTGTCAACAAAGCAGAAAGTCTTTCCTCTAAAATGACTCATGGCGCATTATTATCTGCTTATTATCATATAATGAGAAACACGACCTCGATCAAAGACAGAAGTTAATAGAAGACAGCGGAGAGACGCGGCTTGAGTTCGTTAGCTGTCATCCAACAGAACCGAACCGGATCTGATGAATAAATAACAATAACAATGCTTGTTATCTGGATAAGTGGAACCAAATATGCGTGTTTTATTAATCTAACAAGCTGCTCAACAAGCTGTTCTATTCAGCCAATAATGATGCAAGTCCAGAGCAGCAGGAGAGCTTAAAACGAGAATACAAGAGTGACAGCACACACAACAGGAACATGTGATTGTATCTCGGTTTATTCAGGCGTGGAAGCATCTTAGTCTGATGTAGTAGACAGAGGGAAGCAGCTACACTTATACACACACACACACACACACACACACACACACACATTGATTCTGTTTATGTGTACATCTTGGTCTGTGACACTGACATCACCACCATGATCATTATCATCATCATCAGTGTGCTCTTACACATCTTAGATTTATTAATGTTGCAAACTCTACTTACTTTCTTACACTTACTCTAGCGTTTCAGCCGCTCTTTGAAGCCTTCTGCACGTTTTGTATGTGCACATGTGAATATCTTTGGTTATAAATCAGCCACAGCATCTGTGTTAGAGATGATGAAAGTCGACGAGCAGCTTTTCAATTGTGGTGTGTTCGTAGTGCTCAAATGATGAATGAATTAGGAAGATGAACATCAGACACCAGATTTATAACTAATAAGGTGTTAAAGTAATCTATCTATCAGGGACAGATAAAAAACAGTTGTTGCTTACATCTTTAAAAATGTGATAATATAAAGACATTAATTAGCTTGTTTTAATATTTTCATAGCAGTTCTGCAGTTCATTTAAACAAAATAATTCAATATATTGGCCAATGATGAAAGTAATCATTATCTGCAGCCCTCACAGAGCAATTTCACAAAGTTATTTTCTATCAGGCTAAAGGTTAAGATATTAGTTTCTCAAAAAGCCTAAAGACCTCCACTGTTGTGCCACACTGTCAGTCTCAACACGTGTAGAGTTACAGGTCACGCTGCTCTCTGCATACTGAGCTGCTGCTGTTTGCGCTGCCTTTAAATTGGCATTTTCAAGAATAATTATATAAGTTAAGTTACTTTCAGATCTTTAGCGACACTGGAGTTTTGCAGTGAGTATTAAAATACGAGAGTAACAATACCTGATAAAGTTCTATTGGCTCATAACGTGGGTATTTTTGGGACAATGATATACGTATATGTGGCATGTTGAATCCATAATAATGATAAAATAAATTAAACAATGTCATTAATCATTACTCAAATAGAAACAAATGTATCAATATATTTTACATGAAGAATGTAATAATCAATACATATGTCAGTCACTGCACTAGACGGCGATTATTGCTCTGTACAGCAATTTAGTACAAGTAGGATGTTTACATGGATGGATTTGTGTTTCACCGCTGCTCTCTGTATGTACGCCACACATTGCGTGATCGCTTTTCATGCTACAAATGTAACCGTTTCATCAACAGTTTGTTCATAGAGTTTAGTTTTTTGTTGCCATCACCTCTGGGATGGTTGGCCGCACAGCTCTAGCGTGCAGTGTGAGTGCTGTAAGACGCGTGCTGCTCCTTTACTGCAGTGAGAGCAGGCAGGTATTCAGAGTGAGCAAACTTTCCACCTAACAACGGTTTATGTGTGATGTGAGGAAAAAATTGTTTATTGCCTCAATCACAGTCTGATCTAAGTTGTAAAGTGCATGTAGAGGAGCCGCCTGAGAGCCAGTAGCTGAGCTCCACGCCGCGTGTCTCAGCGCTCTCTCTTCCCCTGAGCGGGGGGATGGGAGCGAGGCCACACTGATCCATTTCCTGCCCCCTCCTGGAGCTCTAATTGAAAAATTTGGGTGGCCCTCGGTGTTTGTTTTGGTGGAATGTGGTGGGCCGTGTTTTGGGGGCTTTTCCTCCGTGCCGCTGCTCTGCAGAGCCCCCCGGGTGACTCCGGCAATGGGGGTCAGGCCTTGTTTGTGAAGTGGCACTTTTCTCTCACCCCCCACAACCCCCCCCTCCCCCCCCCACCTGGTGGCCTCCTCCCCGCCGACAGCCTCGCTCTGGTTTTCACAGTGTTTTCTCCTTGACCCAGTCAGACCCGGCTGGACCACACTGGAGCTCCCAAACAGACAGAGAGGGGCTCTAAGCTGGGGTCTCAGCTGAACAGAGACACGCTGGAGCACTGACGGGTCCAACCTGCTCACTGAGACCTAATGATGGTTTTCATTAGTTTTTAATGGAGAAGCTGATAATCTCAGTAATTGTCAAGAGTCTAAATTGTAAACAAAGTCATGCATCATGTGCCAAAGCGTCACACATCCTGAGTAACAGTTCAAAGATGTTTAATGTTATGAAACGGGAGATAAGCAAGTCTTCACGTGTAAATACTGTTGAAGGTTTTTTCGCTTGATAAACAGCGGAATTGGTTGATTATTAGAATTAAATTGTCTGTAGATTGATTCATAGACTGATCCTTTTAATCAGCGGTATACAAATTACAAGCCTCAACATTTCCCTTATATTTCACTCTGGAGACTGAACGTTTTTAACCCCAAAGTGTTTGGATTCGATTGAGATTATTTAGGGAAGAATTTGTTGCAGGCAAAATCTTTACTTTCCACCACAGTTTGATTAATTTGTTTGGAAGCATCTAATTCCAAACCTGGCTTGACATTGAATCGTTTACCGTACTGCTGCCAGTCTGTGAAGCAGCACCAGAATTGAACATGTGAACGAACCTGGAGGCAGAAGAACGGTTTAACGAGGAATGTTGTTTACGGAGGATTGCTTTTTTCATTTATTTGATTTTGCCCCAAATAATTGATTATTGGTTCTGGATCAATGCCACCTTAAAAGAAATCACTGCATCTTTTACACCCGTGCTCCTTTGTAATGTGAAGCAGCTGGGTCAGCGGTGTGACAGTGAGCCTGAGGAAGGTCTGATGAAGGTCTGAGGCTCCTCTCAAACCTCCGTGTCATTTGGCAGCGCCGCCTGTCTTCACTTGCTAAACCCTCTGAAAACATCTTCCTGCCCGAGCTTTGTTCACTGTTGGTTATTATGACGCCATTTTAAAATTAGAAATTGGGGGGCGTTCCGTTTCTTTTGAACCCAAAAAGCAACTCGAGACTGACAAACAAACAAACAGATGAGATGAGAGGCAGTGGGCAGACGTGAGGACGGTCAGATGGTGAACCAGAGGCTCCTCGTCTGATCTCCGTGTCCTCCTTCTCTCTGGCGCAGGAGATGCTGACTCACGCTGGAAGAATTGACTGACCGGCCGGTGGTTGCAGCATCTGTTACGGCTCAGCTTGTGTTGATACCATCTAAACAGAGCCGGGCTCACCCTTGAGCCCGACCCGCTTTCTGGTGTCGTTAGATCCATATTTAAAAAATGTTGGACTTTGTGTTTATCTAAGACTGTATGAAAACTTCAATAGAAAATCCTTGTGACAGAGACGCATTTAGTCAGATAAGTAACGACATTCCAAACCTGGCAAGTTTATCTACGCTGCAGCTATTTCAATTTGAAGTAATACAGATGGCAATGAGTGCATCAATCATAGGGACATTGTGGCGGTGGAGTGAATTGTACGTACATGTATGTGTGGATTGACTGAGGCTACGATAGACAGTATTTGTTATTTGTTTATACCTCTAAAGCGCCATTGTAGCTCAAGATACTCCGTGCATATTTAAAGAATACTCAAACACTCTAACAAACTACTACTGGCGTACTCAAGCAGGAGGGGCCAGTCACATATACAGTATCATGATCACATTTTGCCCATATATTGCCCAGGCATGTTTTGCGGGGGGGCGTATGTCCATATTGTATCGGTGCGTGGCTCCGTTCAGGCCCGGAGTGTGAGTGCAGACTGAGGAGGATTGTTTCAGGCTCGGCACAGCCCAGTGTGCTCAGGTCTCTCATCTCAGGCGGGGCGATGTGTGGCCGGCTCTGTGCATTCAGAGAGGGGGGGGGGGGGGGGGGGGGGCTTTGATGGAATCTGGTGTTTGTGTAATGTTGGGGAGCACGGAGAGGAAGAGTGTTAGTGTGGGGGGGCCGACGAGCCGCCGGCGCACTGAGTTAGCTGCTCTGATGGGAGACGGAGAGGGGGGGCACGGGTGATGAGTTGTCTAAAAGGGTCCCTTTGTGCCCCCTAAACCCATCTCCCTCTCTTACACACACACACACACACACACACACACACACACACACACACACACACACACACACACACACACACACACACACACACACACACACGTGCGCGCTTGCCAATCACTGCCATATGTGAGTCACGTTTAACTGGGATCTGAAGCATGAACGCCTCATTCACCACGCAGACATGTGGCGGCGTGTGTTCATGTGTCAGCTCAGACAGATAAAGATGCCCTCTCATGGACCCCCCACCCCCCCCCACCCTCACCCCCTCCTCCCTGTTTGTGAAGTCATTATATTGCTCAAACCATCAATTAGTTCATCTACAGTATATTACCCAGAAACAGTTTAAACAGCTGATTGAGACATGTAATATAATATTAATAATGTAACATAAGTTTCCCCCCAAATGTGAGGTGTGGCTTCTTCTGATCTGATCCTTTATTTCTTATTGTAACGTTTTGGCACTGTAATTATTTAATGTTTTGGATTTTATTTGTTTTTTAATTTTGCTACTTCTCCTCTGTTAAGAAAATACAAAATAAAACCCCAAAATGATTTATAATAAAATTAGATAAAAGAGTTTGTATCATCATTTATCTTTTAGTTTTTCATTTTAAAAGGAAAAAGGAAAACTGAAAACATAATCTGCTGAAACAATCTTTGCTGCACATCAAGATCTCTGTGTCCTGATGTGTGTCAATCAACAAAAGAAGAAGAAGAAGAAACACATGAGAGAATCACATGACCTAACCTGAATCAATAAACACTAAAAACTATTTGGCATAAAAACAATTCATGCTCAGTTTTTAATATTTGTACTTTTCTGATGTAGACAATAAAACATCATGCGATTGAATTAAAACAGATTGAATTTAAAAGTAGAATATGACTTTATAATTTAAACAACATAAAAAATCATTAAATCATCAAAAATAATTTGGACTGTCAAAATATGCAACTTCATTCAACTGAAGTAAATCTCTGTTCATGTGAAAGCATGTGAAAGAGCGACTTGTTCTGGTCATCTTTCATCTGAACCTTCTCTTCTCTCTCTTCATCGTGAGAAACAAAACCCATCCTTGCCGCCGAGCCGCGGTCGGCGTGTTTCTTTGGTCCTTCTTGCGGTACGTGAAAATTAAACGGTCTCACGTGACGCAAAGATTTGTTTGGACCCTCTTCTTTTTTTTTCTCCCGTGGTCTGTGGCGTTGCAGCAGGACGGAGCTGAGGAAGACGAAGAGGAGATCCTCAGACGTCCACCGCTACCACACAGACCTGAGCCAGCCCTGCTGTTTGTGAGGAGGCCTCCAACCAAAACAAACCTGCCTCTTTAGCCCTATTAGCTGACACACAGGGCTGGGGGGGGGGGGAAGGGGGGGGGGGGTTCAGCACCATGCTTGAGGCAGAATGGGGCAAAGGAAACTGGGCTGAACCAGGACCCGTGTTGTCATGATGAAATAAAGCCTTCACGCTATGACACATGCTGATCCTACAGGGATCCTCTAATGCCCCCTGGAGGTTCAGAGCTTTAGCCCTCTTGTGGAAAAAAGCTGCCCACTTGGTGCCTGGTGTTTCCAGTCGGAGCGGCGGAAACCTTTTGTTTCCCTCTTCTCGTTACTCGCAGGGAAAACCGGTTCACGGCTAAGCCCCGACGTGTATACACTGATAGGTTCTGTTCCCCCTTTTGCAGGGTGTTTCTGATGGTGCGTGATGTGAGACTTGTGCGAGTGTCCCTTTTACTTTCTGGGAGTCTCTGTGTGTGTGTGTGTCTGTGTGTGTGTGTCTGCGTGGCTGTGTGTGTGTGTGTGTGTGTGTGTACCCATGTGTGTGTGTGTGCGCTCTAGTGTTACAGAGAGGGGTCTGGGCAGTGTTCCCGTGTCCATGCACAGCCCCCAGAGTAAAGTAAACACAGCGGCTCTTTTCTCATCCCAGCCGTCAGCAGGCTCTCCCCAGGCCCGCGCCAGAGACCACACACCCAGACCACACACACACACTCACACACACTCACACACACTCTCTCACACACTCACATACATACACACACACACACACACACACACACTGCCCAGACCTCTTCTCCGCAGATCCTTCCACATACACACAGACCACACAACACCAGCTCGGGCCCCTCGCACGCAACGGAGCTGAGCTGTCATTCTGCCCAGTGTGTGTTTGTGTGTGTGTGTGTGTGTGTGTCTGTCTGTGAGTGTGTGTGTGTGTGCGCGTGTGCGTGTGTGGGCAGGCTATCTGCGTGTTTGTGCACGTGTATTTCCAAGACCGGGGTGGGGAGGGGGGGGGGGGGGGGTGGATAGCATAGAAGCACTCCTGGAAACAAGAGTCAGAATTCCCGGGCCGGTCCTCTGCCCCTCGCGCTCCCACTCCAACATATGGGATTGATGAAGGACATGCCAGGCTCTTGTTTTAGGCCTGTTAACCTCTTATCTTCATCATGTCAGATCCACGGCCCTTCCATTTCCTCCGACAACGCGCGGTAAATCCCGACGGGGGTTGGGGGTGGGAGGGGTCCGGGTGTCTGCGGTGGAGCAGATTCCAAGAAAAGTTCCTCCTTGCGCAGGTTTCCAGGTCAGAATCTGCATCGCCCCCACTGCTGTCCTGCTTCACTGATGACCTTTTCCCCCCTCATAGATCAAATCAAGTCAAAAGGAGAAATGATAACCTGTAAAAATATCTCTGAAATTTGACAATTCTCGGGATGATACATGCAGTGTCAAAGGTCAGAGGTCAACATGTTTATATCTAACTGAACTTCTAGCTTGATGTGGAGCGGCTTTTAGGTGTTCATGCGCGTGTTGGATCCTCCTCTTCTCTACATTCATGTTTGCACCTGCAGTTTCCCGGACACATTTATCTCGCAGGCAGAGGAATAAGACGTAGTTGTGGGGTGAAAACCTTGTAAGTCTAATGCGTCTAAATGAAGTGTGCTGGAAAAAGAAATTAGTCAGAGGATATACTCTACTGCAGCGTGTAGCGTGTTATACTTGTACTGATCTGGAGGTACAAAATCAACATACAAGGGAGATTCTGCACGAAAACAACTTGAATTTCAGATGTTTACTGCTGTTATTTCTATGCCTTTACTTGAAGTACAATTGTGGATGATGGCCTTTGAGTCGTGATGTCACACGTATCAAAGTGTCCATACTGAAGTTATACCACACTGCTGATTTTTCCATGACTGCTTCCAGAAGTTATTCTTGTTTCTGTTTGCCCCTCTTGGTATTTTACAGATGACAGACCTCCGATACTAGGGCAACAACATTACTGTGAACATGTGATTGTTATATAATTCCATTTACCTTTAGTTTTAAAGAATATAATGTATCCTCAGCACACCCACCACTCTACCCCTGGTATGGAATTACAATACAGTAACGAAAGTTTCAGTAGAAGTCAAAGTAGTTTGAGTTCTGTTCCATATTTGAGTGTTTGTTGACAGATGGACGCTGTGTTGCGGCCCAGTTGTGAGCGGCATGATGTGTGTGAACTGCGTCTCATTGTTTGCAGCGGACGTGTTCTGGCTGCTCGGCAGAAGGGCGGAAGCTTTTGCCGAAGCCGCTTCATAGAGTCCAGATAGGTCAGCGGTCATTTATTAGCAAACATGTGTGTGTGTGTGTGTGTATTAGCAAACATCTGCGCAGCTGAAATGCATCCTTTCATTTCTTCATTTGGAAATTGGAACGTTTCCTTCTCTCCCTCCTCCCGCCGCCCCTACATGCAGCGATGTGCATGGGCGCTCCTTGGAAGCGCTGCTGCTCTGCTCTGTGTTGTGTGGGCTCATGTGGGATGATTGGGGAGGCCAGGTTTATTTATCCTTCGCCGTGAGGTTTACATTCTTCCCTTCCTCCCTGCTCTCCGTCTGCTCCCTCATACTTGGCTCCCGTCTCTATTTGTCCTATTATCTGAGAGATAACTGCTGCAGGACATATATTCACTGTTTGCAGACCTACGGGGGGGAAATTAACACCAACGGCAAAAAAAACGCCGCTGTAATATCACTGTTCATCTAATGCAACAGGTGGGCGATGGAGGCCCAGTTCAGTGCTGACACACACACACATCTGACACGATGAAGGGCTGATCATATACACAGGGGTTCATATTCATATAGATCATAGTTTTTAATGTATTTAGGGGGTAATATCCTCCAGGTTCTTCTGATGCACTCGTGGAAGTTCTGTGCAATTTGCAGATTAATAAGTTTATTATTTACTTTCACTGGAGCTGCAACTCACAATTATTTTAATTGTCAGTAATTGTGGAAGTTTTTCTTAAGTGGTTTTTTGTTGAGTCTGAGATGTCAAAACTGATGATGAATGCCTAAAACTATTTTCCATAACGGATGTGTTAAAAAATACCCGTTTTACATCTGTCGCAAAATCATGTTTTATGATACAAAACAAAGGAAAGCAAGCACATTTTTATAGCTTACAAGCTGGAACCAGTAAATGTTCTGTGTTTTTACTATTCTGTGTTAACCAGTTCGGAAATTGTGATCTTCTAATTTGCACAACAATGAGCTAATAATAATCCCGTGTTTCTGTCTGTCCTGGTCTTTCTCCACACACACACACACGTGCAGATTGTCTCCGTCTTGCCGCCGTCTGGCCACCATGTCTCGCCCCCGCCCGCCCCCCCTGGTCACGGGCATCTCGCCCAACGAGGGCGCAGCCTGGACCAAAGTCACCATCCGAGGAGAGAACCTGGGCACCGGACCCACCGACCTCATAGGTGAGACACTCGCCCACTCATCCACTGACCACAGACACACACGTGTCCACAGCAGATGGTCCCCAGTCTGCGTGCTCACATTTATCTAATAAACATACGTGTGCAGTAAGTTTAATGGTGAGTCAGATTGTTTTAGGTGTGTTTAGTATTTTTGTTGGCTTTGGATGAACATCATTTTGAACATAAAGATTTGAACATAATTTGAAGTGTTACTGATTTGTGTGTGTGTACAGTGTGTAGATGAATACATTCACCTCCACAAATACACAAATTAAAATATACAAAATGTCAAGAATTTATTTGCTGCACAGGAATTTTCATTTATTCCTGATTTTCATTTCAGTAACTCGTCTCGTAGCTGAAACACAAAGTTACTTTTTATCATTTCATTTCTGCACTTTAGGATATTTTGTCATATTAAATGATTTTATTAACAAACCACAACGGGCCTTTTTTTTTTCTCAAACCGGCCGGTGTTCAGTTTATTTTTGTTTATGTGAAACGTAAAGGAACAGCCTGATTTTTTTTTCCTCTCTGGAATAAGAATTTCATCACGTTTTTTAACTGTTTACATTTCCTTTCATGACCATTTAATAAGTTTAGCACAAAAAGAAACAGCCTGAACTTAACGCACATTTCTATAGTCAAGTTTATTTAGAATTAACAAATGATATGTAATTAGAAAACATATCGTAGCTGTTTTATTTAAACTTTCTGGCTGTAATGCAGACATGGATATTTAAAACAATCTGCATTATGATAATATTTATTTAAAGAAAGATCATTTTGACAGGAGGTTAAATTAAATCGCATGTTTTTATCATTTCTTTCTGCAGTTTTAACCTCAAATCCATCCGTTGTGAATTTACACTTTTTAAATCTTAGTTATATTTTAATGTAGTGTAATGAAAGCTCTTCAGAAGATTGCAAAACCCCTCAGTCATTTGTTACAGGGACAAGTAGTTGAACAGCGTTATAAGAAAACATGACAAATTAAAGCTCTTGAAAACAAAAGACACACACACACACATAAAATATTGCAACATTTGTGTTTGATGTGATTCATCTGCTCTGACTCGTTCTGTTGATGAGTCGCTCCCTTTTGTACAAAGAGGGAAGACGTATTTCTGATGTATTTAGATAACACGGACGTTCAAGGTCACAAATATAAAGTGGAGTTATTTCTGATGTTCTCTGTTCCTAATCCAGAGCCACACAGATGCTCTGCCTCCATCTTGTTCTCATTAGGTTAGAGCGTCACTCTCTTTCTGTCCATATTTCCCCTCCTGTTAGCCAATTCCTCCCTCGCCCCTTTTTGTTTGTGAGGACTCACACATTGCTCCTTGGCACGCCGCTCTCCGGCCGAATGATACGGCTCTATTTCTGACCGGGAACGTCCCCGGGGCCTGGAATTAGCCAATTAGATATGCACAAATGTGTGTGAGTGTGTATGTATTCAAACAAAGTGGCCAGCAGAGAACAGAGGCAGGAAATGGAGCTCTAATGGGCGTATTATTCACGGTTTTATGGGCTATTTGTTGATCAACTCTTGCAGGCTTTTTTGTGATGTTTGATTACACACACACACATACACACGCACACACGCACACACACACACACACACACACACACACACTGGTGAGGCTTTTTGGAATTCTCTTTGCTGGAACGTCAAAGTAATTGCCCGTTCCTGTCTTACTGAGTGTGCTGAAGGAGGACAGATGTAGCGACGGAGCGCCCAGTGTGCCGCTAATGAGCCACTTAACAGTGAAGAGTCACACGTGAGGATGAAGTAGCTGAGTGAGAGGAAGGAAGATTGGGGCCACCCACACCCACTGTGACCCCAACTTGAACTTTAACCCCCCTGGTGACAGGTTGACTAAACTTGCTGATAGAGGCCAATGCCGCCTGAGCCAGTGCCTCTCGCCTCACAGTGTGTGTGTGTGTGTGTGTGTGTGTGTGTGTGTGTGTGTGTGTGTGTGTGTGTGTGTGTGTGTGTGTGTGTGTGTGTGTGTGTGTGTGTGTGTGTGTGTGTGTGTGTGTGTGTGTGTGTGTGTGTGTGTGTGTGTGTGTGTGTGCGCGTGAGTGAGTTACAGCTTATTTATTTGTGCTGTCACCGTGTGTCCGTATCTCCTTTAGTCTCACCCTCTCAGGTTTGAACTCTCTCTCTCTCTCTCTCTCTCTCTCCCCCACCCTCCCCCACCCTCTCTCTCTCCCGTCTCAGGCCTGTCGATCTGCGGCCACAACTGCCTGCTGACGGCCGAATGGATGTCGGCGAGTAAAATCGTGTGCCGCGTGGGCCCCGCCAAAGACGACAAGGGCGAAATCATCGTCACCACCAAGTCCGGAGGGAACGGAACATCCACCGTCTCGTTCAAGTTACTGAGACCAGAGAGGATCGGTAAGAGCAACGGAATGAACCGGACCAGAATCTGCACCAAAACTAAAACCTTTGTACTAAAACTATATTAGTGTTGGTATGAAAACATCCAATCAGCAGCTCTCATTTCAGCAGCGACAATGTTCTGGAAAATTCATGGGGGAAAAAAAAGAAACAAATGCAAAATTACAGCCGTATAATTTTGAAAGCTATTGTTATAATTTCTGATTCTATAGGCTGTAATTGGTTTATGATCAGACCAGTAATCCATCTGTAGGTGGCGCACTGACACACGCCTGAATGCGGTTTACACAGCGTATGAGACGCCGCTCTCTGTACAATTACACTTAAAGTACCAATGAGAAACTCCAGGCGAATGCCTTTTTAGTCAGATGTCGGCGTAAACATTGTTATTATCCAAAATGTTCTATATTTACTGTAAAAGCTAACTATGATGTGTGTGCCATTGATGTTATGTAAGGTGTCATTTAGTCTTGGGTACCACGTTTCATTCTTCAAAGCGTAGAAACATCTTACGACGCCACAATTGAAGTTTAGGGTTGGACGTTTAGTCGGGGGAATTTCATCGGTCAAAAATCTGTCTGAACTCTGCTGATTATGCTGCTGAATCACACCGAGGCCGTGTTGGTGCTGAAAAGCTTCTAATCTGACTGCTGCTGGACACTGTGTGTGTGTGTGTGTGTGTGTGTGTGTGTGTGTGTGTGTGTGTGTGTGTGTGTGTGTGTGTGTGTGTGTGTTTGTGTGATCATGATTGGTTTGAGAGACTGTGTGTGTGTGTGTGTGATCATGATTGGTTTGAGAGACTGTGTGTGTGGGTTGGTGTGTGTGCGTGATCATGATTGGTTTGAGAGACTGTGTGTGTGTGTGTGTGTGTGTGTGTGTGTGTGAGTGTGTGTCTGTCTACATCTGGGCACATCTGGGCCATGTTGTGGCTCTTGAGTGACGCGTGTCATGCCTGGCCCTGCTGTGTCCTGCAGGTATCCTGGACCAGTCGGCGGTGTGGGTGGATGAGATGAACTACTACGACATGAGGACGGACCGCAACAAAGGCATCTCCCCCCTCTCCCTGCGACCCAGCAATCCACTGGGCATCGAGATAGACAAGTACGGGCCGAGAGCACATAAATACACACACACACACACACACACACACACACACACACAAGCGCGTGCACGAAAATCTCTCAGCACAATCACACAACCATAAACACACACGCTGTAGTCATTGAGTCATGGTTTACATCCCTAAACAGAAACAAACTCTCCCCATATGCAGGCATTTGAAATATTACGCCAACACAGCAACGCTCTGACCGCCGCACACAGGGAGTGGAAACACAATAATTGTGTATAAAGCAAGAGAGAAAGACGATAGAAAGGGATTTGGAAAGCTCAGGGCGACCCACACGCAACACATGCTACCTCGTGGCGGGCGGCGCGGCACAGCGCTGCCTCCCACACGCCTGGCAGGGAGTGTAGATGTTGTAATGTATAGTTTGTGTTGTCAGGTTCTGGCATTTCTGGATTAATATTTGTTTGGGTTAGAGGGGCCGGGAGCAAGTGACCGCTCGTGGCCAAGAGATAAGAGCCCCCTAAAACAGGCCGTACCATTCACTCACCTTCCACAGGAGCGTTAAACGTGCTGCAGGTCTGCACGCGCCAAACGCAGCTGTAATAGTTGGTGTCACAAACGCTCCCCTGATGTTCAGCCGGAGGAGGAGGAGGAGGAGGTGGAGGAGGAGTCGTTCATTAGACGAAGAACATCTATCCACAGTGAGCTCCAACTGCTCAGGTACACAGAGACAATCTTATACCGCCCAGTTAATCATCTACTCTATTAATATAGTATTTCATCGCTTTTTAATGAATTTTACCCTTTTGCATCGACCCTGAATCTCATACTGAGCTCATTCTGTCACTCAGCATCTAACACAATGAGAATGTGGGATTTCAATCTAGTCAAACTAAAATATATACATCAATCCTTATATTTGTTACTGTGAGTACAAAGTTCAGCAGGGATTTATAGATTTGTTATTACTTAAATGAAGTCTTTCCTCATAATAGCCGCTTTTTGCAGCCGTGGTCTTCTCAACATGCTAGTGTGATCACGCAACACGTGTGCTGTGTGTTCTCTGAGAACAGCTGAATCGTCTCAATTCTGAGCATGTATGTGTATGTCGTACTCGTGTTTTAATTGCAGTACGTAGTGTAGTGACTGTTGCCTTGGGTTTGAATCCCATGGTCCCTTCCTGTGTGTAGTTCAAATCCTTTCCCTAGGGTTTCTTCCTCCCACCATCGAAACTTTGACACTACCTTTTGCGTTCTTAAAATGTGCTGTGCGTACGTCACAAAATGCAAACTCAGGTATCCATTAACCATATCACAGACTGTAATGCTGCTCTATCTGCCTGTGTGTGCGTGTGTGTTGGCGTGTGCGCGCAGCAGCAGCAGAGTGGGTGGTGGGGGGTTTGGTTTGTGTAGGCCACGGGTCATTAGTAGAGATCAAACTTCTCTAATGAGCACTGGGTCCTCCAGGGGCGCCCAGGCGTCACACACTGCACTTCCCACGCCAACGTCTCCCTGCATGGGTATTTGTTGGCTGCACACTGCCCCCTGCTGGAAAATCTGGCACCAACTTGTGTTTATTCTGCCAAGCACTTGCGGCAGATCTTAAGTCGACTTGGATATTTATTTACATTTTCTTTGTTGTCATTTAAGGTGGAATTGTAAGTTTTTCTGCTTTTCTTCTTTGTCCTCCTGCAGGGGGAAAATCCCACAGAAAGACATGGAGCAGATATTTCCAGGAATGAGTGGAGACTTCACCAGTGAGAACTTCTCTGCTACCTGCTACCTCATAGAAAACCATTGTGGCAGCAGGTAGGCTCCATGTTATGATGACTCACACAACAATGTCTAATAATCACTTATCAAGAAATAGTCAGAACATAAAAAAAAAAAGCATAACTCAGATTTTATTTCAGTTGAGCGTTGCTGGGGATCCATAAAAAGTTGACCTGCAACATAGTGTTCTGGCTCAACATTGGTTAGAATTCTATGCAGACAGCTCCTTTCAAATCTTCAGATGAGTTGAATTTTCTGCTTTGCTTTCACTTTCCAAAGCAGACAAATGACACCCATGCCCGCTTTCTGCAGTGGCTGACCAGACGCACATGGGTGTGAAAATGGGGAAAGCTCCAAATTAGCTCTGCACGTTTTTCCCCTTGACTCCTCACGCTCCCACTTCAACCTCCGTGCACAGAGAACCGCACTGCTCTCCTCTGTTGGCAGCAGTGAGCGTGGGTCTGTTTTCAGAGTGATGGCGAGAGGAAGGCAGCCAAAGTCTGACCAATGTCCAGGGCAAAGATGTTAGCCAGCAGATGAACTGTCATATATATCACTTCATCTTTCTCAAACAATACCATTAATATGACAAGCGGGCTCTTGCCATGAAAGGAGCGTCTATGAAAGCAAAGAACAGCATCACATGCAGCTCTGCATTGAGCCACAACAGCAGCTACAGGGTTCCTGGCCCGGTTGGCTGTCATGTCGGAGCGGCACAGAGTTATTTTGGACTCTCGCTGCTTCCTCTCCCTCCTGCTTAGCCTTCCAGTCACCTAGACCCCGGGATCCAGCATGACCAGGGGCCTCTGTTTGGACCTCGCTGGGTGACTTGTTTCTTCCTGCGGAGGAAACTTCACTCAGGACAGATAGACAGACGCACGTTCACACTGGTCAAAAAATGCGTGTGTGAGATTGTTATTGACGGTGTTTCCATTGGCAATCTTATAGATTGGACGTCAGCAAAGTTCAACTTGGAAATGGCGTTGCTATTAGATAATAGTTAAGTTTTCCTTTTCTCAACCTGTGGTATTTAGTTTGGTAAGTTATTATGGAGCAGCTTTCCTCCATCTCGTCGCTCTCTTGGAATTAATTATCATTGCTGCTGCACGCCAGCTGTGTTGTAAGACGTACTGTAGTTCTTTCAATTAACACAATCAGGCTGGAATGACGTAATCCTTTTGTGCGTGTGTTTTCCCCCAGTTTTGAGCAGTTGCGGTTGGGAGCCAGCACTCTGAAGAAGCAGGCCACTAAGAAGAACGAGGGCAGTCTGGCCTACGTGAAAGGAGGCCTCAGTACATTCTTTGAGGCCCAGGACGCTCTGGCAGGTGAGAGGGATTAACACATTTTTTGGTGCGCCGTTGGATTCTCTCCCCCAAATAGGCTGCAGTTAAGACTCACATTTCCGAAGCGTCAATCTCCGGCGCCGCTTTAAAAAAGAGCTCTTGTTTTTTGGAAATTGTGTGTGCGCTCGCGTCCCGAGGGGGCTCTCCTCCCTCCCCCACATGTGGTCAGGCGGCGGTTGATTAAAGAGGCTCATTTAGGCACCGTGTGAGAAGCCTCCGCTCGCTGCTGCAGCACCACCCGCCAACCTCAACACGCCTAATTCACCTTCATCAAAATCAGATCAGCTCTCACTTGTCACATAACATCTCCCCAGAGTCTCCCTACAGCTGAGAAATTGGACAGATTTAAAGTGAACACACACACTACGTTTACACTCAGTACTTCAATTATCTGTCTGTACTGCGTTCAAGACCAAAATGCAATTAAGTCACATACCAGGACGGAGTTAATAGTATTCTGACATTCTGACGTTATTGCTTTGTTTGCACATTTCAAAGTCAAATATGGTTGAACGATGGCTTTGTATGCATAAAGTTATATACATGACATTTGGAAAAAAATATTTATTTATTGCCTTAATTGCAGTACATGAAGTTTTAAGCTGTATGTAAACATATTCACACACACACACACCCATAATCAGCCTACAGATCTAAGTACCATTTGAAGGAGACTGGCTGCTGTCGCTCTGCCAGGTATCTGAAATCAATTGTTGATTTCTTCTATTATATTTTTGTCTGTTTACTCTTCTCCCACCGTGGCCGCTCAGTTACTTCCCCTCGCTATTTATGTGTCCACTTCTCCGCCTCCATCATTATTATTGCTCTCCGTGTGTTTGCGCCTCAGTTTGGAGATTCTAGTCTGATTCTAAATAAAGGGAGCGCCTCAAACACAATGCAGGCAGAGCGACAAGGGCTGATAACAGGCCCCAATATGAGCAGTGGAAACAATGCAGTCACGCTCACACTCAGAGCCAGCGTGCCCACTGTGTGTCCACTGCACCAATAGTGACAGAGCCCAGAGACAGATCATCCACAGACAGAGGAAACCAGGTTCACAGACGTCCTCCACAAACGGCAAAAATATGAATGATCAGGGTTCACAGGTTGATTTTGGTCTGGGACTCAAATGAGGCATCACTAAGTCCAAGATCAATGTTGGAAAGACAAATTTACATAGAAAATATCTGCTCACTGCATACTTTCTCTTTTTTTGCTGCATGAGGAAGTGACACACACGCACACTCTTTCTGTCTCACTCTCTGTCTGTGTCTCCCTCTCCCTCTCTTTCACCCTCATTTTCCATTTTAGGGCACGCATGCGTACCTGCACGGCGCCCATAAGCAGCGCCGTTAATAATGAAGTTTTATGACCTGTGTCACTGTCCAGGGTTCACGGTATCAACAGAGCAACAGCCCCCCCGTCCTCTACGTCAGAGCATTAGACGACCACTGTGGAGAATCAGACACAAAGAGACACTGACAATAGTTGGAGAAAAGAAGTCATAACGTATGTAGAGACTGTGGTGGTTAAACTTCAGTATCAGCCTCTCAAATGCCTAGCACCAGATTAGTTCATCAGTATTAGGACTTTTCATCTTGAAGTTCTTATATTACGACTTCTTTCTCTTTCACTCCGTCGTAGCCGTCGTCCAATCACATCTCATCAAAGCTCGAGCGCCTCCTTCCTTTCCCAGACGGGATTTGGCTCCGTCGCAACAAAAACCTAGCGGCGTCCCAGAGTGGACGGCTCAAGTGTAGATATTCGGTGTAGCGGCCACGTCGAGGCCAAACCCACATACCAGCCGGCGTGCCGCTAGCCCGGCCAACCCCGAGAGCGGCTCGCTCTGAGACGGCGCTCTGCCAGGCCTCGTTAACACAGCTGTCCGTGAACGCGTGAATCCATTCTTTGTCTCACAGCCTTTGGCACGTCCTCTGTTGTTTCGAGGTCGGTCCAAGTCAACCTCACCTGAGATGTGGCTGTGAAATAGGCTGCGGGCTGGATTGCGCTCGCGTGCTCCTGGCCGTAAGAATGCGTGTTAGGGCCTTACACGTCCATGTTTAGGCTGAAGTTCTTCCAACTCCATCAATCACCATTAAAATCCTTTTTTTTTGTCTCATCTCAGGTTTATTTTCTACTCAGCCTGCATGTGAGAATTCTATTGATGACTTGTAGAAGTAATAAGTTGTTTTAATGCAAACGCAGCGTTGACGGCCAGGTGGAAAAAAGGAAGGAGAGCCAAATCTGGAAAAAGAAATGAGGCGGATAGAAAATATTTGAAGGAAACAGCAGGACTCTGACTTAAGTGTCCATGAGGTCTCTCTCTCTCTCTCTAGCTCTCTCTCTCTCTCTCTCTCTGTCTCTCTCACTCTCTCATTCTTTCTCTCCCTCTCGCCTCATAATTGCTGTTTCTCCCCACCTCCACTTCATCTCCAGTAAAGCGAGCCATCCACATCAGGGATTGAATTACAGATTCCCCTGACTGTCCGTTTATTACCGGCTGAGTTTAGTCGCGTGTTTGAGGCCGTTGCTTCTGCAGACCACAAATCTTGTTAATATCAGTGCTGTTTTGCTTCTTATTCACTACTGTCGGGCTTTGGCAGTTGGGGAGAAATGGAAAGAGAACTCTAGCCTCTGGTCAGGGTCTGTATTCTTGAAGCAATTATCGACATGTATCCCAATTATGTCACTGAGATATTTGCCGTTAGCTTTCTCGCTATGTGCTGTAATGACAGTAAGCTCTTGTCAAATCAATGATGTTTGGGTACAATTACGCCCTGCGTGTCTGCAACATTCTCTCAGCTACTTGGCTTTATGTGGTGAGCTGTGCACCAGCTGATGTTTCAGGGTCAAATGTCAAACATAGGAAACACTTTCTGAGGCAACAGTGAACATATTTGTATCTCACTGAACTGTAAAGTTCATGTAAAGGAGCTTTTAGAGTTCTTTGCAGATACATTAACTGAAAATCATGGGATTTTCAATATTGGTGCTTGCCAGGCCATGATAGGCCAAACACACCAGCTGAGTGTTATGTAATATAGAGTGCTGGGGTACAAAGGGACGAGAATTGGGAGCCACATTTCTCGACTTGAATCCCTGTTACCTTTGTCAGGTGGGCTAGCAACAAGGGGCTAGGAATAGGAACACGGAGCAAGTGCTTCTGTAAACTCACCATGGGAGCCACTGCAGAGTGGTGAAAGAGGTGCAACAGGGGGGGGAGGTTTGGTCATGAGGGTCTTCTGAGACACGACCGCCTTGGCAGATTGGATGACTGACAGCCCGTCAGAGAGGCCAGGGCCATTGCTACGAAAATGTTGAAATTTGAGTTTTTTTTCATTGTTTTGTGTGAAGGAAGTCTCCCGGTGATGCAGGAAACGGCACAGCTACTGTGTTCCAAAAATGCCATATTCCCAGGGCCTATTCTTCACCCCCCCGCCCCCCAGCAGCCCCGCAGGAGTCAAAACATCTCCCACTTTAGAATCAGGGAAACTGTATTTTTATTCTTATTCATATTTCTTTCCTCAATGCTTCCAGGAAGTGAAGCCGGAGCTGCAGCTCTTCCTCAGGTCCTGGCTCTGTGCGTTATCCGGGACCTGACCCCCATGTTTAGGTTAGCGGTGACGTCATCGCCCTTTCAGTGTGTGACAGAGGCAGAGGACACACAGCTGGCAAAGGGGCAAAAGGTGGGGGGGTGGGGGTGAGACGAGAAGCAGACCTGGCGTGCGTGCGTGTGTGTGTGTGTGTGTGTGTGTATGTGTGTGTGTGTGTGTGTGTGTGTGTGTGTGTGTCTCCCTGTGTGTTCAGCCCTATTAAACCTTTATTCTCTCTTCTATTTACACACCAACATCTCTGCCTACGTCTTCACCTGCATCTGCTCTTTGTCCTGACTGCTGTCCTCTAGTTTTAGGATCTTTACCGTATTTGAGTGGAGAATTGACCATCGTGGTTATCTGTAGTTAAAGGCAGTTTTGACAAGAAAGCAGGCCTGTACAGAGGGTTGAAAGAGGACAGGTCAGCCCCTCCTCTACCTTCAGTAAAGACACAGAGCTGAACCTTCTGTCTCTGCTTCTGATTCTTTGTTTGTGTTAAAGCCACAGTATGTTATATTGTTAACCTCATAATTCAACTTATATAAGTGAAAGTATAGTGCTGAAGCTTGATCTGCTTAGCGATGCTCAGTCGGCCCTCTCTCAGGTGGTTTCCCCTGTAATGGAAACAACACTGGAGCCATGCAGAGAGCTGGTGGTTACATACGGCTCATATCTGAAGCTTCTAGCCACGGTGGACCGTACTGCAGGGTCACAACCGAGCAGCGGCTTGAGGTGCACAAAAGGGGCAGCAGTGTCCATACTGATTAGGCAGTGGTATGTTTGAACAGCGTGTTTGAGGAATACCTCAGCCTCTGCCTTGAGGCTTCTGTCTGTCAGAACGGACCCACATATTTATTTACAGAACTCTCCCCCTTCATGTTGCCTCCCGCTCCTTCAGCTGTGTCCAGGCTTTTGCGAGCAGCCATGATGTGAGGTGGAGGAGGAGGAAAGTGGAGAGAAGAGCAATGAGAGGATCGTTGTCATATTTCTCTTTGTTCATGTTTCTGTTTCTTGTGTGCTCGTTGCATATTTGAATCCCTCCAGAAGTATGCATGAGAAGCTCTCCTAAACCTTCTCCACTCTGTCAATAAACCCACCCTGCACCTCTCAGCACCCAGCTGCCCACTACTGCACACCATTTATTTATTCATCGGGGTAGCCACACCACTCTCTCCCCCTCTGTCTCTCCCTCATTCCCTCTATTTAAACTCCCTCTCCCGCGTAAAGCTTTTCATGCTAAGTGATGGCGAGGGGCCATCTCAGAGTTCCTCCCTCCTCCTCCTCCTCCTCCCCCCTGAGCAGCAGTCATTTTTGGCATCCAGGCCCGGGCTCTCGTCTCCAAAATATTATTTTTCAGGCAAATGAAACATTTTGGATTTGCGTTACCTCCGGGTCAAAGGGCTCCAAATGTCCCAAGACCTCAAAGCTGCACGGCAACTGGTAATGGCTTCGGTTAGGTGAACTGGTCAGAGGACAAGGTCAGGCCCTCTCTCGCGTGGGAAACAGCACGAGGGGGGTGGGGTTCAACGGCAGTATCTGCGGGCGGAGAACGGGGGAGGTTATCTCCCATCTACCACTGGGGCAGGGCCTGTTTATTGTTTTACCTTCGGTTCCTGAAATTGAAAATGTTCTGGACACTTGGGATCGCACGTTGCTCGGTGTTGAGACCCTAAAATGGTTCCTATTTTGGTTCCGCGCTTTTTGCCATGTTTATTTTTGCACTCGTGACTCATCGTGTCTTATTTCACCACATGTGCGTGTCCCAAGCCTTCACAATATGAATTAATTCTGTCTTTTCTTTGTTTTGCAGCCATCCACCAGAGGCTGGAGTCTGACGGAACAGAGAAGGTCGGGGGATCTATGACCCAGCGTCTAGAAAATATCCTCAACAGTAAGCAACCATTCATTTCAGAGTCTTACCCCCCTAAAAAGCAGCAAGCATCTTACTTTCACATCTCACATCAATGAAGAACTGTTCAATGATATCTTGTTTTGTTCTTGCAAGAACTTATAATACAGTAGTATAATACAACTTAATTAATCCCTCTTGTTTTTGCTCTAACGACTCTTTGCCAAACTTTAATCTTTCATTGCTGCGCCTCTGTGTTCCGCTCCAGTGTGCAGTGTGAATGTGGTGACCTGTTCAAATGGGCATGCAAAACGTTCTATGCTGCTTCTACGCTGTGTATCCAGGCAGTGTGAAACGGGCCTGAGCTGTTGAAAATCAATTCAGTCGGCTCCAAAAACAAAAGTTAGGTCAGGACCTGAATGCAGCTTTAATGTCTGAAGCATTTGCTCTTTTTTTCCAAATTAACTTTAAGAAGTTTGACAGCTAAAACTGTTAAATTCATAATCAATATTAATCAATCATAGCCGCTGCAGTTTTCAGTATGTACAGTCGAAATTTCAGTTCAGACCCAGAGGTCCGTTTGGCTCCGATTTTGTTTCTTTTCCCCAATAAATATGAGCTGCAAACACATGAACCACATAAGGAGTATTTGCATATTGTGCCGGTACAGAGGAGCTCTAGTGAAAGTGATCATGTGAAGAAATTCCAAACAATCTTAAAGCACACTCACACACCACTCAAACATCAAACACATTATACATGTTCAGCCATCTTTGTAAATCCCTCAGCAGATCCTGTGTTCCCGCTCTCTCATCTCATCCATGATAATGTGACTCCTCTAATGGAGGGTCAATAAGCGGCTCCTTTTCCCGGAGTCTAGAGTAAATAAACCTCCCAGCCGGACGTAGCTTTCATCCCCGCAGCTCCACACTCGCGGGCCCACAGCCCCTCTATTCACCCTCTACCCCACACATCCAATGCGTCAAACGCCGTTCTAATCAGCCAATCGCAGAACGACCTTGAAAAAAAATGTCAACTTCATGACACCTCATCAGTCGGAGCACAGACTGGGGAGTGAGGAATGTGAAATATTCGGGATCGGGGAAGGTGGGGCGCTTTTTATTAAAAGAGGTTGACATGGTGGAGTGTGTTCTTGCATCGGAGGCCACCCACAGAGCCGGGCTGAGACGTGTGTAGGATCCACTGAGCTGGGGTGAGAGATAGTTGTCGCTCTCTGTGTGTAGCTCTGGTTCTCTGTCATCTCTGTCAGAAGGTACATAGAGCAGTGAGAAAAGCAGATACGCAGCAGCGGCGGCGGCGAGAGGGAAATGTGGTGTCAGCGTTTATTTATACAGTATCTCCATTTCTAATTTTCTCCTGCCTCTTAACTCTTTCTCCCTGCCTCCTGTTTGTAGGAGCGAGCGATACTGCAGATACTCTTTTCCAGGAGGTCTTGGGGCGAAAAGACAAAGCTGACTCCACACGCAACGCTCTCAACGTCCTGCAGCGTTTCAAGTTCCTCTTCAACCTGCCGCTCAACATCGAACGGAACATCCAGAAGGTGCGCTGTGACCCGTGTGTGCAGTCAGGTGGTGCCTTTACAATCAGCACTCAAGAGGGCACAGAAACTTACAAACCGGGGAAGAAAGAGGGGAAATTTTAATAATAATGGGCCCAATTAAAAGAAGAAGAAGGAGAGTTTAGTTGTTGGTGTTGGAGTGAGTCACAGAGCATTGAAGCACTTAAATATCACGTAACTGCAAATTGTAGTTTGCAAAAAGTATAGTTCTTAAAAGCTAACAATTAAAACAATATCATCATTGTCAGTCCTGAAAAAGTCTGCTGACACTGGTCCAACCTATAATTAACTTCAAAATAAAAGTGGCTAAATAGTGTGTTCAAGGAATGACATCACCAGAGGATCACTACATGATGGCCAATGTCGTATCTGTGTTTTGGTTTGTTTTCGTTGAGACGTGTGACAGATTTGTTTCCCCTCCTTCAGGGTGATTACGATGTGGTGATCAATGACTACGAAAAAGCCAAATCTCTTTTTGGCAACACGGAGGTCCCCGTCTTCAAGAAAGGTAAGTTTATTATTTTATCCTGTATGTTTTTTATGGATCCGGTGGCTGATGACATTGTTTAAAGGTGAACAGCTGTGTGAAGTGTGTGTGTTTTCTCCTGTGCAGTGTATGCCGAGGTAGAGACGAGGATCGGCGCCCTGAGGAGCCTCTTACTGGAGAAGCTGCTGCAGACGCCATCAACTCTGCACGACCAGAAGAGATACATCAGGTACGCCGCACGCCGCACTGTTGCTTCTTTCTACTTGTTTTACTAATTTACACGTACGTGACTCAAAAAGGCAGTTTTCACCCGGATTTTATATTTCTGTGCACCTAGAAATGGTTGTGTGCTGCTTAGTGAAGCTGCTGCTGAGTAGAATAATAATAGAATAGGCTTTAAAATAATGAACAATAAGAATACAAGTCACTCATTTTATTCCACTGATTCTCACCACTTTTTAATATTAACATATTATTGTATTTTTCCTGAAAATCAAAAGCAGAAAATAAGGATATTTTTCCACACTGAGATTTAAGGAAAAATGCATTAAAACCATATAGGTGTACGTAACTCTAAAGTTTCAGCGGTTCTCAGCGTGTTCTTAAGTCGTAGCGTTAGACGAGTCCTCCCACAAACCTTTGTCACTCTGGCTTTGGTTTGTTTTTAGTCAGTCCTTGCCGCCGTTACCTGAACTCTGTCCTCTTTCCTCTTTTTTCCGTTTCACTTCTCTCTGCTTTCTGTTGTCCCGCTCTCTCTTTCTGTTTCTGCTACTTTCTCTTCCTGGTCTTTTTATTCCCCTCTTTTTTTTTCCCCCCTCCATCCCTTCATCCATCTGTCCGTTCATACTTGTGGTCTCCCCTGGTTTGTTATTGTTGAGACCAACCTGTCAGGCTCACAGGGACCAGCTCTCCACCACACGGCAGCATCTTTCATCCAGCCGCATTAGGCTCGGCTCTGATCGCCCACTCAGCTCCTGTTTACTCTCCACATGCAGGGTGGGAACGTTGTGTCTTTGCGCGTGCACGTATGCGACCGTGTTTGTGTACGCATCGCGTTTCTGTGCCTGTGAAGCTGAAACTTTTGAAAGATGGCACCTAATGAGAAACAAATGGGAGGAGAGTTCAAAGGATGACAGCAGAGGGAGCCAGGCCACAGGCCAGGGAGTGACTCATCCCACATCCCACAGGTCACTGAGAGATGCCCAGAATATAAACGTCTGCCAGAGCCATGATTATGGAGAACAGGGAGAAGGAGTGTTTGTGGTCTGCTGGCAAAGAGCATGAGAAAATACCCCTTCTTTTCTGATTTAGAGTGTTCATTTGACAGACTTTTGTACTAAAAATTCTCAAGAGGGCCAACAGGCAAATAAGCGCTGGGTCAGAATAGATACAGATTTGCTTTATTGATCCTAAACTGGGGAATTGTTCTGTCACTGCAGCATTACAGTAAAACACGCTAGAATAAATGAAAACACAACATAATAAATTGAATAAAGTACTAAAATTGCAAAATATTGATGAAAGGGCAGAAAGAGTGGATGTGACCTAAACAAAGACCATGGGGCAGAGTGTTCTCTATAAGTGAACACATGTGCTGTAATGTCCAAATCCACCACATCAACAGAATTGGTAAACAAAAATACAGTTAATTTGAATTACTACAGAATGTCTCCATCATAAATGTGTACGTAGCCAGGACTCAGGATGAGATGCTACATCACTGAACTACTGGAGGGCTTTTATTGTGAAGCATCAGCAGGAAGTGTTTAGTTTGACCTAAAGTGACTCAAAGCAGCAGCGGTCTCTAATGGGGCTGAGTCTGAGCCGGCGGCATGCTTCTTTTTCCATGACACTCGGTGCCAAGCTGAGGCTGAGAGCCCAAGATTGCAGAGGAGGTGCAGGCACTCGCTGGTCAGAAAACACAGAGATACATCTCTCCAATGTTTTCTAAACTAACATGAGCATTTGGCAAACATAGAATCCATCAAGCGGTTTGAAAGTTAACCATCCACTCTGATTGAAAAGTGTTAAGCTTCTCCACAGTGCAGCTTGTCGGACATTGTATGTTTTCAAATCAAATCAAATCCTAGAATTCATCAGCTGTGTAAAAACTGCATTGGATTGATAAGTGGGTGGAATCACAGAGGAGACTTAATTGACTCCCTCCTCCATACCTGCTGCACCCCTGCCTGCCTCCACAGCTCCTCCCACCTCACAACATGTGACTACATTGACTGAATGAGGCACTGAGCCCCCTTGTGGTGAATGTTGGTACTTTCAGGGCGGCTGGAAGGTTTTTTTCAGTTCAGTTCAGTTTCTATCAGTAGGAGGCGCTACAAAGACTCAACCAATCTATCAGAATGTGTGTATGAGTGTATTGGTTGATGTATGTTGTGTTTGTGTAGGTACCTGTCTGACCTGCACGCTCCAGGAGACCCGGCCTGGCAGTGCATCTACGCCCAGCACAAGTGGATCCTGCAGCTGATGCAGAACTGCAGGGAGGAGTTCATCAATGAGCAGAGAGGTGACTAACACACACACACACACACACACACACACACACACACACACACACACACCAAAAAAGTCCCTGTTTAGCATTTCCAATCATATCAGGCTGGTTCTTGTCATGTGAATCAGATGGTGATTTTGTCATACCAGTACTGAACCTATACTTTCCCCCATCCCCCCCTCGTCTCCATCTCTCTCTCTCTCTCTCTCTCTCTCTCTCTCTGTCCCTCTCTCCCTTTCACTCGCCCCCTCCCCTGTTCTGCTAGGGGCCTGCATGTTTATTTTTGCATGAATGTATGAATAAGATGAAAGCGAGGGAGCGCTGGCTTTGGATTCGGGTTTCAGGGCCTGACATGTTACCATATACACACACACACACACACATACACACAGTTTCACAGATGGATTGGAACAATTAACCCCAATTAAGCTGTTCCTCTGTTAGATCAGCCAGCAGAAAAATGTGGATGTGAAACCGTCCGCTCAGGAAGAGCAGCGATCCGACAACCACACTTACATACGCACACGCACACGCACACGCAGCCCTATATATACCCCGTACTTACACAAATGCACACACAAATACATCCAGAGTGCATTGTGAGTGGGTGGCTGCTTCACACAGAGCGGCTGGAACGTAAACATGTCTAAGGCTAAGGGTAACAGTGGTTTCCGGGGCTCAGCTTGATGGATCTGGAGCAGCTCTGGCCGGAGCAGCTCTGGCTGGAGCAGCTCTGGCTGCCTCTCCACATCGTGATTATCATGTCGGGGATGGCCCCTCGCTGTCCACGAATGCATTCCACGCCGCAGCAACACGTGGCAGCGAGGGAGATTTTCACACAAACCCTCTATTCTGACAATTGCCGGTGTGGAAAACTGCACAAATGCAGCGACACACAACCCCTCCCTTTCTCTGTGTTTAACTCTGTACTTCTGCCACAGCTGCCTCACGTCTCCACTCCTGTTACAGGAGAGCCTCTCTGTCCTCACCTCCTCCCATCTCTAACACACACACACACGCACACGCACACACACACACACACACACACACACACACACACACACACACACACACACACACACACACAACACAACCTTCAGTCACAAAGACAATTCAAAGGCTTTAAAACACTTTTACACATCAAATCATTTAAAAGACAATTAAAAAGAAAGATGGAAAAAACAATACCAATCAATCAGAGACTAAAGTTCCTGTGTGGCTCGTGCATGAATGAATGAGAATGTTTTAAGCCTTAATGTAGAATAATCTGAATTGTGAAATGTGTTTTTAATATAAATTGAAGCACATGATTATGAGTAAATTAGCGGAAAATGAAGAATATTAATTACACACACGCACACATGCACAACAAACTCTTCATTTTATCAGCTCTTTTTGACACGATTTTGGATCTTAATACACATCAATTTAAATAACTAGATGAAGGAAAATCTGTCTGAGATTATTTGAACCTGTCGCTTTCACAGATCCTGTTTCTTTGAAGAATCAAACAAAATGAGACAGAGTCAATGTGTCTTATTTCTGCTGTACGAGGTGCAGTTACACACACCTGTGTTGCCTCTATGTAGTTGTAGGTGTGCTTTGAGTCCACAGTAGTAATCCTACATTGTCACAAAGGAAAAGAAATTCTCCAAAAAGTAATTTAGTACTTCAGTCATGCTGCACGTTACTCTCCAGCTTAAAGCCGTGATGTGAACACCAACACCATGATGTGATGCTGCTCTGTCTGTGGCAGAATGAACTACTATGTATATCACCATCAATCCATACAGAAACAAAAGATTCTGGTCATATTTTCTGGCCGTATTATGCAGCTGTTCTCTAAAACTCAGCATAAGGGACAAGTATAAAGCCTCCATTGCGAGTGAAATGACATGATAAGATAGAAATGTATTGCAGCACTCATACTCATACACACACACCTGGTAGCTATTTGTCACACCCTCTTCCACGCTCGCTCTCATCATCTGCCAAATGTGAAACTGACACGTCCTGAAACATCCCTCAGCCAGAGCAGCCTGTGCACATCCACCATCACCAAACCACATCCACCCGCCCCCGCACCCCCCCTCCCCTCCCAGCCAGCGTGCTCCCCTCACTGGGACCCCACCACCATCCTCTCACCTCTTCCTCCTGGCCTCACGCTGGCTTCAGACTCTCATGCGTCGCACGTGGCGCGGATAATCACTGCATCATCTGCGTAACTGATGTCACTTTGTGCTTCACGCTATGTTGTGTTCCAGTCCACACCATGAGGGTCAAAGGTCGCAGCGAAATAGTTATGATTCTGTTAATTACCCTTTAAATTGCCTTAAACGTGAATCGGGCCCATCCGTCTTTGTTGAAACAAAAAACCCCCGGAGCCTGAGTTTCCCCTGCGAGCGAGCGAAGCGGCGCAAGTTGCTTCCGTATGTCTAAACACTCGCCGCCGCGGCCCGGCGCTGCAATCTGACTCTGCCCAATTCAATTACGAGCCGCGGCGCTCTTTATTTCCTGAGCGGCGCTTCTTCTGCCAGTGTCAATACAATTAGCGAGAAATTTTGTTCGTAGGAAAATAGGTTTGTCAGTGAACGATTACAGAGCTCCCAGTGTTCCCGCGCTGCACCGGCAAACATGCGGTTGTGATTTTTGTCTCGGCGGATCAAACTCCGGGGAGGGACCGACGTGTTAATTCGCGCACTTCAATTAGGGCGCGTGTGTGTTAGCGTGTGTGTGTGGGGGGGGGCTAGTGAAGACTCATTGTTTTCAGTTTTCATTATCAAGTTTCACACAGATTTTAGAACAAGCCTCTCGTTTTAAAAGTGAAATTCGGGCTATTTCTGCCTATTTTTGATGCAGTTTTACTGAAAATCCTTATTTATTTAGGAAACTGACGAGCTTCTCTGTCAGATTCTGCTGTTTACTACAACAAGATCTCACTGCAGTTTACTGTAAACGTTCTGATGTCAAGAGCAGCTCAGAATATGTAAACAAGCAGCTGGCTTTACTTTTTAATCCGGTTTTGAAATGTAAGAAATAGATGGTTGTGTGTGTGTGTGTGTGTGTGTGTGTGTGGTCAGGGTTCGTGACCCTTTGGAGAACAGGAAATCATCCAAGCTGCAGAGATGCTTCAGACCTGAGGAGGAAGTGAGCAGAGCTGGTACACACTTAGACACACACACATACAAATACACATCAAGAAGTTCCTATATTCTAATCTTCAGACTTCTCAGCATACCAGAAATCCTGGCAGTCACACACACACACACACGCTAAGGGTTCACTTGACACCTGGATCAACAGCAGCTCTCATCCTCATAAAAGGAGGAAAACATCACTCAGAGCTCAGCCTCCATGTGGTGTGTGTGTGTGCGTGCGTGTGCGTGTGTGTTTGTGTGCACGTGTTCCAGCTTTGTGTGTTTACCAGTTAATCTGACTCAGTTTAGAATTTCCTTACATTTGGAGCCTGGATCGCTCTGTTGTGTGTCGGCTCGACCACGTTTGCTTTCCTGTCGGGGGATTTCTCAGCAGCTCACTCTCTCACACACAGAGAGAGTGTGTGTTTGCGCGCCGGTGACTCACAGGCGCGAGAGTGTGTGTGTGACACATGTTTTGGAAATGTGGCCATTCTTCTCCCTTCGTTTAGACAAACTACATGTAGGCGTCGTGCACAGTTGCAGGAACTTCTCGCAAGATACATTTTCAGCGTAGTAAAAAGTCATATCTCCGCTCTGCGCTTCACTATTTTACTTTCATTTCTAATTTGAACTCTCATAATTTCCGCAACACATAAATGCATCTCACGAATGTAGCACACTTAACTTATGTCAATAGCTGCAGAAGCACCCGATTGCTTGTCCTTGCTGTACAGCTCCCCGTCGCCATCTAGTGGAGGTTAGCCTCTCGAGCTGCAGATTAGGATGAGCTGTAACCGAGCCTGCAGTTTGGCCTTCGTAAACCCGCTTCACCCCAGATCTCCCAAAGCACACAGCTCTCTTTCCTCACCCTGCAAACAACGGGGCGTTCTCCCCAGCTCCGGGTGAGACGGATCAAAACACAAATAAAGAAACGGCGAGGGGGCAGCGGAGGATTGTTTGGTGTGAAAGCCTGCTTGGCTTATTGAGGAATGTGGAATTATGAAAATGGTTGATTTGATTATTTGATATCTGAAGTGTGTGTTTGTCTTTTCCTTTTTGGAGTTCCATTCTCATCTCTCGCTCTCTCCCGTCTCTCAGTGGGCGCCGGAGCCGTCGCTCTGGACCTGGAGGGGGATGCGCGTCCGTCGGCCCTCAGCAGGCTCGGCCACACCGCCTCTCTGAAGAGGGGGGGCAGCCTGCGCACGCCAAGACCCAGCAGTAAGTGTCCCTCCACACTCACACACACACACACACACACACACACACACACACACACACACACACACACCTGTGGCCTTCTGCTTTACTGCACATATGCTTTGATCTTGTGTAATAACTTTGACAATCCATTGTGTTCTTATCAAAGTCACAGCAGTGTCATGTCAGTCATTTTATTGGTTGATCTTTCTTACAGTACAAGCATGGTGTGAAGTTGGAAATTACACATTCGCACTATTTGGTCATTTAAAGTCAGCATTGTGTTTAACTTGTATTGTCTACAGAATGTTAGTGTAAGTGGTCAGTGAATGTTGACAAACTACTTTCAGAAACGGCATTATTTCGTCAAAAAAGACAAAGCTGATTGATCGAACTCTATGGAGACAAGCGGCACTTTTTCCTGAGAGTGCAGTAGCTACTAGAGAGATACATCAGCCTTTCCCCCAGGTCTTACCCTCTGTCTGTGTGTGTGTGTGTGTCCGTGTTCCAGACTGGCGCTTTGAAACCCCGCAGCAGGTTCAGTTCGTGGAGAAGCTGTCGGACGTGGTGATCGGTCAACTCCCCAACTTCTGGAAGCTTTGGATCTCTTATGTCAATGGAAGCCTCTTCAGCGAGGTTAGACTTTACTTTACACTCCAATCGAGACAACAAAGAGATTTTGTAATATTTCAAATGTCAGGTAAACACTGTAATGTGATTGGAATAGACTTAAATGGAAGTATGCTTACTCCAAATGACAGACGTTGATCATTATTATTACGTTGACACCTAAGCCTGCTTATCATCAACCGTCCTCATACTCTAATCTACATCTACATCCTATTAATTGCATCCATATATATGTCTTACTTTTATTTCCTTACTTTGACTTAAAGGTGACATTATTACTGAAAGTCATCAAACTAAATAAGACATGATGGTAACTACAGTTGGACCTGATGCGTTCTTGTAATGTAGAGAATCATTTTATGTTGGAAGGCCGTCGCTGTTCCAGAGCAGCTGGCGTTGCTGTTATTGTACGGCTCTGTGAAGGAGGACATGCTTCACTTGTTTTTAGGTTTTCTTCCACATAAAAGAGATGAAAGCGATGCACAGTGGCTTGATATTCAGACGCGTGGGCGCTAACTTTTGTTTCTTTTGTTTCCACTGCAGACCGGAGAGAAATCCGGACAGGTAGAAAAATCCAAGAAGAATGCCAGACAGAGGCAGAACGACTTTAAAGTAGGGGGCATCACTGCTGTTTCTCTGGACTTTACAGGCTTTAGAAAGCACACACACTCTCACCATGCTGTGTTTGTCTGCAGAGAATGATCGAGGAGTTGACCAACCGGCTGGTGAGGCTGGTGCGCGGCGCCCTGCTCTCCGCCACCTTGCCACGAGCGGAGCTGAGTCTCTACGGAGGCTGGGAGAACAAGACGGAGCTCACCGGGCCGTGGCTCACACAAGTCATACACACCGTCAGGTTCGGACCCCGGATAGTGTACATGTGTGAAATCCATATATGCAGGAGATGTTGCCTTCATGCCTTCCTCCTCCTCTTCCTCTTCAGGGGTTGTCATGAGGCGCTGTCCGCCCTGGAGATCCCAAACGATCTGCTGCAGGTGATCCAGGACCTGCTGCTGGACCTGAGGGTTCACTGCCTCATGGTCACGCTGCTGCACACGGCAGACGGTGAGAGAGGAGACGCCACAACTTATACTGCACACATTTAACTAACCAAAATGAAACGCTTTTGAAATAAGAATAATTGTAGTAAGACAGATAAAATAATAGCAAATGACAAATAAATAATACTAAATAGTAATAAGTCAATTTGTGATCATTCCCATCACATTCCCTTTGTGCCGGTGCTAACATGCAGCACATGTTGCTGGTGGGCAGTTGACCTTTAGCTGCTGAAACTCCCAATAAAGGAGAAAGTGTTACTAAAACCAGACAAGCTCGGTTTCACTTGCGGTCATTTGGAGAAGAGTGACTGGTTTTCTCTGAACACTGCTTCATAGTGACATGAAGATGTGGCCTCAAGAATTCAGAGTCCTTTTGTATTTCATTTTCAGTTTTCCTTCCGAGTTTTCACTTGTAATGGAGCCCTGAATGGACGTTACCCTGACTCAGTTGATTGTACTTCTGACTGATTCTCGTGCTTTCCCACACACAGATGTGAAGAGACTTGCTGAGAAGGAGGACTGGGTTGTAGATAACGAAGGGATCACAAGCTTGGTAAGGTCATAGTTTCGCATCAGGCCGCACTGTGTTTCATTACATATGAGACGGGCTCCTCAGAACCTCAGGCCGGGCACGTGTGACATGTTAAGGAAGTCAAACGATGACCACTACCAAGCTTTTACTGGTGCAATCCCAGTTCACAATTCATTCAGTGGTGACTTTCCCAAATTTCATGACTTTGTGGTCATTTCTGTCTGAACTCGGTCAAATTTTATTTATTTTTTCACATTCTGGAGACATCTGGCACCTGGACCCTTATGGATCTGGGGAAAACAATCCATGGCACATGTTGATTATGTGAAGTTATGAGTTCAGTTAAATGCAAGTATGTTCACCGTTGAGCCGCTTCTCCTGGTGTAATTTGTGTCTCTTGTGCGTTTCAGCCTTCACGGTTTGAACAGTGCATGATCCAGATGCTGCAGTCGCTCAAAGAGCCCCTGGAAACCAAACCTGGGGAAATTAACGTAAGATATTCACAAGCAGCTATTAGTCATATCAGGTTGATCAGTATCAGGGACTGTGTGACCAGATTCAGGTCAACATCATTCCTGAAAGGGCAAACAGACAGACAAAGCAGAGATAAGCAAACTGTAGCTGAACAATCATAGAAAACAAAAACAAACCCTCCGCTTTCTTTAACTGAGATTCTTCTGACTTTGTGTCCGCAGGTGCTTCAGCTGGATCAGGCGCAGGATCGAGCCTCAGAGCTCAGCGTGGACATCATGAAGGTCATTCTCATGTCGGCCTGGAGCCCAGACCAGATATTCTGTTTCAGTAGATATGGTTGTAAACTTAAGCAGGTTTAGGCGGAGTGGATTTGATGCCAGGGTTTGGTTTCATTTTAGAAGATATATATGATGCGAAAACATAACAAACACAGACAGAATACAAGGGTGGTAGTTACTGTCCTGTCCAGAGGAAGCATGAAAGCCAGCGTGGTAAAGCCTTTATCAGAGCATCAAGCTCCTCTGACCCAGGAATAGAGCTTCACAGAGAGGCAGGGCAGTAAACAGAGCTGCAGGTCTGCTCTCCTCTGAAGCCGACTCACATGTACACAAACACTGATATGAAAGCACTGAACACCTTTTATTGAGTCTGTCAGTCTTTCAGTTGTATTCTCAGTCTCAGTTTTGCTACTCAGGCTGAATAACCTCCCAGATTTATACACCTGAGTAAGGATGTATGCTTAATCAACGCTGACTGTCAGAATGAGCTCAGTTGAACAGGAAATATTCGGACAGTGTCATAAAGTCACATTTGTCCCTCTGGGCTTCAGCGGTGAAGCATTAAGTATTTGTGTTCTTTACACTGTTACACTGCAGTGTTTCCCTTATCGTACCTGACAGACGTGTTTGTGTGTTTAATACAGGTTTTCATTAATTGCTTGGAGCAGCTGAGCACAAAGACAGATGGAGACACTGAAACATCTCAGTAAGTATTTGGATTCCTGACTGCAGTTTCTCTTTCTGTCAGTATGTCATCTTGTATGTTGAAGTATGTAACCATGTGTGTGTCTCTGCTGTGTGCTGGCAGTATTTCAGTGGAACTGGCCTCTCCGGACCGGTTCTCCGCTGTTCAAGAAGGGTTCAGTCCAACGTCTGTAAGCCAACCCATTTCTTCATTATTTCTCTGAAAGTGTTGAGCATTAATATACCTGAAACATTTGGCGAGTGGCAGCGTCACCAAAGCGTAGGCTTTGTACTTCACATTCAAACCACAAATGTTATCAGGCTGTTTCCTGGTTGTGGACATGTAGCAGATACGTCCTCATTTCCTGTAAGTTGTTTGAGATGTTAGTGAAGGGGGTTAAATGCAGGGGAGGAGGAGGAGAAGGAGGGAGAGAAGGGTGCAGAGAGCTTCTGGTAAAGGGAAATGGAGCAAGCTGCAGGTGGGTTTTCCCCCAAACCTGTGATGTGTAGCCGTGGCGATGCACCCAGATTGCGGAGCGCAGCTTGACCGAGTTCACACTCATGATTCTGGTGATGTACACAGTTTGTTTGATGAGATTGCCAACTGGAAATCATCACATGTGGTCTGTGTGTAAATAGACGCTGGTGTGTTTACGTCACCTCAATAATGGTGTGTTGCTGTCAGTAGTTGTGACAAGTTCTTTCCATTTAAACATGAAAATACCTCACAGGAAGCATCAACACTGCAAATGCCTCTTTGTCAGATGTCTTGTCTCTGACTTTTTATTCTATATTTATGAGTATAATCCACGTGATCACATCATTTTTATTCTGTAGTTAACCTTCTTTGTGTACCTACAGAAGCATAAGATTAGAAAATATATATAATATATATATAATACCTAAAGACTTCCTCTGGGTGTGTTTGTACTTGTGTGTGTGCGTGCGTGCGTGTGTGTGTAGGAGCAGCGCCTCCTGATCCTCCTGAGTAACTGCCAGTACCTGGACAGACACACCTTCCTGAACCTGGCCCATCACTTTGAGAAGCACGGCTTCACGGGCACAGAGAAGATAACGCGGGTGAGCGAGCCAAAGAGGTGACACAGGCTCCTTCTGAGCAGAGCTGAGGCTTTGCTCCTCTCTGCAAAGGTTGCCGGTTTGGAAGCTCTGTGCCACACACACACACACTTGCATGTTATGACTAATAGTTGAATCACAAAGCAAATAAAAGGGTTCAGTTGGCCTTCCAGTAAGATCAGGTGAAGAACCGAAATGCATCAAGATGACAGAGATTAAACGCGACGTTATTCAACATGTATGTAATGATTCATGAGTGAACACTAAAGGAGCTGCATTGTCTGTCACAGTGTAACAGAAAGGTCTCTGGCGTGACTCAGAGTGTCAATAGTGCCATGTTACAGGAACATAAAGTTCAAATTGATCATATATAAAGAGACGTCATCAGTTGAAAGATAAGTGTGTTACTAGTGTTTATCTGAACACGTTATTGTAAAAAAATTGCTGTTGGAATGATGAAGGATTCTTGGTAAAACCTCGTCTGAGTAGATCTTGTTATACTGAACTCATTTTGTGTCAACGGGAGAACCTGCGCTCTAATTTTACTGCGTTTTCACTTACAGTTACTTACACACACCATCATGGTTCCACCCCTCAGCATGAATCTTATTAAAATGGCTTTATAGTTTGGTTTTGAGTTGCGAGAGAAAAGACTTATTCTAATCTCTGTTATATGTGAAACATTAAAAGCTAAAGCGTCTGTCTGCCTGTCTATCTCTCATGTCTGTCTGTCTGCGTGTGTCCAGGTGAGTGTGAACGCCGTGCGGGAGCTGGATCAGAAGCTCTTTGATGAATACATCGAGAGACGGGCCGACCCCATCGCCGGCTCTCTGGAGCCTGGGATCTACGCCGGATACTTTGACTGGAGAGACTGTCAGACTCCTACAGGTACTCAACTCCTGGACTCCCAGACCTGAATCTCAGCTGGGAAACACTTTCACTTGGTATTTTATGAGTTCACTGGGCTGTATTTTCATTTATGCCCAATCACTTGCGGAGGACTTCATCTGATTCATTTTATTCAATGATTTGTTGCATAATGAGCGCTACAAGACTGTGGAAAACATTTTGTATTGGTTTTAACAGAGATTGTAGAGCCGTATCAGTTCTAAATGAAAATACATGAATGATCACAGTATCATTATTTATATGCCGTCATCGAAAAAGCCAAAATTGTCTCGCGGGCCGGATCAAACGACCTTGCGGGCCAGAGGTCCCCCCCCCCCCTGCTTTAATGGCATGAGCTCGCTCGCTGAACTCATCTGTACACCTTCTTCATAGCTGTGTCTCATTGAGTAAGAAGGGGGAGGAGCTGAGAGAGCCCACAGCAACCATGATCGGTGCTGCTGTGTGTGTGTGTGTGTCAGGTCTTAAGTCTGTGGCTTTGCAATCACCAGGGAAATGATGGTTCAGGCCTCTCTCCTCCACCCTCTCAGCCTGAGGGTGCTTTGATTGCTCAATGTTATGAGATGCCAACTGTGTGTGTGTGTGTGTGTGTGTGTGTGTGTGTGTGTGTGGCTTTAAGCTCACCAGATGCTCTCCAAGCCCAGGTGAAACTTAAATGCGTATATGTGGTTTACCTTAGCACAGGATGTGAGGCAGCGCTCGAATGTGTGCAGGATCGCTGCGCTGACTTGAGTTCTCAGACGTGGCTGCAGGTCTGAAGCCTCCAAACGCAGCGAAAGTCGGGCCCTTCCGCTGGTTTGCCACTGTGGGCGTGTGTGTGTGTGTGTGTGCGTGTGTTCTCATGTTTTGGCCTTCATGTGAAAGAGGAACGTTTTGGACTGCTAGACCGCAGTTCTAGGATATGATACTTTCACTTGTCTTACTTTTAGTGGAACAATACTTGTAGGTGTGTGAGCGCTTCAAGAAATCACATAATCCACTTCCAGTCCTTCGGATCCGTGTGGGTCGAGTCGTTACTCTGCTAGACATCGCGCGTGTCTGATGTAATGTTTGTTTCTCAGGAGATGAGTGTTTACTTGCTTGGACGAGGATTATTATGGGATACACCGTGATTCCGTGCTGTGTATTTTGTACTTAATGCTGCACAAATCACTGAATGTACAAATATCACCATGGTAACATTATTACACAGTATGAGTGGAGTGCAAAGGATATTAAAGATATAAAGAAACCTTTGGTGTCGGGCCTAATAAACCATTCCGATGTACAAGTGATAATCAATAATTCAGGCAATAATTCAAAGGAGAATCACAGAACATGTCAGCTGTATTGATTGTTGCTCTCTGCCCCTTCAGGTGTGAGGAATTACCTCAAAGAAGCTCTGGTCAACATCATCGCAGTTCACGCTGAGGTACGACAATCAACATCAACGTTCATTAGTCTTCCTTTGTTCTTTGCACCTGCGAAGACGAGAGACATCTCAATACCTGAGTATATCTCATGCCCCCCTCCCCCTCTTCCTCCTCCTCCTCCTCTGTGCCTCGCAGGTCTTCACCGTCTCTAAGGATCTGGTTCCCAGGGTTCTTTCGAAAATCGTTGAGTCAGTTGCAGATGAGATGAGCCGTCTCATGCAATGCGTGTCGTCGTTCAGTAAGAACGGGGCCCTGCAGGTAAACGCTCATGCTCAGTTGGACACTCATAAGGAGACCCTGACTCATAATACGACCCCCAACTGTGGCTCTGGATGGGAATGTACCTGTTTGTTTCTAATAACACTACTGACAGCTCACAGTGAGCACATTAGCACGCGCGACTTTATCACATAAGTCTCGTCCTTGTCCGAGTCGTCACGCCATCGTCTTCACGTGACCACTCTGACATTTGCCAGGTTTCTGCTGATCGGTGTGTTTGCGTCCTCGGTCGCTCGACATCCACGCACATCTCTGTCACGTCATTGATGTTTCTGCTTACTTTGGTCTCTGGACTCCTGAACTCTGTGGTCCATTTTACACCCAAGCTACTTCTACACTGTCTGCATAGTTTTGGTTCCTTGGAGCTCAGCCTGGCGGTCAGCATCGCGCATAATACATTGTCTTCTCAGGAGACCTGCAGCGGTAAATGTGGAGCGGAGATCGCTCAGCATGTCCTGATTTAGCTGCTTAACCTTAAACTGAAAACAGAACTGAGAAACATCACACTTAGTAAAGAAGCCTGAAATGTGTCAGCTCGTAAAGTTTGGTTTGGCTCTTTTGTCCTCTCCTGTCAGTTTTCTTGTAAAGGAATTGTGACGCTCTATAGCCCAGCTAAACTTTACAGAGCTACTCTACCTCCTCATAGAGGGGCAAGGTCCACACTTTGCAGCAAGGAACCTGGAAGTCCCTTTCATCTTCTCCTTTTTATTGATTCTGCCTGGGGATCATTTATATTCTACACCCATAACAAATGCATCGAAAATCAATCTAATGTTTTTGAAATGTGATAGATGTTAAGTAGATGAGGTCGTCTGATCACAGGATATATATTCACACCTTTCATAAGCATGTGTTCTCCTCATGCGGTCACTGCTGTGACGCTGTTCACCTCCAGGAGTATGAAGCTGTTAACACAAAAACACAACTTCACTATGACAACGTTCAACAACGTTGGTGAACGATGGTGACGTTAACACGCGGGTGGATTTAATTCCACTGTACGCTTTGCATTAACACCTGGGTACTCTCAACCAATCAGGTTCATATGTGGGCTGATGTTGACACACATGAACACAAACCAACCAACTTAATGTCTTCTACTCTCCTGCATCGTCCTCAGGCTCGTCTGGAGCTCTGCTCTCTGAGAGACGCCATAGGTGCCTACCTCAACGCCGAGAGCAAGTGAGTGGCACACACACATGCAGAATAATGTGTATACACACACACACTCACACACACACACACACACACACACACAAACACACACACACACACACACACACACACACACACACACACACACACACACACACACACACACACACACACACACACACAGCATGTGCCCAGTGATTTATGGTACTGAATGTCACAGACATAAATCTTAGCAGTCACACATCCCTCAGTACGATCCCTATTTATGTCCCATGGTGGTTTAGGGAAAGGAAGTGAAAGTAATCTGGTTCTGCTGCCTGTGTGTGGGTGTGTGTGTGTGTGTGTGGGGAAGAGGGGCCCGGGGGGGGGGGGGAGTTACGCGGGCCCACATGTCTACGTTTTGCATGAATTCTTTGTTGTTCTCATTTTTTGGTTTTAATAGATGATGCGTTCATGTGCTGTTTGTAAAAGTTGTAACTTTGCGTGTCATTGTAGCGGCAGCTTCAAACTGGCCTTGGACGCGCTTCCCCCGCTGCACAGTGGAACAGATAAGAAGTGAGTCTGACACAACATACACACTGAAAATACTACAAAGGACTACAAAAGTACAAATTACTGAATTAGGATTTTCAGTGGAACTTTCTCAACCCCTGTTGTGTATTTTATATGTATTTGTGTGTGAGAACATGATGATATGTTGGTATATTTACTTTGTAATGTGTGGTCACAGGATGTTTGTTGCCGTTTGGGTCAGACATCTCATCTTTTTAAAGGTTTATTTGCCGTGTGTCCCTCTTTCTCCAGGTTAGTGGAGGAGCTGATGAACAAGTTTAAGAGCAGCATGCAGCTGCAGCTCACCTGCTTCCAGTCCTACTCTATGCAGCCTGTGAAGAGATGAAGACGAGGAAGATGTTGTCCTCCTCCACTGAATCTACTGTTGTACCATCTCACGCTCTTTATCTCCTCGTGTCCGTGTCATTCACACAGATCTCTGATCACTCCATCCTTTAGTCCTCACCTGGTGCAGCTTCCCTTTCTATGTTCACCAGATGGAACATGAGCTCAGTGTGAGTCCATCTCTCTGCTCTGTTCCCCTCCTGCATGAATCACGCTGCGTCATATTAATCTTATAACTGCCTGATTGTAAAGAGTCAGGCTGTGCAAATGTAACTTGCTTGTTTTGAGAAGGTTCTGGGTCAATCCCCTCAGAGACTCCCAGCCACTCGTCCGTCTCATCTGCTGCTCGTTGAAGATTGAAACTGATTGTTTATTTCCTCTGTGCCGTTCAATAATAAAACGAGAGAAAAGATTCCGTTTGCTTGTTTTGTTTGTATTTGAGCAGAGACTGGTGGCAGCCGGAAGGACCTGGGTTCAGACCCTGCACAGGTTTCCTCCAGGCGCTCCAGTTTGCTTCCATATATGCATGAATGAAGTAATGAAGTAAACTAAAGAAGGGATTGCGAACAGTCCCCAGAAATACAGTACATGCACCCTGACACTTCAGTTCTCATTTTTTTTTAATGAAGCAAACATTTTACATGACATTGCGCATACAATTGTAGGATATTTTGGAAATCATTTTTTATACAGAAAGAGGGGGAAGAGGAGAGAGAAAGAAAGAAGGAAGGCTGTATTATTATTACTATTGTTGTTGTTAAACTTTCTACGAAGACCCTGAGGTAGAATACAAGTAGATTGAAATTGCAATGATGTCATAGGGATATAGTTTTTACAGGATGATGTCAAACACCAATGTAGGCTCGTACAAATTGCATCATAGTCTGTAGTAAAGAGAAGGAGAGAAGAGAGAAACAAAACAAAAACAAAGAGAGGACATCCCACCCCGAAACCCATCCCTACCCCACATCCATACAACCCCGTCCTGGCCCGCCTGGGATATAAAATAAAATGAAAAAAATAAAAAGGAACTGTTCAGTGTTTTGGTAATCAGTCACTGGTTAGCCTGTTGATCTGTGAAGTAAGAGAGAAACGGTTGCCATCTCTGATAGAACTGATCAGTGTGGCTCCTCATAGTGTACTTGATTTTCTCGAAGTTTAAGAAAATACATTGTACTTTAGTTCTCTTATCATACGGCCGCTTACTAAAGACGTCAATCATTTCAAACCGTATATTAACTTCTAATTCATGTACTGAATTTCCTGTTCCTGCTTCCACTGAGAAACACAGAAGTGCTGCTGTTACTCTGTGACACAACCTAGAGAGCCTTGACCCCAAACTCCCAACAAGTGGGTAGGAATGAGGGATGAGACACAGATCTGAGAGGAGAGAGAGAAAAAGACAGAGAGAGAGAGAGAGAGAGAGAGAGAGAGAGAGATGCTCGTGAAGTTCAGGTGCTGACATCGTGTTTTGTTGTGTTGTCGCACTCCCCGGAGATGTTTGATGGAGAAAAAGTATTGACCTCATTCAGACGTATTCAAAAAATTTAAATTAAATCTTCAATTGCTTTTGGCAGCAGGTTCAATGTTCTGCCCTCATTCCTTTCACATAAAACATCAAGAAATCAATTAATAACTGTTTAAGCTTCAGTTTCTCATCAGTTAAGAAGATGATGAATAACATTTGACTAATTTGTGTGCGTGCGTGCGTGTCTGTGTGTGTGTGTGTGTGTGTGTGTGTGTGTGTGTGTGTGTGTGTGTGTGTGTGTGTGTGTGTGTCAAAACAGACTTAACCCATTCATCTGTGTAGATTCTGTTTTCGCTGTCTGGTTTTAAGAGAGGAGAGAGAGGGTGTGTTTAGGGTGTGTTTAGGGTGTGTTCAGGGTGTGTGTTTGGGGCGGGGAGGTGAGTCTGGCGGTGTGGGCCGTTAATCGAGATGGAACGGAAAGGAGGGTGTTGTCGCATCCCAGGATGAGCCAGCAGACAGCGATGTGGTGGCCTGGTTCAGTCAGTCAGTCAGTCAGGCAGAGCAGACGGGCCACGCCCCCTCGCCTCGTGTATGTGTAGAGGTTATCTGAGGACAACGTGTGAGAATCAAACCCCCAGAAACACCAACGTGTTCTTCATCTGTCAGTCTGACTGTGTTCAGTCTCTCGCTGAAGCATCATGGTTGCCAGGTTGGTCACGGTCCAGGGAAGAACCCATAAACTTTGTTGTCGGGTGGCCTGATGGTGGCGCTGTTTTCTGTTTTGGACTGTGACTTTTGACTTTTAATTTTTTTCCCAGCATGCATTGGGGTCTGCTCACACACTTCCAGACCAATTTGAGCCTAACTAGGTTTTCTAGATTACAAAACATTTGCTTTTTCTATTGCCTCCAATAATTTTGGTTTATTTGGCACTAAACTTCACCTGTATAAGTTTGTTACGTGTGAAGTTTGTCACAGGTGACGCGTCCCTGACAGCTGTATGTGTGGTAGTACAAATGTTGGAACTGAATCTACAGTGTGTTGGTTTGTCAGTTTGTGTCTAATGTGATGATCTGCTCAGCCTTGGTGGAGGTATGTACACCTGCGTGAGCTGTAGTTATTTTCAGCTCCTCTGCTCGTCACATGACCTTCATGACGTCCTTGTGTCTCATCTCTCTGGAAGGGAAACGCGTGAGTGTTTTGATCTTCCGCCCACGTGATCGTTCACTCATAAAGGTGAGAGTGTGTTTACAGGAAGAGGCTCAAAGAAGAGGAGGAGGAAGAGGAGGAGGAAGAGGAGGAGCTTCATGTTCCATTCACAACATCAGCAGAACATTCACACATTCATACATCCTGCAGGAAATAAACAGACTGACATATTTGACCGTGCGATTTTTGTAACCGGTGTTTCCAGACACACACACACACACACACACACACACACACACACAGGGTATAATGGATACGTTTTCTTATCCACTTTAATTGCAATTCATGGACTTGAAAATTACATTTACATTACATTACGATCATTTAGCAGACGCTTTTATCCAAAGCGACTTACATTACCACCCACTACAGAGGGGGGAGCAATTGAGGGTTTGGTGCCTTGCTCAGGGGCACCTCAACAGGGACTTGAACCCTCCTGTTCCCAAGATAAAGCTCTACCCACTGAGCCACTGCCGTCATGTGTGTGACAGACAGTTGGGGGATTGTGGGGGGGGGCGACCCAGACCCAGAGCCTCGGGTGACCCAAAGACCCAAATATTCACTCAATGTTGTTGTCTAATGGACACGTGGGGCTCTGGCCGGGTTCTGAATGTCGGGTTCTGCAGTCATGAAGGACTTTGACTGGGGCATAATTGTTACTGATGAGGATGATGGTGAATGGTGATTATGGTTACCGATCATTTGTGTGTGTGTGTGTGTGTGTGTGTGTGTGTGTGTGTGTGTGTGTGTGTGTGTGTGTGTGTGTGTGTGTGTTCTGCTGCCTTCTTGTCGGGTCTGCGGCGCACCAAGCTGGGCTTGGAATCATCGAGCCACGGAAAGCTCAGAGTCAGAGCCCTGTGGTATGATTGGGTCGAGTCTCTGTCGGGTTCTGGGTTCTTGGTTGGTTTGTTCTGGTTCTGGTGCCTCCTCTGTGTGTTTGCGTCATGCTCTGGACTCAACACACATTTATGATCCTGCTGATACATGGGATCCAAACCCGCCCTGAGGGGTTCACATCCCTCGGCTGTTTGTCTCGCCAGCTAAAAGTTGAATAACTTACGGGAATCACCCAGCCCAGAGGTTAAAGGTCACGCCGGATGTTGTCGCCAAGCTAATGGCTCAAAGTGCTGTGAGTTAGAGTGACTAAAGTGTCTGATTCATGTGTTCACTTGGTGTCATGCTCAAAATTTCGAGGAATTTGTTTGATTTTCCCCAAAATAAAGTTATTATCTCCTCCGATCATCTGCTCAGACTGATGCAACTTTATGACTCAACATGCAGAGTCAGTGATTGTGTCGTAAAGACTGTGTTGAGACCTTGTTTGTCAATGTTTTCAAGCCCTCATCCTACTCCTTCATCTGGTGTGTGTATCCTCGTCTTGCCTGTTTGTGGCCTTTAATGACTCTGTTCCATGTGTGTGGAAATGTGATCTAATCAGTCTTTTAGAAGTCAGGGAGGCGGAAAGAGCGGCCGACCTCTTCCTCTCTCCTGCCTGCGTGATGTCATCGGTGTTTGTGATAACCGAGCGTTTGATTCACCAGCTTCATTCTGCAGCAAACACACTTCCTGCGTGCTGTGGAGCTCGTAAGCATGAATGAGAGGAAGCCGTCCTTCTTTACATCTGACATTTATTTGGTTTTTGGAACAGAAAATGTGACAGAAACAAACAAGAAATACAGAAAACTTCAACTAAAACTCAGTGTCAGTTATGAAGTACAAACACTCTGTGATGCATATGTGTGGTTTGTGTTAAATCAGCTCATTTACATACAAATCTCCCTGAGACAGTTTGTCCCTTTATTCACTCTGCTGCTATAAACATAGCTGTGTGTCGTATTTACATTGATCTACAAAGACAAAGCCTTCGTGTCAATCAAAGGTAGCATCCTCATCTGCTTTTACAGATAGATACGATCATTTCTTTGCCTTTTCTCGAGATAACTGGACATTTTTCTTGCGATCTCAAGGGAAAATATAACAGATAAAGTTTCAGTTGGAAGACATAGATCAGCCGGCTTCAGGCTTTGATCAAACAGACGTGTGACTGGTTGATTATGCGGCAGTGATTCAGCTGCAATAGCTCTTTTCTCCAGATCTCTAGTCGTCTCTGTGTTAAAAAGCTCTAGACCAGATCAGAACTGTTCATTCAAGTGTGGCAGTACAACAGAGAAGTAAGCGTGAAAAAACGTCACCTTCCCCAGAAACAGGACAAGTGTCAAAAACAAGTGACTCAGAAATTATTTCCACTCAGTTTTAGGTGAAATCCAGAAAATAGAAACAGAGACGAAGCTGAACATTCAACCAGAATGAATCAGAAATTACCAAAATAAAAGATTTGTACAAAGAATAAACATCTCATTTAAGTCAAACTGTGTATTTAAAGCTAAGCTGCATATTTATTTAAGGCAACAGATGAGCTGAATTCAAGACTTTATTGAATAAAAATTCAGTAAAGAAACTTAATTATCTAAAAGGATTTCTCCAAATTTCAGCTCATTATTAATTAATTAGCTCACTGATGAGTTCTTGTATGTTGTATCTTTCTGTAGATATTTCTGTTTTGAAAGGACAAGTATGGATCCTTGCGCTTAGGCGAGTGTTGTGGAGAGAAACGTGCATGAAGGCGAGGATAAGATTTTACAGGGCGTTAAGTGTCATTATAGCAAAAGCTTCATGTTTGTACTGTAGAAGAAAAAGCAACATGGATCCATAAGGGTCCATTCAAAGACCTACAGACCTGAAGAGAAGCACAAACATCTACATGATGACACAACTTTCAGAGGAACAACATCAGTATGGACATAAATGATTTGAAATGTGAATTGAAATTCTGTGAAATCGCTTAACCCCATTTGTTCTTATCAGCATGTTCTTTTTATAACTTTGTAATGTCAGCAGGACTTTGAGTCAGCGTCAGTAGCAGTATGCAGTCAGTCAGAAGGCACAGAACATATATACATTACTCCTTTCTATAGTACAATCACCACAGCTGTCAGGTTCATTTGCATAGACGGTTTTGGGGGGAAAAAGGAGAAACACTATAGTGAAATACAGACAAATGAAATGAAATGAACTCTCACTCACTTAGCCACACGCACACACTCACACACACACACACACACTTTCAGAGCATATCTGTATGTGGAGGCTGTCCGGTGTGGGGCTCAGTTCGATGCGTTGTAGGTTCAGATCCCTGGTGTCCGTCTGTGTGTGTGTTTAACAGTCTGTTCAGCCCTGCGGTCACTCCTGCAGGCTGCTGCTGCTGCTGCTGTGCAGGTGTGTCACCGCCCTCTGGTATTCCTCAGGCGGGCTCAGGTGCTCCGTCATCCCCGGGTGCTCGTAGCTGCGGCAGTAATGGCCGCCCGTCTGCTGGGCGTAGTAGTACTGGAGCTGCCTGGCAAACAGCGGCTCAACCTGCAGAGCGGAAGGTGAATGAGGTTTAGTCTTTAGTAGTAGTAGTAGTTTAGATGAAGTGTGTCACCATGTACACTCCATGTACACGCCGTGTTTATGGACGCCTGCACCTGCCAACACGTCTGTAACGCTAATGATGAACTTTCTGGGACTAAAGGTGCTTTCACATTAACCACGGTGCTCTAAACATTTAGGTTTCAAATGCTTCAGAAACACCATATCTAACAAAATGTCCAAAGATACAGAAAACATCAGGATTCTGGGCTTTGTATGTTTTTTTTATACGTGTTAAAGTTCTTTAAATAACTGAATTGTTTAATAACTGCTAATATTTACTATGTTTTATATTCCTGCCGTACTTTCTCTCTCTCCTCCTTCTAAACATTTCATTAAAAGTCATTTAATTGAGGTCACAGTATTGAGAGGGGTCAAAGGTTACCTGGACAGTGAGGGTCCTCCTCTGCCTCTGCGGGTCCAGACACTCGTCTCCAAAGCTCAGCAGGACCTGAAAGCGGGGCAGCGGCCGAGCGTGGAGCCCAAAAGTCTGTAACTCTGGAGGAGAAAGAGGTCATGTGTCAAATTCAGATGAATTCAGGAGAACTTAGTGTGAAATACTGTGACCTTTGGACTGAAAGACTGGAAAGTCCTGCTGCATATTGTATGCAAATATGATCCTCCGGTGTGACACAGCTGGCATGTGGGTGAGATGATGTGGCTGTCATGTGACTGACGATCCTCACCATCACATATGCTGAGGTGCCTTTTAAGTGGTCTCCAGGTTATTTCTGAGTGAGGGGCGTCGACTCACTACAGCAGACTGACATTTATCCAGCGGCGCTTACAGTAAATGACAGGCGTTTTGCTCAAAGACACTTCAGAAGAGCAGAACACAGACTGAAACAATGACTTCAAGCCAAACGCTCAACTACCTGAAGCCTTTGTTCAGGATGCTACGGGCTCTAAAGATTTCATTCAGTCCAAAAAGTTCTTGAGGTCATGTTCTTATCCAAACATTGGATGGATTTTTATCATATTTGGTGTTGACGTTGGTTAGGAGCCAAGGAACACTTTAATTGATTTTGAGGCAGAACCGGGTCATAGTTTTATAATTATATAAGGTTTCTAAACATTATTTTAACAGGCCGTGTTGGGTTACCTCAGGTCACCACATGATGGTAACAGACGACTTCAAACCAAAACACTCGCTAACATTGGATCAGGACCAGGAGGATGTGGGAGTCGTACCTCTAACTCTATCAACTCTCTTGTTTGCTCCCAACTGATCCACAATGTAAAGGGCTCAGGACTCACCAACTACTGCTGGACATCAATGAACCTGAGTAGTGACTTTATTTATCAATTTAAGGTAGTATTGTCCAGTTGTAGGTAGTCATGGTCACAAACTTGACATTTGTCTTTCTGGTTCTGGCCGTCTTACCTGTGAGGTAGTCCTGCGTGTGGAGAAGCTTGCAGGTCACATCTCTGTCCAGCTTGTTGGGTTTGTCTCCGTAGGGCGACAGTCCCCCCTGCCAGTAGACCCTCCCCTGACACAGCCTCCGGGCGTACAGACCGTCTGGGGCCATCCACAGTGACACGCCCCTATCCAGGGCCGACGGGGAGGGACACTCCTCTGCCCCCCTCAGGCTCTCCACGAGCAGGGGGACCATGTCGGGACCTCCTGGCAGGTAGTGCTTGTCGTCTGGGGAGCACGGAGCGATGTGACACCCCTCAGGGCTGGAGGTGGTCACCTCCCTCACCAGAGCGTCACGGAAGAACACAGACACCTGCAGGCGGCAGTCTGGGTATAGAAGGACAGGCCAAGGTCAGAGGTCACCCAAAGTGTGTGTGTGTGTGTGTGTGTGTGTGTGTGTGTGTGTGTGTACCTGATAGTGCCTCTCCTGATCTCATGCCAGCATCCAGTGTGAAAGGTGACGGCTGGCTGTCAGCAGGACTGTACGAGTAAATGGAGGCTTTGATCTGGTAACCTGCCAACAAATGGAAGCACAACAATTTATTACATCACTATCCGCTGTATTTATATGTTCTTATTATTTATTTTGGGCCTTGAACTCATAACCTCAGTATTTCTAAACTTTGGGACTTGATCTCATAAACTTAATATTTCTAAACTTTGGGACTTAAACTCATAAACTTAATATTTCTAAACTTTGGGACTTGATCTCATAAACTTAATATTTCTAAACTTTGGGACTTGATCTCATAACCTAAGTGTCTCTAAACTTTGGGACTTCATCTCATAACCTCAGTATTTCTAAACTTTGGGCCTTGATCTCATAACCTAGGTGTTCCCAAACTTTGGGCCTTGAACCCATGACCAGAGTGTTTGTAAAGCCCTGGTTGTGGCCTTAAAGGCGTGGCATACCGTTCTCCATAGCGGGGTTCTGCCAGGGGAGGCTGCGGGGCGGATAAGGACACTGGGCGAAGGAGAGCTCAGGCAGGGGCGTCTGCTCGGAGAAGTAATCCCTCCATACACACTCTGCAGGGGGCAAATACTGCTGCACCTGCACAGACACAACCAGTCACTTTAACATGCAAGTCATCATGATCAGAAACCTACTGTCTACCCTCCACCATCCCCCCTTTATCCCTCCATCACCTCCTACTATCCTCCCTTTTTATGGTTCCTTCCCTCTTTCCTCATCCCTTCAATTGACCACGAAATCCTTCAAATTAAGACTTGAAGGTTCAAACCCAACAGTCGAATGTGTTTAATTATCAAATAACACTTTATTGTGAAAATACAGATTTGTCCCGAGTTGCTCCCTGTAGGTTTTAGGTGTCTGTGCCTTTTCCCAGTCTGATTCTTTTCTGTAACGTGTGTTCCCCTCTGAGCAGGAATCAGATCCTCTAGATTGTAAAAGAAGCGATTCCATTGTGTAAAAAGACGTTAGGAGTAAAAGTGCTGCCTCAGCGTTTCTTAGAGTAGAAGTAAAGACGCATTCGCATAATGAAGACAGGTAAAGTTTACTTTCACTGTAAGGTTAAACGCTTGCATCTGTCATTACAAACTTTAAATCTTCAGATCAGCTAAAAAAAGGAAGAGATGAAGTGAAGAAACGGAACAATGGAAGGAAGAAGACAAGGAGAAGAGAAATGAGACACGATGATCTGCAGATCACAACACAACAGCAAAGGACGAGTGAAAGGGCTCCAGAATACAAATACTCAAGTACAGAAGCAGTACATCAATGTATAGATGAATCACCTGACTCTGCCGGGCGGGGTACTGGGAGTACACATGGTAGCCCACTGGACTGGGTGGACTGTCTTCCTGTCTGGGTCCTACAGACACAAGGGCAAACATTTTAACAAACACAAGAACATTTACACATGTGCGGTACTCTGCAGCATCTGAGGCCAGACTAACGTTTCTTGGCGCCCTCTGGGATGATGCGGTAGACTTTGTAAGGATCCGAGATGTCCAGCTGGCTTCGGTCCACCAGTTCCTCAAAGTCGTTGCTTTTGTTGAGGGCGCAGCGCAGTCGAGTCTTCCAGGTGGGCGGGTCCGGTTTGTCGATTCCCTCGCGGAACTTTCCTTTAAAGAGAGCCCAGGCCTGCACAGAGGACCAAGCATCACCAGTTAATGCGGGACCAGGACATGTGACTCAACAGCTGTCCATCACTGAGTCTGGACACTTGTGGTGTCAATACAGCATGAGGTACTTATGAGATACTTGCACTTCCAAATTTGATGTTTGTGCTTGTTTTTCCACAGATTTTAGATGTGAAATACTTTAGACCCTAGATACGATTGCTGAACAGGTAGATTTTAGATTGACATTGATTTTAGACTGATTATCTGAAAACAGGCAGCAAATGAAACACTGAAATACACAAAGGTTTTTATGATTTTATTCCAAATGCTCAAATAAAGTTTGTTCACACCCAAAATATTCATTATTGATGCCTCAGTATGAACCAGATTTGTCATTTTATGCATGAACATTTTATCCATCATACTTGTGTACACTTGATTCTTGAATGCAGTACTTTTACCTGTGAGAAACTATTCCCCCCTCTGGTTGTGAGTTCTGTGTATAATGAGTCAAAGTGCTTTGTGTCATTTGCACATTGAAATGATTGTGATTCACTTTGCACTAAATATCACTTTAAATATATTCAAAAGTGTTTTTTTTTCTCAAAAGATTGGATCCTAACTCACAGCAGCAGAACTAAGATTTTGCAGGTTTGTGCAGCCATGTGTATAATGACTAAGCAGGGACGTGTTTGTAGTATAGCAGAGTAAAGAAACTGGAGTAGAGTCAGATGTGTCCGTGGCACATTTGGATGAAAGGACTTTTTAGATGAAGTTTGATACTCATACTGCAGTATAATGTTACAGCATGATGTAGTGACATTTATTTAAAGGACATTTGTACTTTTTGGTAGTACTTTTTCTTTACATATACAGTTTCAGTGCCACTTATCAAACTCCCTTCTGTTCCTTATTTACACCTTATAAGCACATGTACATCTTAATCGATTATCATTAAGAATAGTTTATAACATTTTAATCGATTATCATTAAGAATTGTTTATAAAAATTCTAGCGATTATCTTCCACTTCTTTTTAATTGATATTTATTACTTTTACATTTTCTAACTTTAAAGAAAATGAAAGCCTAAAACAGCTCAGATTATGCTTTTATTCTGGAAGTCACTGAATATTTCATTGGAATCTGGCAGTTAATAGTTATAGTATATATAGTAAAGTATCGATCTATTATGTTTCGATTGATTAATTTTCAGAGCAGCTGTAGCACTGCTGGAACACTTTCATACACATTTACCTTCTGACTGTTAATCTTTAAAACCGTAAACGCAAAATCACATGATGCTTTTATTGAGAAAGTCGATACTCTTCATTACAGCTGCGTGTACTTGTTGCGTGATCTTGTTGCGTGTACTTATTGCGTGTACCTTGAACAGCGCTGCGTCCTCGTCCCGGTTGTAGTCCTGTTTCCCGGCGTGTTTCCATGGGATCCTGAAGATGCTCTTCTCGTCGTTCTCCCACACCAGACCAGGATACTTCCCACAGTCCACCTGCTCGATCAGCCACTGGCGCAGTTTCCCGTTCCCGCCACCGCTCGATCCTCCGTAATCCGCCTCAGGGTTCATCTCCGCCGGCAGAGAGACGCGCAGATACTCCGAGTGATCAGCGCCTGTAACGCAGAGCCATGAGCTGCGGCGTGTGTAAGTGTGTATCGGTGATGTGAAGCGTAAATTGAGGGAGGAAACCCCCCGCTGAGCTCCCACGCAGCGCCGCAAACCAGTTTAGAGAGACTCGAACTCTTACCTGTGAAACTCGAAACCCGTCCGGTTGTGAGATCAGTCAGGGTGCGGGTTAGAGAGTCGCATCGTCACGCAGCTCCCGCTTAAATCCTCCAGGCTGCGGCGGCGGCGGGAGGCGGGGACATGCGGGGACGGGCGGGGACAGGCGGGGACAGGCGGGGGATGCTGAGGGCGCACCTGCCGCCTCATCCGGGGAAGCTCATCTGCGCACAGCGGCCGAGCTCCAGGAAGACACCAGGGGAACCCCTCCGCTCACACACTTACACAAGCACACACACACGTGGAACGTCATGGCACGGAGGAGAAAGCGGTTCTGTGAAATGAAACACTTAGAATAACAAGATGAGCGGGATGGAGTTTAAGAAGCCAAGAAATATAACGGAAATATGAAGTAACAGCACGTTTAATGACTCTCACGTTACCATGGACACAGCGTGAGAGCAGAATAACGTCCTCTTTCTGTCCATCTACTGGATCTATCCATCAATATCTGCCAAATGAATCTACAAAACAAACTGCAATATAGCAATTATTCCAAAATAAAAGTCTCGTTGTTGTGTAGCATTAAGTGCGTATTGTCTCCAAAGATTGTTTAATTTTTAATTGATAAATATGCAGATTTAATCCAGGGAATGAAATATGTAGGTCATTGATATAAAGACATTACATTAAAGTACCAAATACACTGCAACGTAAATGCACCTAATACACTACAAAATAAAAGTCTCAATGTCTTGTGGAGTGTTTTTGTTTCAGGAGGATTGAATTCATTTTTCTTTTAGTTTTTTATTCCTAACATCGACTTCATGATAAGGTGAAATCTGCATCATGCTTTCAAAGTTAATACATTTGTTTTAATCTTCAATTACAGGAAGTCATTTATGTTTAGAATTGACTGAATTACTAAGAAGAAGACTGTAAATAGACAAAGGATTCAGTGATTGACTTTCTGTCTTGCAGTAAACTGAAAGGTTTGTGGAATACAGGGAATTCAAAAGTACAAAATAATATAAATAAGTCACTTTTCCCTTTTCAAGTCAATCTAAACTGTGACATACTGTTAGTGTTACAAACTATCTATAAACAAAGATTAACAAACATTAATGCATCTTTGATAAAAAAAAAAAGGCCCTAAGGGGTTAATGTTCTGCTGTCCCTGTTTAGATGTTAATAAACTGCCCACAAATATAATCAAGTAATATTTGTACACACAGCAAACGTACACAGAAAGTAAAAATTGTGAAAAATATAACAGAATATTTTTTTTCAAAGCTTTGATGTTGGAACAGAAATGTAGATCACCTTTTCCTCCTTCAGCTGTGATGACTCATTGACTGCACACACTACTGACATTAAAAAAATATATCACTCACTTTGTCTGTTTTTCTGCACTGAGTGACATTTTGGTCCTCAGCGTCTGAAGGGACGAGGACTCAGCAAAAACAAGGATGATAATGTTTAAAAGTCCTGAAACCCTTCTTAGAGTTCAGACTTCAGAGTGTTGGGTTTATTTGTTAAGTTGGGTCTAAAATGTAAACAATCGCTAAAAAGTAAATAAATAAAAACTGGACAATTAAGGGGACATCCAGGTGCCATGAAATAAAAACGACAAAAGGGGAGGGAGTCCCACAGGGAGGAAGTCCCTCCCTGTGGGCATAAAAGCTGCTGCCTCCAAGTGGCCACATAGAGCAGCAAAGACAGCTGCAGGTCTGCTCTGCTCTGGACCAGGCTGCTAGAAACCAGCAGAACTTCACCAGTGAATGACATCGACACAAACACTGACATGAAAGAACTAAACACCTAAAGGAAATGTCCTGTAACCACATCTAAGATCACTAGATCACTCTGCCCCATAGTCTTTGTTTACGTCACAGCCACTCTTCCTGCCCATTTATCAATATTTAGCATTTTGACTACTTTATTTTATTTATCATGACTGTGTTTTTATTTACCACTGTGTGTGTTGTGTTTTCATTTATTTCTATCTATCTATCTATCTATCTATCTATCTATCTATCTATCTATCTATCTATCTATCTATCTATCTATCTCTCTCTCCCTCTTTCTCTCTCTCTCTCTCTTCTCTCTCTCTCTCTCTCTCTCTCTCTCTCTCTCTCTCTCTCTCTCTCTCTCTCTCTCTCTCTCTGTCTCTCTGTCTCTGTCTCTCTCTCTATCAAAGCTTTATTGAGAGTGGATGTTCTAGATTTACAACTGAGTCTCTTGAAAAACAAATCTATGTATTATATGTGATGCTAGAGTGAGCTCCGTGGGACAGGATCTATGCAGACCTCTGCCGGTCTTCAGTAGACTTTAACTGTGTATCCTGGTTGTGATGTTTAGATTAAGAGGCTTTGAGGATCTAAACAATGAATCCAAACAAAATCAAAATCAAAGCTTTATTGTAAATTCACTGCAAAAAAATCTCATACACCGTTTCTGTCAAGAGTGTCAGAGTCGTTAAATGAAGCAGAGTCAAGCTCATCTTCACTCCATTCTTGAAATAATCTTAGTTTAAAAAAAAATAACCTTGTGAAGATACTAAAGAGAGATCTTGATAAGATGCAGATTCAAAATGCCGCAATAATCCAAACAGTGTAAATAACCTAATAACTGTATTTCATCTAGAGGTGACAGTATAACATGAGGAGGAGTCAGAGGAGTGTATGTTCTCACAGCGGGTCGTATGTTCAGGCTCCTCGATGTCACGCTTGGCTGCTCTTGCGTGTTGTTTTGACAGTTATGGGCGAGGACGTCAGAAGGGACTGGAGACTAAGACATGAAATCCCCCCCACATGACTGCTTAGGCCTTTGGCAAAACTTGGACTTATCATATGAATACATAAGTCTATGTGAACAATGTGTATGTGTGTGTGTGTTTTCTTAGAGGGTAACTTAGCACGCTTCTCATTCTCATCCTCATTCTCATCATTTGTTGTGTTGATTGTGCAGCTTCTTTCAAATGAAGCTGGAACACCTACAATCATCTTGGGGGTCGTCAACCTTCATCAAGTGACACAAGCGGGGTCATTGACGTCATTGACGGCATTGACGGCATTGACGTCAACACTTTGACGATTTCTTAGAGTGCACTGATCAAGGGTGGTGGGATTCATCTCAGTTGACGCCACTGCTGCCGTTTGTTTCCTGTTTGTAGCAGAAGTTAAACGTCGATCTCTTCGTCTTTGGTTAAAAATCAAAAGTAGATTTGAATGTTTTCCAGTGGCCCTCGTATCGCCCCCTGGTGGTTTAGTGTTTATTCTCCCACATCAGCATAGAGACCACTGCATATCGACTGTGTGAGTGCGCGCGTGTGTGTGTAGTTTTAGTCGAGTCGAGTCCTTAGATGGTCAGATCGGAGGCCTCAGAGTCGGGCCGCATCATGACCCCGTCTCTTTGGTCTGCTCAGGTGCCACTTGTTGCCGGGTTATTGCCGTCGCTCATGCTCTTCCGCCTCAAGAGGTCTACGATCTCCTGATTATCGTTCAACAAATTCTTTCCGTACAGATCGTTCCACCAGGCCCGATACTATACAGAGAGAGCAGAGGTCAGCAAAGATGAGACACGGCTAAATAGAGAGAGGACGAGTGTGAGCGGAGGTTAAGCCAAGTATAATGTAAAGTTTCTATATCAATTCAACGGAAATGAGAGAAAGAAGGACAGGCAGGAAGGAATGAAATGAAGAAGGAGAGGAGGAAGCAAAGGAAGAAGAAAAGAAGGACGGAGGCGTGTATGTGCAGCCTTTAGCAGCAAACAGGCGTTTAGAGAGACTGAACACACGTTGCATGTGCTGCGTAACAACACACTGATCCACCTTCACTCTGGGACGTTTGAGAGCGAGAACATGTCCGTGTTCCTCACCTGAGTCAGCTCCATGTTCTCAAACTCCTCCAGTTGCCGCAGGAAGCCCAGGTTGGGTCCGGCACAGGGCCGCGCCGCCCTTACCGCCGCCAGAGACTCCACCCAGCCCCGCCCCGTCACCGTCATGATGTAGGCCACCACCAGGGTCACACTGCGGGACACTCCTGCCACACTGAGAGCACCACAGCTTCACTGCAGCATCACATCATAACCTTTAACCTGAAACTTTCATTCCTCTAACAAATTCTCAAACTCAAACTCTCTCTTTTTGTGGAGAACTAAATGAATGGTCTTAATCTTCACTCCTTCCATCGTCTCTCACCAGTGGACGAGGCAGCCCTCTCCTTTCATTCGGGACTCATGGATGAAGGTGAAGCTGTCTCTGAAGTGCTGAGTCCTGGTGAAATGAACACAGAAAGAATCATCAATTAATTAAATCAATCAAAATCAATCAACCCCTGAATCTGTGGTTCTCAAATCTGGAGGCTCCTAAGTCATTATGTTTTTATCCAATTCAACCACAGCAGCCTGATTTAACCCCTTCAGCCTATAATACACTGGGATTGTTTTTCCGTCTGATTTAGTCTCGTGTCCACATATTAGTTCTTATTTCTAGAAAGTTCTTGAAGCTGTTTAAGAAATTTTAATCTAATTAGAGAAAATACAAGAGCTTTGATGAGACGCTGAGTTTTTCTCAGTAAACCTCACATACGAGCCTCTGGACTGTATGTGCAGTTTGGTACTCACAGGTTCTGCTTGCAGTTGTCAGCGGCTTGTATACAGAGATAAGTCAGGTCCTACAGGAGGAAGAGGAGGAAGAGGAGGAGCAAGAAGAAGAGAAGGAACAGGAGGAAGAGAAGGAAAAGAAAGAAGAGGAGGAAAGGGAGGAAGAGGAGGGAGAGGAGAAAGGTCAAATAGACATTTCAACAGGACATTTCAAAAAGGTAGGATTGTAGTCTTGTTTTCTTATCCAGAAGCAGCCGATGGCACTGACATTTTCACAAAGCTAAGCCTCCTGCAGTACCCAGAAGGTTTTTCATTTCATTTTTTCCACATGTTACCGACAAAGATGACATGAGGACAAAAAACAAAGTGTTCTTATTGTACCATCAAATCATGCAGGATGATGACGAATCTCTGCAACGTAACAAGTAACAAAGTACGAATCAAATGGAGCAGCAACAGCATCTCCCTCAGAAACGTTGGTATTACCGCACAAGGGAAATACTCGAATAGTCGTGTGTACTAAGAGTAAATGTCCTCTCGCCTGTGTGTTGTTTCTGATGTGCACCTGGCAGCTGATGGTACAGCCACAGTGGACAGAAACCAGCCTGTCCCGGTATGACTGAGACGCAGCGAAAACCCCAGAGCCCTCTGGGAGAGTTGCAGGCATGTCCACACACACACACACACACCCACACACACACACACACACACACACACACACACACACACACACACACACACACACACACACACACACACACACACATATGCACACACACATATGCACACACACATACACGCACACGCACACACACACACATATGCACACATATATGCACGCGTACACACACACACACACGCACACGCACACGCACACACACGTACACGCACAGACACGCACAGACACGCACACACACACACGCACACACGCACACACTCACACACACAACCCCAAGATTATATTAAAATAAAAGTAAAATGGTCATGAATAATGACATCTTCATCTGTAAAATGCATCAAAACCCTCTGCAGTGCCTCAGTGCATTGTGGGACTGAAACATTAGTAAATCAGTAAAAACTCATACTGACCCCAGGTTTAAAAATATGAGAATGTGTTTGCTTTTGTCAATTGAATGTCTTCATCACATTTATATTGGATGAAAAACAATAATTCATTGATTATTGAGGAAAGTCATTAGTAGCTGGACACGATGCAGAGCGCTGTTTTCTAATGATAGTGAGAATAAAGAGTTCAGAAGTTCAGAAAATGCATTATCATTAATCAAAAAAACCTAATCATTTGTAAATGAATCAATGACAGAGTAAGGCGGTTAGTGATGCAACCTAATGTGTCTTCAGACATTTTGCTATGCACATCTGGCCGCAGAGAGGCGGCGGTTGCAAATGACACCTTCCTCTCTCAGGGACCTTGGTGCCGTCTTCCACGAAATCGATCGGTCGGTGGTTGACTGTTAGTTATGCAAATAGAGCTTCACCTTCCATCTGGCCATTTGGTCAAAAATAGACCTGAGTCATCGTTCAGTCACAGAAAGCTGTGTCATGCTCACACACATCTGTAAGTCCTGCTAACAAGACACAGATGCTTCAGATGATTCAGCACAGTTATGGGACCACATGGGGTAATTTGAGTATTCCACGTAATAATGCAGTAAAAGAAAGGGAAATACTCAAGTAAAGTACCAATACCTCTATAGTTCTCTAATAAATCTGTCTCATGTGTCCTTCAGCATTATTTTGTCCCTTCTGTCTTGTCTCTATCTCTTCTACTATCATGTCTCCTTAAGTTTCTCTCTTCTATTAGAGAGTCTCTCCTCATCTTCTGAGAGAGTTTTAGTTTTTATGCTGCAAACGTTCTCCTCTTACCAATTTAATGTAATTTAATGGAGTTTTTGAATATCAATAGTGAGCTAAAAATGACTTTATAAGATGGAGATTTGTTACACTGTGATTGGTTTACAACCTTAACCAATGAAATGACTTGAAAACGTTTGAAGCTCATTAAGCACATGTTATCCCCTTAAAATATACATAGAGTATATCTGTGTGTAAGGAGAAGTGATGTGATACAGATCGGTGCAATCCACAAGTCTGACACAAAGTTTTTTTTTATTATACACCGTGATTGCGTCTGCAGAACTTGAAGCCAAAACTTCCTAAAGCCTTGGTGGTTGACCAGTTTGGGTAGTGATACTGCGATACAAGTTACTGTTTCTCTGTTTGTGAAAACGTACCGTGGACGGAGAAAGTGCAGAGAAATTTCTACACACTTTTCATGCTTTCAACAAGACAAGATGAAAGTTGTGAAAGCGGACAGTGAAAAGTTGAGCCCAGTTTGAGGTTTAAACGTCTGGCGGAGGAAAATACGCTGACGCAGCACGTTCGCTCAGCTCTAATGATGTCACATTTAGCATCCATAACCACATAGTAGGATAAGTACGGACATAAATTCTAATAATGGGTCATCACGTAACATGAATACAGAATATTTATGAATGTCTGTAGCTATGAAACACCACAGTTAAGAATCTGTATAGATTGTATGGGTAATTCTGGAGTCAGACTCATCAGAGCACTGAGCAGCTGAGACCAGGTGAATTCCAGGTCTTATGACTGAGTACAAAACAAAAGGACTTTCCACCCAGAGCAGAAATGTGACTTTCACCTTGACTCCTCTTCCAGTTGCCTATTTTAGCATCATAAGTACAGTGAAGTACAGATTGTTTGATAAGTTATGAGCCTGACTCTTGATGTTTTTTGTGGAGGAACTTGAATGTCTCGAGTTCCAGTGATACAAGGAACTCAGTGAGGTGTATAAATGTACTCAGCTTTGGATAAAAGCTTCTGCTAAATGACTAAAATTTAAATGTGAATAAAATGTATAACATGGGCAATAACATGCAATGATTCTATTGGGTGTGAGCATAGATAAGTCAAGGCCAAATCCCATGTATGAAGATCAGACTGCATCAGTGGGGGGTGATGTCTCATCCTGGTCAACAGGCTAAGTGATCATTCGGAATTTTGGACTGGACTGAACTTCTACAGCACTTTCATCCAAAGTGCTTTACACTGATCTGATGTGACATAACCATCTGAGGCCACAGGGTTCAAGCCAAAGCCTCCATCATGTCTGGGAAGCCACATACAGCTCTTGCTCACTTCTCTGACAGGCTCAGAACTTACCAATCAACCCCTGTACTGTATGTGGTTGGACAAGCATGAGGGTCAGATGAAACAGGTTGTCTCACCTCCAGGACGGGAGACGGCGTGTCGTGGATGGACAGGATGTGGGTGATGTTGTTCCGGGCCAACAGCTCCCTGTCCCGAGCATCTGCAGGTCGGAAAGAACCCGACAAAGTCAAACATGTTCCTCCCGTCCAATCAGAAAACGCCTCGTGCAGCTCCTGCCTAAATAAGGACTGTTCTACCCTACGACACCCCCTCCCCCCCCCCTCCCCCCACAGCTGATCTCTCCCAAGCAAATATGACCTGAAGGCTTGAAGGTTTTGATCTTGTTTTGAACTGAAAGAAAAACCGGAAAACCAGTGTTTCTAAAACAGTCCAGCAGCTTGGCCCAAAAGCAAGAAACAGTAAATGTTTTAATCAAATTTTGGTCTTTAAAAGGAAGCCAAACGTTTTCTACCTTGGGCAGATGTGGCCTCAGCAGGGTTTTTTCGTATGCTCTGCAAGCTTGCAGGATGCTGATGCCCCCAACACCAGAGGGGAGAATGTAAACCTGCTGCAGGCCTGAACACAGACACGGCTGACAGCACCAATATGACATATAAATATATAAGTATATATATATATAAACATATATATATATATATATATAAATATATAGATGCTGGTGGTGCTGGCAGAGGTTCGACCTTTAAGCTACTGACAAGAAGTTGTGAGATAAATACTTCACTTCTATTTCCCCTGACTTCATGTGGTTTATTTTATTTCATATTGTTTTTGTATTTATTAATCTTATTTTGTATCCTTATCATATCTATTATTTGTATTTGTATTTTACTTTATTTTATTTTCTTATCAGGGCATGCTCTGCTGAAACATATGAAATTAATTAATTAATTAATCTGTTTTGGTTCCTAAAGCTGCTTCTTCTCTCTTAATGTCTTATTTTATTCTAGTTTCCTGTTCTAAATAAATTTTAACGTGAAAATACACTATATCTACACTATATCTCTCTCTATTTGAGTTTAATTTAATCAACTTCATTATTTATTATGTTGAGGAAATTACACATTAGGAGCAAATAACACTTTTTACCTTTTTTTTCTTTTTTCACTGTGTTCATTCAGAAATCCTCTCAGCTCAGTTTGCAGAGTGCTTGTACTTTGGTAGGTTACCAAAATGGATTGAAAAAAGGTCAAAGGTCATGGAAGCACCATGGTGTGAGTAATTTCTCTCAGATCGTCGCTCAATTTCAGTTATTTTACTTTCATTATTTGTGTCTTATGGAGTCCTGAAAGTTCAAATTTCTAACTGTGCGTGTGCAGTGAGACCGTGATGAGCCAACAGGTTCACGGACGTCTCCAGAAATGAGTGTTGGTATGTTGAAACGAGATAGAAAAGGCACCTCAAACCTGATCTATATCCTAAAACCCCCCAATGTTCTGTTCACAGTGACAAGATATCAACCTGTGATCAATACAAATCAATACATCTACAGCATTCGTGCATGATGTCATGTTTGGTGAGGCTGATCTGCCTCATTCTGTTAGCTCAACATAACTGTGGCTTTGTTACTTGTACTATAGCTTTTTATTGCATCTGCTGATGTTTGGAAAGAGGTGGAATATTGTTCAGGCAGGGGGTGCCCCCACACTGTGGGGCGTCCCCCCCAACACACACACACACACAACCATACACACCAACAGAATGACTCTCCAGCTACTGACACGCACACACACATTGAGCGTTGGGCCTCACTCTGTGTCCTCTCCACTCTATAGAAACTGAGCTCAGTGTAGCATCTCACCACACACTCCTTCATGTGAGGAACTGAAAGACACACACACACACTATGTAATCCTGCACACACACCAGTTCAGTATTCGCGGTACAAGAGGAAAAGTAGCTCACCTTTTAAGTTTCCCAGGTAAAGATCAGGCAGGACCTGAAATGAAGAGCAAAGTCAGTCTCAAGCACAATTTGTCAAAGTTTACAGGGATGTTATTATTAGGGACATTGTTCTATTCAATTCTTTTTCTACACCTTTTTTTTGTTTCATTCTTCTATTGATCTCATTCTTCACCTCCCTTTTTTTGTTTTTTTTGTTCTGTCGTTCTTTTTCTTCACCTCTTTTTTCTCATTTTCCATACTGTCATTCTTTCTCTCTCTCTTCATTCTTTCAGGCCCTTCTAACGTCTTCATTCCTTCAGGTACAAACATTTTTTGTCAGGCCTACAGGCTTCATTCTATCACGTTGTTTTCAACATCTTCACACAAAGTTTAAAATGCATTCAGCTATTCCCTATTACAATTCAACTCATCTCTCCAAACACAAAGGAAAGCTGTATGACCAAGGGGACTTCCAGGTTCTATGAAATAAAGACCAAAACCCAGAATGTCCACTAAGGGGCGCTGTAGCCCTGGGCCAAAGGAAGGGATAGGATGGGGGATTGTTACTGTCCTTACCCAGAGACTGTTCCTTTAAAAGAGCATCAAGCTCTCCTCTGGACCAGGACCTGGACCGGGCTGCTAGAAGCCAGCAGAACCTCCACAGTGAAGGTCACATGAACACTGACATGAAAGAACTAAACACCTAAAGTTCGACTTCATTTATTCAGAGTGAAGTGTTTTAGTTCCAGTTTGGTTTCCAGTCTCTGTGTTTGCTGAGTAATCAAGACGAACTGAACAAGCTTTTTACTGCAGCTCTCTGGTGTATTATATGCAGTGCTGACTGCTTGAGCCCAGGAGATCAAGAAACGTGCAAATCATAGTTCTAAAAGTAGATTAGTAAAATAAAATATCACTTTTTCACTCAGCATGCACAGCAATGATACAAAGACACCATAAAGTAATATAAGAAGTTATAAATGTAGAAATATGTGCAGGCGTCTCTTAAACACACTGTGGCTGGTGGCTGGTAGCCCCAACAAGTACAGTGTCACATGACGACTCTACCTTGTTAATCCCGTTCCCCATGTCCGCCACCAAAGATCTTGCTCAGCTCAGATCAGCACGACCTCACACTGCTCATGTCACTGCATGTCAACCGACTCCTTCAAAGTTGCCGTGATCAGAAATGGGGTGAATGAAAAACGACGATTTCAGCAGAAGAGGATCAGTCAGTGATCGTTTGTAAGGGTTCGTGTCCCACACATTAACGCTCTGGACGCTCTGTGTGTGCGCGTGTGTGCGTGTGTGTGTGTGTGTGATGGGTTGACGTAATGCTCCCTTAGTGGCAGGTTTATATTTAGAGCAGGGGGTCATGGCGCCATGCCGGGCAGACAAAGACCATGTGAGGGAAACCCAACACCAACCATGACCGTGCAGATACATGTCACCATGCTGTCTTCACTTTTACTTCCCTTCCTTTTTACCTCCTTTCCTTTTTTATCTTATCCTTCTTTCCTTAATTATTTATCCTTTATCCCTCCATATTTCCTTCCCTCCTTCCCTCCTTCCTGACTTCTTGTTCTCTTTCTGTCCATCTTTTGTTTCTATCATTCTTTGCTTTGCTCTGTTTACGTCTCTTTTCTTCTTTTTGTCCTTTTGTCTTTGTGTCTGTTTCTTTCTCTCTCTCCCCTTATTTTTGTCTTTGTTTTGTATATTTCTTTGCCTTTCTGTCTCTATATTTGCAGTCATATTTCAATGTTTTGCCTCCTTTGTCCTTCGTCCTGTCTTTTTCTTTCTCTCCATTGTTCTTTTTCTGTCAATCCTTTGCTTCTTTTTCCTTCTGTCTTTATCTTTATGTCCATCTGTCTTTGCCTTTCTTTCTGTCCACTTTTTCTGTCTTTGTCTCTGTCTGTCTTGTTGTGTCTGAGCTGTGACATTACGCTCAGGAATCCCCTACACGTCATATATCATGGTTTTCACTCTTGCTGTTGTTATTTGTTTGATCTGTGGACACCAAACTCCACATACACGATTACACACGTTTCCAGTAAACATTGTGGCGTCTTTAGGCGACGCGCTCTGGGGTATTTTTAGCCCGGCTTTGTGTTCCTGTGTGTGGTGGAGTGAGCGTGTCTCACATACACACGCTGACAGGCAGAGAGGCGTGGAGGCGTTTCCAAAAAGCAGCCGAAGTAGGTCTGAACACTCATCACGTATCAGGTCAGAGCGTCTCATGACAGATGCTCAGGTGTGAGAATCAGGGCAGCAGACGCCCGCAGTCATACCGGCGTGTTTGCTTCTATGACCATCACAAGCATGTAGCAGTGGAAGTAGGGGAGTACTTTTTATTATTATTATTAGTTTATTTTTTCAGGGACAATGCAGCGCACATTATTACGCACATAGCCATCACAAATCAATGCATAACAGAGTATGTAGATGTGTTACATGGAAGGTTTCTAGCCAGATGGCTAATTTGCAACCCCAGTCCCTGGTCAGGCCTTTCTAAACCAAAAACATAACATGTAGTGGTCTAAAAAGTTATTTAAATTAAAAAAAGTTGTTGTATACGTGTGCATACACCTCTCTATACACATAAAGACCAATATCAAACATCAAAGGTATAGTCTGAGTCAGACAACACCAAACCATACACATCAGAACAAACACAGCATAAGAACAACACAAACAGTAAATCACATGACAACACAAACCCCAGACACCCTGCCGCTCTCACCGAAGCGAACAGCAAGGCATCTAGCACAGACAGTACAATAATACCTGGACAGTAGAGTGTGTGTACTGTGTGTGTGTGAGCGTGTGTGTGTGTGTGTCTCAGTGGTGACATCCCTGATTTACTTTCAGCCAGTGTTTTAACTTACTATTAAAAGTTTTTAGTTCAGTTTGTGTTTTTAGTTCCGTTGGTAAGTCATTGCAAAAGCGGGTCCCTATTACTGAAAAACATGACTGGAAGTTTTGCGCCCCTCTACTATGCAGTTGCCGCCCACTGCTCCCCTTGTGGCCACTCTCCTTGTGTTCGTTTTTGTCACGAGCGGACAGAGTACAGAAGGTGCTAGATTATTTGCGCATTTAAAAATTAGTTTAAGAAAAGAGAACTGAATGAAGCTGTTAAAACTTGAAAGCTTATATTTTTGTAAAATTAAACAGTGATGGGACGTTGTTGGTTTCCGATCCATTATTTTCAGTGCCCGTTTGTATAATGATGTGACTGGTTTGATTGTTGTCTGTGAGGCTTGGCCCCATACGGTAACACAGTATGATAAGTGAGAAAGTATCATTGCATGAAAGAAGAGTAAAGCTGCCTTGGCCGGTATGTGATGTCTTATCATTCTGAAACAATTCAGATTCATCCGGACAGTCTTGCAGAGTCTGTCAATGTGTTTCTTGAAATTAAGTTGTGAGTCTAAAATAACACCTAAAAATTTAAATTTGTCGTCTTCTTCTATGGCCTCTTGGTCTATTTTAATGGTTCAATTTTGCTTTCCCTCTTATAGAGAAGCACATGGAAACAGTCTTTTTGATGTTGAGTGTCAGATGGTTGTCTTTGAGCCATTGGGAGACTCCCTCCATTTCCTTAGTCAGGATCTCTGCTGCTGCACCTGGCGTCCTAGCTGCTGCATATATAACTGTGTCGTCAGCGTACATTTGACAGTTAGCTGACCGACAGCATGTTGGTAAATCATTTATATATAGGCTAAACAGCAGAGGCCCCAGGATGGAGCCCTGTGGGACACCCATAGTGGATTGTAGTGGCATTGAGAGTTCAGTGTTTATTTTAACACATTGCTCTCTATGTGCTAGATATGACGCAAACCAGCCGATGGCGTGTTCAGAGATGTTGAAGTTGGTGAGTTTGTTTAAGAGTATGTTGTGGTTCACTGTATCAAAGGCCTTTTTGAGGTCTATAAACACAGCTCCCACGACATTACCCTTGTCCAACTTACTCTTGATGTTCTCGGTTAGGTAGCAATTTGCCATTTCTGTAGAATGCCCTTGTCTAAATCCAAATTGTTTGAGGTTAATAAGGCTGTTGCTTTCAAGATGCTCAACTAGTTGTTCTGTTAGTATTTTTTCTAAAATTTTTGAAAGAGCAGGTAATATTGAAATTGGCCTATAGTTGCCTGCTTGGTCCTTTGCACCTGCCTTAAAGATTGGGGTGATGATCGCCTGTTTCCAGCTTTGTGGGAATTTGCCCACTCTGATGGAAAGGTTTACCAAATGGGTTATAGGTTTGACCAGGGCCGAGCAGTGAGTTCTAATGAAGGCGGTGTCCAATTCAAACACATCCTTTGCCTTAGACTTGTTTTGTTTATGACATCATCAAATCTGGAATGTGGAAACGAGAACATGAAAGGGATGAAGGAAAGAAAAATGGATAAAGGAAAGAAAATGAGGGTGAAGGAGAAGGAAGGAGGGCAGATAAAGGAAAGAACAAAAAGAGGACCCAAACCCTGCTCACCCTGTGCATGCTGAGATACATTCTTTATAGAATTCAGTGTTTGAAATCAGAAACTGTTGTCACATATCAAATGATGCTGGGAGTAAAAGTTTATTTTCCAAAGAAAATCAATTACTGCCAAACCTGTATGTATATAAGAAACATACAGTACACATATATATATAAAATATCAGCTATAATGACTCTTACATGAATGTTTAACACGTTCATAACATTGAAATCAATTATATTATTTTATCTAAAGACATTATGATTCATAAAACATTTTATTTTGTTGACTTGGTATTAAGCCTGTGTGTGAGTTTATTTATAGTTTAGATGGCAGATCCATTGCTGTCGGCCTGCTGATGCGTCTTCCTCTGTTAGTCTGGAGAGAAAAACAGAAAAGAAATCAGCAGTCAGTAGGAACACATTATTTGTATTGTTATTAAAGAGGCTTTGATGGGATGTGAGGTAAAGTTGATTTTATAAAAGCTGAGGAGAGATGAAGACACGTGGCAGCAGCAGTGACATCAGCGTCACACAGGAAACCAGGAAGGAGCCCGTTTAGCCCTGAGCACAGCCTGCAAGGATGTTTAACACCACAGCACATACAACAGCCTCCAGCAATCTCACTGGTAATGTTATGTTAATATTGTTTAGATTCATTCATATCAAGCCCATAGATTGGTTGAGCATCCGTCAATCACATTCAAAAGGATCAGGATGCACAGTTTACTGACAGTAAACACAAAGCAGACAGCACAGAGAGCTCAAACCTCCACCAAAAGCATTAGACAAAGAGGAGGCTGAAGAAGAAGATCACTGCATCTCCAGCCCTGTTAGACATCTTTGTTATGAAAGGAGTGAACAGGCACCATGAGTGTGATGGGGAGCAGCCACGGCAGGTCAGACAGTGATGGACACACAGGTGTTCAGTCAGAGGAGCCTCACCTCAATGAGACACACAGCCCTTTTTACGATGACGATGTTTGGCCTCACCATGAAAATCAGCTCCTGTGATCAGACAGACTGATTTACAGATGCAGGCCTGTTTGTGTGTTTACATAAAGAGTAAAGCGACACCTAGAGGCAGCAGTGCTCACTACATGCTACAATATGAATGAGTGGGAAGGAACAAACAACATAGAAGTTAGCTATTCTTGGACAAAGTGCAAAGAATGTACTTTGTTCAAAGCGTGGCGCTAGAGAGAAACACAAAGGCACTTTCCATGTTTCCATGGAAATCTGCCTTTGCGATGATGAGATATTGGGTTTGCAGTCCTCATGCTCATTATCCTCATCCTCATTCAAAGCTTCAGTGAGTGTTTTGGTACAGTTGAGTTTCGTGGGTTTACTGATTTCATCGTCACTTTTTTCGTTGTCTAAAATAAAAAATTGATAGGAAGTTCTGAGCGATCTTCACTGTGAATGTTCCAGATTTATTACTGGAGATCTCCTGCAATAATGACCTATTATATGCAATGCTGACTGCCAGAATGAGCTCAGTTGACAAAGACAAAAATATGTAAACGTATAAATAGTCCTACAGAAATTAAGGTATCAATACTAGCAGAAGGTGTTGAATCCAACCTGATTTACGATGTGATCAGATCTACTATCACAACTATCCAGCTGTAAACTCAATAAATAAAAACCATCATCAACTACAAAATGGTGAATATGCCCTTTCCGTGTCACTCGAATGAAGAAAGTTATTTTCAATCAGCACTGTCAGTCTGTTTTACATTCCAGGTGTATGTAAACATTAGTCACACAACATTGTCTCCGCCAACTGAGCAAAATGTTGTAGAACAGAGCAAATTCAAATTGGAATCTGTCATCAGATTGTGATAATATATGTGGATACTAAGATGGTGTTTTATTGTTAAAGGGGCCTAACACTAAAAAGACTCATTTAACCTTGATCTTTTCACCTGTAAAGCCTCCAATCCATCTTTGCTGGTGGGATCTTACCTGCTGTGGGCAGATCAGCGTCTGGGTCATGGCCTTCAGGTTCAGTCAGGCTCAGCTCTAACACGGTGAGCTCTGATTCCTGCGTCGGTGTGTCTTCCTCTCCTGTGGATCTTCTGTCTCCGCTCTTTTCCGGAGAGTCCACACCGGAGTCCAGCCCCTCAGCAGAGGTTGAGGGTCTGGTGGGCGTGTCACCCTCTGAGGGGCCCTCAGATTCTTGAGAACTTGGTCGTTGGCTCTGCCCTCGCTCGCCTAAGGAGGATGATGAAGGTCTGTCGACAGGAGATGATGTCTCAGGATTATCTGATAACAAAAAGAATCATGGCAGTTTCAGACCTCTGCGCTTACTGCACATTGAAACAATGAAACAAAGTCCACTTCAATGAGAGAGGGCCACAGATCAGTACAGAAGTCAATATGGAACATCTCCATTTTAACCAGGAGTGTTTTCCTCACAAACGCCGAGCAGCAGCACTTTCTGTCCTCACCGCACTGTTTGCTCTCCTGTTTGTTGTCAGCACAGGGCAGACCGCCTCGATCGTGACCGGCCCGTCTCAGCTTGTGGCCCTTCCTGATCTCAGCCAGCAGGTTGTCAATGATGCAGCCTTCCTCCTGAGCAGCCACACCTCTTCTGACTGAAGGGGAGGAATTTATGAGAGGTCACATTGAATGCTTCAGACAGATGGTGCGCCCCCTACAGGCTGCATTGTGTCAAACAGAACAGACAATTGTTTGTAAATGTTTGGAATGCTCACGGATCTTCCCCTCATCTCCTCCTTTCTGTTGTTTCCTCTCCTCCTGCCGCTTCCTTCTCTGCTCCTGCTCCCTCCGACTTTGATTGTCCTGGGATATAAGATAATTACTGTTATTAAGATTATAGATTTTTGTTACTTTTATTTTAATGATTTTAAGACAAACTCAAAGTGTAAGCAGGACAACGCCAATATTAAGGGTGCAGAACACTCTATCTGTATTTGATACATTAATCAATGATCCAAAGCATTTAAGATACATTTTAAGTTAATAAGCTCAGCAAATCTCACTGCCCTTAGTAAATATGGGAAGATCTGATTGGCTGTTATATTCAGCTATAAAAGGTGCCCTGCACTCTGATTGGCTGCTGACCTTGATGGCTCTGAGGAAGAGTCCTCTGAAGTTCTTGATGGTGCTGAAGAGTTCATCCAGGGAGAAGGTGCTGGTGTCCTCACACAGGTAGACAGACAGCTCCTTCCTCTTGGCCTCCACAGAGGCCAGACGCCCCTGCAGCTCCTCACAGGCCTGCAGGCTCTCCTACAAACAGATGGACCATCAAATGTCTACCAGAACATGGTAGATACTACAAAAACATGACGCGTGTAGGCTGGAACCCAGCGCTCTGTCGCACCTGGATGACCGACAGGTACTGCTCCTTCAGGTCCTCAGTGGATGAGGAAACTTTCATCACAGCATTTTTCAGCTGTTTGACGAGAGATCCGGCTTCAGACTGGATGGAGTCCAGGTTCAGTCTGCCGACAAACACAAGTTCACTGTATGACAAACCTGCAGCTCATCCACAACTATATTACTTCATATTAAGTATTATCTATTGATTATGAATCAGATCAAGCGGTACTCACACATTTGTACCTTGTAACTTGCACATTTAATGTTTTGCACAGTTGCACATTCGGTTCATACTATATTTACCTTTGCACTCAGACCCATTCAGTTACACTTTCTGTATATAACAATGTGTGTTTTCTACTGTAGATTTACTGTTGCTCTTATATGTTGATCGCACCAACGACCAAGTTAAATTCCTTGTAAGTGAAAACTTACTTGGCAATAAAGCTCTTCTGATTCTGATTCTGATTAACTGTTGTCAAGATTAACACTGCTCAGTTCAGTTGTTTGTTCGGGGGGGTTGCATGGATGTCAATTTCAATGAATCATTGTAGTTAAAGTATGAGGAACACAAGAGAGAGAGAAAGAGACAGACAGACAGACAGACAGACAGACAGACAGACAGACAGACAGACAGACAGACAGGCAGGGAGGCAGACAGACAGGCAGGGAGGCAGGGAGGCAGTGAACTGTATTGTTTCTGCTGTGATCTGTAGTAACTTTAGAGGAAAGAAAGGACAGGAAACAGGCTGCAATGTTAGTAGAGCTGAGTTCAGTCCAGCTGACAACATCACAGTCTGACTGCTGGATGCACAGCTAAACTAGCATCCAGGATATCAACTTAGCCAGAACTCTTTGTTTACCCACTGGCCTTTTCACAGATCTCCAAATCATGCGGCAGGTTCATCAGATCTGGATGGTTCTGCTCTACTTCCTGTCAATCAGAGAACCAAACAGTAAGAGCTCAGTCAGGACAAACATTTCCATTTTCCAGAAGATGAAGGTCATAGAATTTCCCTCATAGAGATTCAGTCAATGGTTTAACTTCAAACTAAAACATTACCTTAGATAAGACATTTCAACATAAAAGTCTGATTGTAAATAAATAAATATTATTAAGATATATAATAAATATAAAAGGCCCTGTAAGTGTGCCGAGTGTAACAGTACAACATGATTCACTTGTTAAAATAATGTTAAGTTATTTCTGCTGTTTTAATTTCACTGAATTTCTGAAAACCTAAAACACCTAAAACATCTTCAAACAAATATCTCTGCATCTGATCAAGTTATTCTGTCTCTTATCGAGATTATTTCCATCTGTTTCAATGTAAATAAGCAGTTTCAGAAAGTTACCGAGATCTAGAACTTTCTTCACTCGCATCTCATTCTTTAAATTGGGATGCTCTCTGAAGCCCAATGTTGTAGCCCCTTCTCTGTCAGCACGTATCCATGGTTACCTGTATGATGTGTTGCAGCAGTGTGATTCTGGATTTGTTGGCTTTGGTCTCTGTCAGTTTGAGCAGACTGTTGATCTTAAACCCCTCAGCGTTCCCTGTGTGGGTCCCCTGAGACACAGAACAGATCAGATCACACTCCATCATGTCACATATTATAATCATGTTACATGCATGCAAAATGTAGTGATGACATACTTAAGGTCAAAGGTTAAATCGATAGGAAAACTCAATGTAAAGATTGTTGTTATGATGATTGACTCATTAAACGGGTTTGTGATATTAAAGATTCTCACATAGTTGAGAAAGTTCCCGACATCCAGGATGAGTTTGCAGAAACTGGGAAGCCGAGTGCTCTCCTTCACACCTGAGCACAACAACCACACACTTACACCTGAGCACAACAACAACCACACAGTTACACCTGAGCACAACAACAGCAGCACATTCACACCTGAGCACAACAACAACCACCACACACTCACACATTCTTTGCAGACACGCCCCCTTGTGTGGGTGCATGCACATTGCCGCTTTTAGAAAGGCAATTAAGCCTGAGTGAGGTTTAGATTGGTCAAACCAGCTGTGTGTGTGTGTGTGTGTGTGTGTGTGTGTGTGTGTGTGTGTGTGTGTGTGTGTGTGTGTGTGTGTGTGTGTGTGTGTGTGTGTGTGTGTGTGTGTATACAGACTCTGGCAGGCTTGTTCCAGCAGCTGGACTCTGGGCTGCAGCGTCTCCAACACACATCTGCTGTCCTCACACAGCAACATGCACTCTATCCTTAGAGCATAACTGCAACATACACACACACACACACACAGACAGACACAACAAACACACTTCCATTGTGGTAATGTTCCTTTTAACATTTCAGTACTGCAGTTAGTGCTGCCGGTGTGTGTTATTTGGTGATTTGGCAGCAGATGGCGCTGTGCTCCTACCAGGGGAGGTCCATTAGCAGCAGGTAAAAGCGGTCGACTGCAGCCAACTTCTCTCTGTCTGTCTGCTGAGCTTTCAGGTTTTCTATCTGCAGGAGAGCAGGGACAACCGAGACAGGGGACAAAATGGTGAGACAGGTAACAGACACATCAGACATTTGAAGGAGAAGCTAGACATGTAAGGGCAACCTGAGACGAGTAAGCTGCGTGATGTGTGGCAGTGTGTGAGCGCTCCTGCTCCCGTTCCTGTTTACAGTGAAAAGCTTCCGTGACCTCTGACCTCATGTTTCTCCGGCAGCAGTTTGACCAGCTGTTTCAGGACTTCCACGTCAAACCTAGATCGATCGCCTTTTTGGATCAGACACACAAACTCCTCATGGGAACTGCAGGTGGGACAGACAGAAGAGACATTCAACCACAAGAGCAGCGAGAAGGCGGAGTGCATTTCTCTTCAGGTTTTTAAGTGGCAAACAGTGTGTGTGTGGGGGCGGGGGGGTAACTGACACCAACAGATACAGAGAGGAAACTGATCTAAACATGGCGAATGTTGGCAGAGGCCACAGATCCTTGCACAGTTTGAGCAACAATGTGTGAATTTGTCCGGTTTTTAAGAGATCCTTTAAACTAGAAAACACAAAATGAATACATTTCTGTCAGACATAACCATCTTTGGAAAGCGATACGTCACCATCTGAACTGTTTCAGGAAGATGTTGAGGTTCAAATTTTTCTTGGCATCAATGAAGGAAATCTGGAAACCACAGAGGAAGAGTAACATTGAAAATGGACACAGTTGATTCTATCCACAGGGGAGGATGATGTCACTACACAGCTGACAGACAGCTGCCTCTGTGATGTCGGTTCACCTCTTTAGATTCTGCTTTGGCTGGGGTTTTGCTCTTGGCCGCGGCCTGAGGGAGGCTGAAGAGCTCCTCGATGCTGCAGTAATCTGGTTCCACCCCGTCTATAGACGCCGACGTCCACAAGGACTGTTGGTCTGCAGGGGAAATATACTGTTTGTATTTGTACTGTAGGGAAGTAAAGGTCCTATGTGTGTGCATGCCTGTGCCTGTGTGTGTGTGTGTGTGTGTGTGTGTGTGTGTGTGTGTGTGTGTGTGTGTGTGTGTGTGTGTGTGTGTGTGCAATATTCCTCCATCGCCTTAAAACATTGTTCAGGGGTCCAGTATTTGTATAGGGTGATTTTCATTTCAATTGCCATGAATGAATGACACCACAGTTGTTTATGACATCATGAATGTGTGCGTGAGAACACGTTGGAGAGCACACGTGAGTCTATCTGTAAATAACACGTAACTTTATTGAATGGAAACGCACCTCATTTGTAACCTCTAGGCTGGATTATTGTAATTCATTATCAGGCTGCCCTAATAAGTCCCTAAAGACTCTCCAGTTGGTCCAGAATGCAGCTGCACGTGTCCTGACCAAAACTAGGAAGGGGGTCATATTTCCCCCATTTTAGCTTCGCTGCAAGTATCCAGTAAAATCCAGAATAGAATTTAAAATCCTCCTACTTTACTTTCAAAGCTCTTAATGGTCTGACTCCATCATACCTTAAAGAGTTCATAGTACCGTTTTACCCCCCTTGAACGCTGCGTTCCCAGAATGCAGGCTTGCTTGTGGTTCCTAGTATCTCAAACAGTAGAACGGAAGGTAGAGCCTTTAGTTATTAGGCTCTTCTCTTCTGGAACCATCTCCCAGATTGTGTCCGGGGGGCAGACACCCTCTCCAGGCTTCAAACTTTCCTTTTTGATAAAGCTTATAGTTAGGGCCGGCCATGCTTGCCTTGGACCGGCCCCTAGTTATGATGCTATAGGCCTAGACTGCTAGGGGACTTCCCATGATGTACTGATCTCCTCCTCCCCTCTCTATCATTGCATTACCACTGTATTCCACTAACTGTACTTCTTCCCGGGGTTTTCTGTGTTCTCTCATCTCAGAGGTTGTTATAGAAGCCTGTCCTGCAGAGATGACTTGCTGATGCATATGTATAAGATACGTGTATTACCTATGTGTTTGAATCAATAGTGAATGAAAGCAAACTCACCTGTCACCACTCTGGGTTGGAGTTTCTGCCAGTTGAGTTTTTTCATGCGGAGGGTGGGGCAGGGGGTGGAGATGGCCTGGGAGGCGGGGATGTAATATGACGTGCCCAGACCCTGAACCATATGAGCTACAATACCCTCACCTGTACCTGGCAGAGGAGGAGGAGGGGGAGGAGCTCCCATGCCAGGTAAAGGGGGAGGAGGGGGTGGTAATCCCATACCAGGTAAAGGGGGAGGAGGGGGAGGAACTCCCATGCCAGGTAAAGGGGGGGGAGGGGGAGGAAATGCCATGCCAGGTAAAGGGGGAGGAGGGGGAGGGGGAGGAACTCCCATGCCAGGAAAAGGAGGAGGAGGAGGAGGGGGAGGAAATCCCATGCCAGGTAAAGGGGGAGGAGGCGGAGGAGGGGGAGGTGGGTGCATGACGGCTGAAGCAGCAGGCTCTGATTGGCCGGCAGGATAGTCTATCAGGTGAGTCTGTACCGCCCTATCGGTGGTGTAGACCTTGTATTTGGCTGCAGCTGCCTTAGAGGGGATGAGCCTTTCAAGCAGCCCCTCGCCGGAGTCTAGCTGAGCTGTGACACACACACACACACACAAACACACACACTCAACATAAACAAAGCCAGGGCCAGGACATCTCTCTGTATGTAAATTTGAACACATTGATAGGCAAAAAGAAGATTTGAGCAAAGTGCTGTATGTGTGTGACTGTGGCCTTACGGTCTTGGGCGAGGAGGATGGCTCTGTCAGCCAGCAGCTCCAGAGACAACCACACGTCAGCTCGCTCAGGGTCCACCAGCAGCAACGCCTGAAGGATGGACAGCAGCTGGATGGAGGACGGGTGGCTACTGACCTGGACAGGCGAAGACCGATGGGGACATATGGAGACGGACGGAGACAGGCGGAGACAAACGGAGACAAACGGAGACAGTGAGACGAGCTTTGAAAACGAAAAGCAAGGACCAAGTCAGGATGCGGCGGACAACTTGGTTCAACCCAAAAGTTATTTGTGCAAATCACAGGAAAGTTTGGATTCTCTTTGAAGCCCAATGTTCCATCTCTATCCAACAAGTATTCAAATCTCATATTTATGTCGCTTTGGATTAAAGTGTCTGTCAAATGACTAAATGTTAATGTGGAGCGGAGCCGCAGCTGTAAAGCCTGTGTGGGTGAGGGTGAGACGAGGTGAGTCAGATGGAGGCTCGTACTTTAGTGAAGAGCGAGTTGAAAACCTCCTGGTGGCTGCTCATGTCGATTCCTCCGTAAAGTCTCTCCATCTCCTCCTCGTCTATGCACAACGAGTCCTCAAACACATCACACTGGATGTTCAGGTCCTCGTCTTCTGTCTCCCTGGAGAGAGGGACACACACACACACATATATATGCACTGTATATCCATCCATGTTGTTTATTCTTCATTATGTGACAGCAGTGTGAAGGATAAAAACAGTAACTAATACCTCAGTCTGGGCAGTAAATCCAGCAGCTGCAGCCCTGCAAACACACCCCTGTTAATCTGCTGTAGAGTCAATGTTTTGGTCCATTTTACCATCAGTCAAAAACTTACTCTATTACAAGTGGAGTACTTTATTGAGTATTTTCACAACTGATATCTTTTACTTCACATATCGGAAACTAACTCAGTTACTAATGTTCAAAGAAGAGATCAGATTGAACTTGTACTTCATCTCTTGCATTCTGTGTCTGTCAGTGAGGAGTTTAGCAACAATGTACAGCAGCACCAGCTAGTGGCCAGTTAGTGCAACTTCAACACAATCTCCTGGGGTGCCAGACATTTCTGTGGAGCAGCTTTGTCAGGTTTGAAATCCCGTCTGTATGAATTCAAAAATTCTCATTCACACACCAGGGTGATATGGAAATAACAAACACCCTGTGAACGTATAGATCTATGTGTGTATAGAAATGCAGAAAAGTGTTGCACCAATGAACTCCTGGCGCATCTTGTCCCTCTTCCTCAGGTCTTCCTGTCCCAGCACCAGCACGTTGACCATGCTCATCAGCGTGGTCATGTACGGGACGTTATCAGTGGCGTGGAGCTCGTTCATGATCATGCTGAAGCGATACTGCTGCTTCTTCAGACTCTGCACACACACACACGCACACACACACGCACACGCACACACACACACACACACACATATACACCATTTTAACTTGAACCTTTATCAAGTTCCCTAAGAAACAAGATCGAGTGGAATTCCTGAAATCTTCTTTCATTACTGAAGCTAAATGTTTTTTTTGCTAAACATCCAAATCTCTACATGTTGCATTATAAGGCTTGAGGGTTTTTCTGTGTAAACTAACTGCAGGATGTGAGGAAACGCTGTCCGCCCGCATGATTGAAAGTGAATCAGATTTCCCGTCGATGCCCAACAAGCCTGAGCAAAGCCGGAACTCTGACAGTTTATCAGGAAGGATCTAAGTGGTGTTTGTTCACTTTATCTGCAGGGTGAAGTCGAAGACAAAGTGTTATAGTGCCAACACGTCAAACTAATCAGAGTCACAACGACTCCTTACCAACGCTCAAACAATCAAAGGTTCGCTCTAAGCTTCCTCTTTACATCCTCATTTATCAGCTGAACCTTAAATGAAATGAAAAACAAATGGCTGAACATCTGCAGATCATTTCTAATGCCTGCCTGCCTGTCTGGCTGCCTGCCTGTCTGTGGGGGATCATATATAAGGTCTAGGTGGGGGGTCCGTGTGTAGAGTGTGTGTGTGTGTGATCTTGAGGGTCATGTATAGGGTGGATGAGGTTTGATTTGACCTTGTAATGCTCCAGCGCATCCACAGCCTGACAGTGCCCCTGCTGGTCAAACAGGCTCAGTGCTGCCAGCAGCTCAAACACCTGCTTCTTCACCATGATGTTGGACGTGTCCAGAGCTGAGGGACACACACAGGCACAGGGACACACACTGAAGGACCATGGACACAACGCAGCATGGCAACACATACTGGCACATGTCAACAAGAAGCAGAGTGAAGATGAAGGGAAGGAGGAAGGTCAATCACAGGAAAAGCTCCTTTTGTTTTTTTTTCCATCATCCATTTTTAATGTGACAAGTCAAGGGTTTACATACGTATGACTAAAAGTTCCAGTCTTCCGGTTTGCGGGTTTGGTCAAACCCACCTTGTGTCAGGGTCCTGATGTAGCCGTCATTGTCCAGGATGAAGTGCAGACCGGCCGACGAGTTCATGATGGCTCGGACACAGGTCACGCAGGTCAGCTGCAGCAGGGCGTCGGCGATTCGGGAGCAGCCACGACCCGAGAGGCGGTCCAGCGCCTCCATCAGCAGGTCGAGACCCCGCTGCTCCAAGAACTGAACCATCCAGGCCTGATCGCTGGCCTCCAGCCGCCGCCGAAGCCCAGAGTAGTTCACCACCGTGGGAACCTGACACAGGGAGAAGGTTTCAATGCCTCCAGCAAACAGCTGACAGCGCCACCATGTGGCCATTTATAAAGCACACCATAAAGCACATCATACCCCTACACTGACCCCTCCTATACAGATGTATTATCAAGTATCAAGTACTCATTTGTAAGGTGGCAGTTGAGTACAAATGTACAATTCTGAGTGTTGTTTTTTAAGTATCCTGACAATCAATATACCTAAAAGTATGCAGAGGTAATAAATGACTGTGATACATTCCCATTGTAGCTTCTCTTAGCAATGTTAGCGATTAAATGAAGTGAGAGCGCTTGTGTGTGTGTGTGAGCGGTAACACAAGCAGGGGTCAACAAAGTCACCTGCAGCAGCTTGATGCACAGCTCGGGGTCTGCGTTCTCCAGGTTGGCCTCCACAGAGGAGTCTGAGTCGTAGGCGGAGCTCAAGGACATGCACTCCTTCACCATATCCCACTTGGTTGCCATGGTGCTGAGCTGCACAGAAACACAGATTGGACCAAATGTTAAACACAACAAATGTATGTTTTATGTTCACTGCCAGTTGATCTCTCCGTGATTGGACATCATTTTTGATCACGTCAACAACGATATACAGATCAGCTTTTCAGAACATTTCTGTTACCTCACGCTCCAGTAGAGTTTCGCACATTGTTTTCGCACACAGTTTCGCACATTATGTGAAAATGGACAAATTCTCCAGATTTTTGGGTCTCTGCTCTGCTCAGGTTGAACTAAACTCTGTCATGTTGTAACTGCTCCTTCCTGCTCCCGTTCAAACTTTTACTTTCAATGTTTACATACTTTACCTCCGCACGTCGGATCACCGCCGAGCTGCTTCACAGTGTCCGTTAGAAAGCAGCTGACAGTGGGAGAAGGGGGCGTGGCTTCTTGCCAACGCTTCTATGGCGTCAGATACCTTTCATTAACGGCGCAGCTGTGACTATTAACCAGCGGCACAGCGTCTAACGGAGCCGAAGAAGATCGAGTAGAACACGCGCGCTCTTTATAAACTCATCATCAGCTGATATGACGCAATGAGGCTCAGGACGCTTCATGGCGTCACGCACACTGCGCCTGTTAATATGCTGATGAAATCAAACCTAGAGACAGAAGAGCTGCTGAAGAGCGTTTCAGAGGAATGTTACACACACACACACACATGAACACACACAGACAGGCTTATTGTTCCACCAGGAGTTGCAACAATAAGGGGAAAGAGAGAGAGAATCCAAAGCAGTTTTGCTGCTACACATTTGTACAGAAATCCTCCCCAATAAAACAATTCCAGTAAAGTGAGTGCAGACAAATTTAATATATCTGAAAATTCTAGGACAAATAAACTAGAAAACACTTAATTCTATGCAATTAATACTTATTTAATTATTAAAACTACTGAGGATAAAAACAACGTTCACAAAACTCAATAAAAGTAAATATTTTTTTAAAATGTGATTCTTAATGATTAAAATATAATTCAATGCCTTTGTGTGTGTGTGTGTGTGTGTGTGTGATCAGTCTGTTTACCTTCTCTTCTTTCCTCTTTTTAACTTGTGTCTTTACTTTTCTTTCCTACTGTTTCCTGTCTCACACTGAATTAATCTGACTGAATGACCTTTCACCCCCACAGACAACTAACAACAACGCCACACAACGACAACGCTACAAAATCCCACTGACCCCCAAAGCAAGCACGGGATGTGATAAAACTATCAATGCTGCACCAGTTTAAAGATTTGACTTGGTGAAGAAGAATATTGATATAAAGTGATGCAATTATTCCTGATATCAACAGCTAACAGTTGATAAGTTTGGTGTCGTTACAGAAAGAGAAACAACAACTTGCATTAGTTTTGCTGCCCATTAGATTTCAGATTTCAGCTGTTCAAGTTATACTGTTGCTTCATATTTAATCAGAATTTTTTTTTAAATACAATAAAACATAATTACAGACATGATCACTGTTTGAAAACTGCAGGGTGAAAGTGATCAGATGGATCAGATGGATCAGATTGATCAGTGTGATCAGTTTGGAGCCCTGAAGCTGACTGACCTACCTGAGCTCCGCCCTGTGGTTTGGCTCTGTGCCCACACTCTCCCACAATCATAAAACACTCACTCATATGAAAACACACCGAACTTTTATACTTTAACTAAAAGAGTTACTAAACTTACGACTCGTAATTTACTCATTGATTAATAATCGCCTTTCCAGACCGCTGTCTTCTCCCGTGAAGTCATGTTTGTGTTTGACAGCGCAGGTTTCCACACGCTGGCACAGAAATAAGGAGGGATCAGATTTATTGACTCGAGAATTCTTTGAGTATTAATCATAAACCAAATTTAAGTCCGAAACAAACTGACTCCCTCTGTGTCTTAATCGATTATTTTTCTCCGTTTTCGTTTGACTTAGAGAAAGAAAAAACTCCATTTTCTATTGAAACAAAAGAGCAAACAAACAAACCAAACATGCAGATTCTTACCGTGATGGAAACGAAACTCCGATGGTAAAATTCCAAACTCCGGGAAAGTTTATCTGCGTGCAAATCACAGCGCCGGCCCTGTAACACGTCCGCCCCTCGCTATGCTGATGAGGGCGGGGTCAGAGGTCAGCGCTGTACCAGCCTCCACATCTGTGCCAAGGCTGCCTGTATGGGCGTGCGAGTGTCTGACTCAAGCAAACAGGCAGAAACAGCCTCATTCCGACCGCTCCTACCGATCAATAATCAATAATTACTATTTATCAATCAAAAACAACACTTATTCAAAAGAAAACGTATTCAGCTGCTACACGAATAGAAAAAAAATCTATTTGAAATTTGATCGTATGACTTAAAGATGTCATTACAAAGTTCTGACAATCAAGTCGAGACTACAAGATGGATTTTTATTTCTGATTTCTGAATTGAGCTCCAAACTGAAAAAAGTCACACAAATATTAGAAAAGAAATAACTAAAACCAAACTATTTTAAGAAAAACCCTAAACTGTTAAAAACATCTGCAGATTAAAAATTAGTAAATTGTTTACGTGAACTGTTCTTCTAATTTGTGTATTAGAAGTAACCTTTATTTACAGCGGGTTTTTACGGGGCTATCCGTCTATCATACACAGGAGATGTAGTATGAAATCTTGACCACACGATGTCGCCACAACAACCGAAATAAATTAAATATCACGTCAATCAGTTTTTGTGCTTGGAACTTTTATTGTGTTTTTTCTCTTTACATAAAAGTCAACATATAAATACAAAATATAGAAAATATGCCAAAGAGCTACAAAAATGAAAAGTAAGAATTGGTATGAAGAAAATATATTATGTACATCATTAAATAATGTAACTATAGTACCCACAGTGCTGAGGTAAATGATCAGTTCATACTGTTTGTTTGCTACAGTTTGAATTTTTATGATGGAATTTTCTTTTCTTTTTAAGACAGGAAATGTTTCACGGATGTGCTTTTGTGCAGCTTCTGCAAATTCACTTCCTGTTCTGTGTGAAATCACACACACACACACACACACACACACACACACACACACACACACACACACACACACACACACACACACAGACTTGATTTATCTTGTCTTTTTCTGAAGGACCACAAGAATGAGCTGATCGGAGAGCACTAGAGCGGAAGTGTGTGTGTGCGTGTGGGAGTGTGAACATGTGGAAATAAACTGAAATATGATTCAATGTTCAGCTCATCATCTACGGCAACCGTCGATCACGTCTTACGTTCAAAGGGGGCGGAGTCATGCAGGGAAATCAGGTGCAGATCAATTCACCATCGCTGCCTTCAACAAAATACTTCTCACACAAACCAGAAACTAAGTGGCGAGTAGCAGATAATGTTACATTACCATGGCAACATTCAATTGGACTTAATGAATCACAGCGTGTGACAGGAGGAAGGACGACAATTTATGACGTGGAACTTTAAATGTATAAACCGTTTGTGAACTGTCTTGTTTATGATCCCTTACTTTGCACGAGTGTGTTTGTGTGTGTGTGTGTGTGTGTCTTGATCGGTACCCAGTAAATTTGTCTTCAGCAGTGGCTATGACTCGGCCTGATTTGAGGGGGTTTGTACCATTGGAGCCTCAGTCAAAGTTCTCCCTGATTTGTGTAGCTGTTCATCTGAGCGGCACCTGTCAGGCTGATTGGCTAACGCAGTCCCAGCTGAGTTGTATGTGTGCTGCACCTTGCAGACGCTGTCGGTGGACGGCGACGGCCCTGACCTGCAGAGCGCGCACAGTGCGCGCCCCAGCTCCTTGCGGACGTTGTCACTAGACAGCACATACAGGATGGGGTTTGCAGCGCTGTTAAAGGTCGACAGGCCCAGAGAAATGCTGTACGGCGTGTACAGCTTCCTCTCCAGTTGACACGGATCCTGCCCCGGTTGGGGAAAGTGGAAGATGATGGCGCGGGCCAGGAGGATGATGTGATACGGAGCAAAGCAGACGAGGAAGAGCGCCACCACCGCCAAAGCAAGGTTGCGCACACGCCGCTTCTGCTGAGGCAGCAGGCTGTCGCTCAGCTGCACGTTAGCAAGGATGGTGCGGTTTGTTACCACAAGCAGCACCAGCGGGATGAGGAAGCCAATCACAACACGGGCGTAGTTGAAGCCTGTCACCACGTTGTTGCTACGGCTTGGCTCGAAGCAGCGGCCGTCGGCCTTGTCTACCTCCCCCTCCCGCATGGTGAAGACTGGGATGTGACCCACGGTGACCACCAGTATGGTGATGGAGGTGATGAGAGCTGCCAGCCGCTGCCTGCGAAGGCCGCGGGACTCCAAGGCGTAGACCACCGCCACGTAGCGGTCACAGGAGATGCAGCAGAGCAGGAAGATGCTGATGTACATGTTGTTGAAGAAGATGTAGCCCGTCAGCTTGCACGTGGTGGAGCTCCACGGCCACTGGTGACCACTGTTGACGTAGTGCGCCCACAGCGGCAGGGTGCCCAGGTAGGTGAGGTCACACAGCGAGAGGCCCCACAGGTACACGCCCAGCACGCTCTTCCTGCGCACCTGCATCCAGGTCAGGTAGACGGTGAGCAGGTTGGCTGGCACGCCAACCGCCAGCACCGTGCTGTACAGGCCCACTAAGAGGAGCTGCGCCTGCTCGTACGGCAGCTTGCACAAAGTCCCATTCTCTGGTGAGGAGCTCAATGTCACCGGGGGAGTTAACATGATGACTGCAGACAGAGGCAACAAGTCCAGTTATGGGTTAGCGTGAACACACTGTGATGGTGATCACACACACACACCTCTGCCTACTCCTCTGGTTTCCTGTCACACAGATGATGAATAATATTTGTTATGCCTCATCAGCTCTGTGTGAACGTGTGTGAGACAGAGAGGGAGAGAGATAGAGAGAAGTTGAGGTGAACAGGAAATCTGCAGGAAATGAAAGCACTAAGATTAAGATCAGTGGCATTTGACACCTCTCAACATCTCCCTGTCTATCTATCTCTATATACAAATATTTATTCTCTATATTGATCTCTTTGTTGATTAAACTGTCAGGATCATTTTGACTCAGCATAAACTCTCAACCTCTAACACATGTTTCAAATTTCCAGACAATAAAGTCACTCTATTCTATTCTATTCTATTCTAATCTATTCTATTCATGCTCTTTATTTTCTCAATCATCACCACCACCACCACTATCATCATCATCATCCATTTGATGACCCAATCACGAATTTGTTTGAAAGTGGTTTCTATTTTTTATATTACAAACCACAGAAGTATAGTGAGTGGTTTGTATACAGCGAACAGCTTCACATCAGTAACAGTAGCAGATAAATATGGCAGGACTTCACCACAATCTGCAGTTAGACTGTTCCACTTTCAGTAACAACACAATATATATGAGAATAGTTTACAAGAATGTTGTAGAGATACTATACCACTCTAAAAACAAAAGCATTGGCTCAACAACAAAAATTAATGCAACAGTTTGCATCAATCTTTTTGAGTTACTACAACTTCTAATGAAATTATGTTTAACCAACAAACTACATTGAGTTAGGGGAATTAGCATTTCCGCTACAATCAAACGTATTTTAATTACCGCTTACTTAATAATTGGTAGCATTAACACAAGTTTTAAAGTTGATTACTCAAAAAATTTAGTTGCATCAACTAGTTTTTCCAAACTGTAAGTTGTATCACAATAGTAACCAAAGTCCAATTTACAATACAAATATCTCACCTAACATAGACATAAAAGCAACATTGGATGAAATGAGCAAATGAATTTAGATTACATAATGTAGTTGACAGTTACACAAATAAGCAATTAATCATGATTTTCCTCCCCACAGCACAAATGAAAAGCCCTCTCTAGCTGAGCAGATTTGTCAAATGAAACTTTATCATTCTTCACTGTTATGCTAAAATAAAGGGTTGGATGGCCAAATTACACTGCTAAATATGACTAGCGTTAGCTACATATAGTAGTACAACATATTCCATCAACTGTATTAGCAGGTGTAGCCTAACGTCTGTGCATGGGTCCACTATTGGTCATATTACAATTGAGAATATGCCCAAATACATTGCTTTAGTAGAATTTATTTGTAAATGAAATTATAGTCACCTTGAAAATTTCCTTTGTTACTTATTTCTTCAGCTACAGGTCCTCTAACACACAGTCTTAACTGTCTGAATCTCCAGGCATGTTACGTGGGGGGGAGGGGACTTGAACTCAAGGTGGAGAAAAATTAAGTTACCAAGCCAATTTCATTAAGTTACTACAACTTGAATTTTGTTTTGAATCAATTAACGCAGAAATTTGAGTCTAAATTACACACAATATTAAGTTGATGTAATTACCAACATTATTATGTAAACACAACTCATCAAAATAATGTTTGCAACTTAAAAAATTGATCTAAATCAATAAATTAGAATTTTTATCTTGCAACCATGCATCTAATTAATTGGTGGTAAAAGGTCCCCTGAATTACTTTTTAGAGTGCAGATCGATTATGAAAACAATGTGCAGCCGTATCCTGAATTTAATCTAATCAAGAATGAGAAGCTCCATTATTACAAACTGCAACCCTTTCTTTCTACTTTACAGATGAAGCTATGGCGGACCAATGACTGAAAAAAAGGGTGGGTGTGTGGGGGTCTTCCCTCTTCTCTCCCCCCGCTTTTTTGCTCTTTAGTATGATGCCATCCATAGCTGCCTTCACGGTTGTATGATGTCATGTCTGTAATAACTGTACCTATTAGATCATCGATCAAACAACGATGACGTCCAGAACTCTGCGTCCACACTACAGTGCCATCTCTACTCAACCTTCAAGCTGTGGCTTTCTGCTGTCGCCCTGTTTGTCATACTTTGTTTATTGACGTGTACAGGACATAGCCTGGTTCTCTTTAGGGTTTTAGGGTTCTCCTTTCTCCCTCTCTAGCTTCCTCTATAGCTTCCTCTATATGATATTAAATAATTAAATAATAATAATAGAAATAAATAAATACGGACACTCACGGACCTAAATAGCAGAAGTGTGATAATGTGGCCTCACTAGTTTTAACTTTGGACCTGAACACGACTATTTATCTCCATCAACGCTGTAACACACACTTTTCCCTCTTTTTCTGTATCAAAAAACGCATCTCCAAAATGTCCCGTAACAATATGCTCATTGTCATGTCAAATGCTTTCTTCAATAAGAATATATGAAAGATTGTTTTAATATTAAAGAATTAGAAACTGCTTATTAAATTCATTATTATAGCAACTATCCTGAAAAGACTTAATACTTATATTAATAGGTAGATTTTCACTCACCGGAGCCGCGCGCCTGCTGGCATCATCATCCGTGTCTGAGCCTCGTGCTGACTTTTGAATGAAGTTACGTCACCACAGCAGGGGGAGCGGGGAGGGCGGGGGGGGGGGGGGGGGGGGGGGGGGGGGGGGGCACAGATGGGAAGACGGTCCGAAGTGACAGACCATCATTTATTCATCATATCGTCTGATTTGATTCATTATTTACTCCACGCAGCTGTAATTTGGGTCAGAACAACAGCAGAGGAAGCAGCTCCATCTCTCTCACACACACACACACATACACACGCGAGGAACATCTGAGGGTTGTTTTTGTCCAAACATTTGAATGATCTAAAGTTACGCCGGAATAAAGTCACATTTAAAAAAAAGTCATAAGAAATCGTGGGAACTATTTCCATTTGTACAGATTTGGGTTGTTTTTATTTGATTTTAATGTTTTTGACTCAAACATGGAGGATCGAGCGCCTTCCAGTGGTTAGATGTGTTACTCTGAGTACTAACAGATTTATAATCAGTTGAATAATCTGCTCTGTCACTAACAGACTGTCCTCTTGTAATGGAACATGTCTTCCACATCTTTCAGGGCAGCAGGCATCTTCACTTTGAGTTTTATGAACTTGAAGCTAAAATATCTGCACTAACTCTGCACTTTGTGGCCTCTTAACACAACACTGATTCATTTACCCCTGAAACCTGTTTTATATCAACACAGACTGATAAGGCAGCACAGGTCATGAGCCCGGGAGGGTCGGGAGCAGCTGGTGGACCACAGATCTGTGGCTCGATATCAAACGTGAAGAGGAAGTGGGTCTGAGCTCATCCTCCTCAGAACTGATTAGATTTACACAGCCTCCAAACAGTGATTATTAACCCCTGCAGGGCTGCATGTTCTCCCATCCGCCTCCATCTTGTTTTTTCTTTCTTCGCCTCCTCCTCCTCATTTCCCCTTCTCCTCCACCAGACACTTATCAACTCACCCACTTTACCTCCTCCATTCATTCCCCCCCCCACTCTCCTGTCCTCCTTTAAAAGCAAATTAAGCAGTGAAACATCTCCTACATGTGAGCAGCTCGTTTATTGGTTGGCATTTCCCCCCCACGTGTATAAAAAATCTGATGGCAAGGAATGTTGATGTTTGGTTGGCAGAAGCCCCGCCCAGATTTGTGCTTTCATCCTTTCCCTGGTCAACCAATGAGATGGCAGCTGACCCGAGGCAGTCATGCCTTAACGTTTGCAGCAGCAGTGCGGGAGGTTTAAACTAATTTCTTCTTCACATTCGTTTGCTTCACAGTCTGGCAGATTTTCCGTATGAGAGTCGTGTTGAAATGTCTGTTTGAAGCAGCTGATTGGACGGTCAGTTCTTCCACCTGATTTGCTGTGAGAGATGAAGATACAAAGCTGCGTCAGACTCAGACATGTGATTACACCCATATCATTAATATTATTATCATTATTATGATTATTACTACTTCTTGTTATGATTACCGAGTTGCTGAGCAGGTCGTCAATCTTCTGCTGCTCAGCTGAACATCTGTCCACTTTCGTCCGATATGCTATTAACAGCTGGCGGTCCTTCAAGTCTCTGTATGTCTGATTGGCCGAAACAAAGAACCAGTCAATCATGATAATCAAAGCAACAATAAATCAATAAAGTTAATTGTACACATCAGAACAATAAATCAAATGTAGCCTTCAATCCACATCATCTACTATAAAGCTGACCTATGTGGGTTAAGCCCCGCCCCTCCTGATTCTGATTGGCTACTGATGGTTTATTATCAATATGCCTGTGACAAAGACAAACACAGCTCAGTCTCACATTAATGACGATGTCGTGACATTTAAGTTTCTGCGCCAAACTGATCCTCAACTCTGCATCATCCACCAGGCCCACGTAGTCCTGCAGCACCTGGAACACACACACACGCAATGGAAAGTGAAGACAGATACGACACACAAGTTCTTTCGAAAGACAACGCATCATATGAGGCCTATAAAGGGCATCTGCAGGCTCCGCCCCCTGACCTGTGTGGGGGCGTTGTTCTTCTGCAGGATGTCCACCACACGCTGGAAGCTGATTGGTGATTTCTTCTTGGTGAATCCCAGCCAGTTCCTACTGTTGAACAGAGCGTCCACGTCCAACCACTTCTTCAGCTTCGCCCGCGCCGCCAGCGCCGTCACAAAGTACTGCTTCTCTGATATCTGGGTTCAAAGGTCAACAGTGCCGGTCAGTGCTACAACTCTGAAATGTTATTTTCCAGCTACAGATTCCATCCAGTGCCATTAAGTGTCTCTATTGTCCACAACACATCTACCATCTACAATCATCTGTTTATGTTAGAGAACAATTTTACAATTCCTGAGGGTTTAACAGCTGCAGCTCAACCTGAGACACAGATGAGTGTTACGGAGAGTTTCCTCACCCTAAAGGTCTGACGGATATTAGCTGGACTGCTGTATGTTCCCTGGAGAGAGAGGGGGAGAGAGAGAGAGAGGGGGCGGAGAGAGAGAGAGAGACTCAGTACTCATAAGCAGGATGTTATAGTGCAGCTGACAGACCGACAGTGGTTTGACCTCTGACCTCTGACTCTGTGTAGTGGTAGAAGCAGCAGTAGTACAGTGTGGTGATGAGCGGCATGTTGAGGATCGAAGCTCGCCGGGGAAACCTCTGGAAAATGTCCACCTTCCCTCCGCTCTCTGTCTGTTTGTCTGCTACCTGCATGGAACAGGAACAAACTGGCTTTAGACTGTTTACACCTACTGATGTGGTTCACATGACTACAACTGCATGGATATGGCATTAAACCTGGTTACAGTGGATCAAAATGCCCTGAAACTGTGATTAGAATATTAAAAATGAAAATCAATCCAAAAAAAACGGTACTTATTCCATTTACGTGCACTCAGTACTCTAAAATGCATGTAAATGTACTACACTGACATTACATACAACAGTAGCTGCAGATACAATAAGAGCACAACACAGTGAGCAGCATGTGTGTCCTGAGAGTGTGAAGAGGTCGCGACCTCTACGATGATCTGCCTCTCCAGCAGCGTGTAATGATCCTGAACGTGAGCAGCATCTTCTGAAGAGAATGGAAGACTGACAACAAATACACACACACACACACACACACACACACACACACACACACACACACACACACACACACACACACACACACACACACACACACACACACACACACACACACACACACACACACACACACACACACACACACACAACAATAAGCAAACAGTCCTCGTTACTTAAGTCAGTGTCTGAATATTAGTTACATTATATTGGAAGCATCTAGATAGAGTTAAGATACAAATACCTTTTTTGTTCTTATTAAATTTTCTTAGTCTTAGTTTTTGCTGCTAAATTGAGATGCACATAACAACTTTAACCGAGAATGTTCAAGATTTATTACTGTGGGCCTCCTGAAAAAACACTATTGTGTGTGATGCTGACTGCTGGAATGTGATCACTAGAAGAAGAAATACAGAGACAGTATTTTTCCTTTCACCCGCTGTGGCCTGTAGGGGGCGCTCACCTTATGCAGCTCTTCAGGAAGTCCCGCCTCTTGTTTTCGTCGGCGATACTGAGATGCTCTTTATACTGAAGCAGCTGTGGGTCGCCATGGAGACAGACAGGAGATGACAGTCAATCTGTCAGTCTGATGCAGTAGTACAACTGGAGTATAGTGCTAAATAGAACTACTACTAACTAGTGTATACAACTGGTACACTGCACTACATGTGGTACAGAGCAGTATGCAGTAGTAGTACTTCACTATTTAACATTGTCCTCCTGTTACTGTACAGAAAGATGACCTTAATGATGAATTTCATGACAGAGATAAAAGTACTTCTGCTGTTTAGTGCTACATGTGTGGGTTTGCTGATGTGTACTACTTACAGCCATGTCCTCTGTCCTGCCAAGAGCTCTGAGCATGAAGACAGAAGGAAACACAGATAAGTGAACAATTTTTTACACAATATCAGACTTTTAGATGCAAAACAATCTTAGAAAATATGACAAAGTACAGGATTCTGACCGGAGAAGCTCCAACAGCAGCCGCTGCTCTCCGCTTTCCGTCAGGTAGTGGATGAAATGTCGCAGCGCCGTCTGTCTGGATTCCAGCTCCCGAAACACAACCTCTGCACACATACACATACACAGGCGGGACTCAAACACAACACAATCTCTGCACACACACAAGCGGAACTCAAACAAAACACAACCTCTGCACACACACATATCCAGGTGGGACAAACTCACCTTTTCTGAGAGTTTTCTTTAGAAATATTAAAACCTGGAAGCAAAAATAAAACATCAGCTGTGACTCCTCATATGACCAATTAATGACATTAATGGGATTTATTGATCAGAAAAAAAACACATTTACTGTTTGTTCGTGTCAAATGTAAACATGTTTTAATAATAATGTCTACAGCAACTGCATGGGTAGCTGATGATAAAGCGGATACACAGGTTTGTACATAATAATAATAAATGGTGAGACATGAAATGTATAAAAAACTGTTGAATGTTTGCGAGATGTGAGGTAAGTAAAGTTACAGCAGTGATGACGTTTCCATCGTGGGAACCGACGGCAAGATCGAGCAGCAGCAGTTTGTCTTGCAGGGAGCGAAACTTCTCCAGAGACACAATCTGAGACACACAGCAGAGGAGACAGTATGACTGAGCACTGAGACCACACACTTACACTGAAACCATGATAAAACACACTGAGACTACAGGTTGACACATGCTCACGAGGAATACTTCACACCAAGAGGTCGAGAGACGGACAGCACAAAACTGTCATAACCACAGACAGATGGTGAGGGATAGATAGAGGGGTAAAGAAAGACAGATCAGACAGAGAGACAAACAGAGGCTAAGGCAGAAAGACAGGCAGGCAGCAAGAGAGACAGATAGAGGGACAGGAAGAGACAGTGAGAGATGATGGAGGAAGAGAAAGAGAGATGGTGACAGAGGGACAGACAGACTGGCTGCTGACCTTTCCTTGCTGCATCCTCAGGACAGTCTCTTCCAGTGTCCAGTCACTGGTGTAATCCTGACAAAAGATGACATCATCATATCGAATTTGCGGGCAGCCTGATTTCTAGAATCTTATCAGACGATCGCTCCGATTGATACCTTGTATTCTGATTTGGGTTTTCGGAGCTCTGGGGCGTAGAGCCTGCCTGACGTTTCACTGAACGCTGAAACACACAGTCATCTGATTACTTCCAATGTAAAGAACTTCTCAGTTTCATTGTGTCGTGTATATAATGTCAGTAAGTCAGACCACAGGCTCAGTAAATACTCACAGTCAGAGAAAGACTGGAAGGTCCCACCTTTAGGCTTCACTGTAGAGAAGCAAATACAACAGATACAGTCAATTTAAGATACAGATTAACAACATCAGACAACATCAGGTCTCAGTACTTCTTAAGTCAGAAGATGCTGGAGAGACTCTGTGTGTTCTTTACTCCACAGTCAACACCAGGACATGTCTCTGTGCTGCAGTCCTCCATCTGAGAGGACCTGCCTATGACCCTTGACCTGCCTGACCTTTGAAGAGGGAGCTGAAGGAGTATCCCGAGTTGCTCCTGAAGATAGTGGGCGTGTCTGCGTTGCCTCTGGGGAGGGACGGCTCGGCCGTTCTCTGGCTGGATGCCGCCGTCTCTTTGACCAACCAGGGGATACCTGCAGAGACCCGGGTCACCAAGGACTTTATTAACATTTTATCATTTTATTATTATGACTTAAATCTAAAAACAACAATGATGTATTTCTTCGTTAGCAAAATGTGTTAATTCTAAAGCTCTCTTGTCCAGTTGATGCAGGAAAGTCTATTCCTCTATATATACACATTCATTTTCTTCTTGTTGTAGAAAAGTATTTAAATGAAATGTAGAAATAAAAAATATAAACAATAAAGAAAATAATTCAAAAAATGTAAAAAATATTGATTAAAATAATCTAATCACATTGAAGAATCAGACTCAGACTCACTTCCAACAGGCTCTCCACTCCAGCTGACCTTCTCCACATCATCTTCATCATCATCCGTCAATTTGATGCTGTTCACAGCTCGCTTTGACTCTTTCAGCTGATGCACAAAAACAGGACTACACTGTTACACTTCAGCAGCACCTCAGTATAAAGGCTAGTTGGACAAAGGTTCATGTTGACATTTTATTTTGTTATTATTATTTTTATTATTGTCTACTAATCAATATCAAAAATTCTGTAATAACACACACAAACATACAAACAGACACACGCTGCTCTCCACTTAATGTGGCAAACAAGATAAGATATATAAGATAAGATAGATTGAATCGCGCGCTGATGTTGTTGTAGTTACTTACAGCTGCCACAGGGAGGTAGTAAAAAGTCACATTTGACCCAACGCACTACGACCCTGGAGCAGCTGAGGCGGTTTCTTACCTGGCTCAACTCCTCATCGTCATCATCGAAGGTGAAGGCTTTAAACTTGGAACTGTTCCAGTAGTCTTCCTCATCTGCTTTACCCTTCATCATCTGTCAAACACGGTTTATTGAGTCAAGATTAAGCAAACAAGATATTGATAACACATGATATTGTACATGCAAATAAGCGTATTTTGTCATAGTAGTTAAGGATTAAATGCCAGTAGCTACAGATACAGAACCATAATGAATCTACTAATAGAAGATCATTTTGGTAACTATGATTCAGGTGCACCGGTGACTGCATCACACGAGTACACATTAGCATAAAACAGTACAATCTACCTATAGGTTCGGGGATCTGTATTCCGTTGCTGCAGACATTTTGAAATATAAAATGATCTAATGAGTTTTGGTGGAATCAGACTTGCGGGTTTCTTTCTGACAGCAGCAGGAAGCTAGCTGCTTACCGTGTTAGCATGTTACCAGTATTGTCAGAGGAAGAAGATCATTTTGGCCATTGTTATGCTGTCATAAACGGCGAGGAAAGAGGGGCCGTGAAACAGAACAATAAACTTTTGACTGCATCAAACGACATGAAGTGTTCTATCGCATTTTAGTAAAGGGAGCAGAATGTTTGCGCTGTTTACCTTTCTGCTGAGCTACTTCCGCTTCTTCTTCTACTTCTTCTTCGTTGTTTCAGAAGAAGTGTATTTACATCCCCACAGGCAATGCAAGGTACTACACGTTGTTAAATCAAACAAGCCAAATGTATTTGTATGGATAATATCACAGTACAACGTCTTAGAGGGCTTTACAGACACACAGCAGCAGGCGGATCCTGACCAGCCCAGAGCTCTGTGGGGAGACCAGGAAAGACTCCCACAAACGTTTAGGTAGGAAGAGAAGAAACCTTGGGAGAGGAAATTAAAAGACATTCGCTCTCCTCAAACACCCAGAGGGGCTACAGGAACCGCAGGTGGGAAATACAAGAATACAGCAAAATACCAACAAACCAACAGCCAAAGATGAATGACATCAGTCCTGAGAAAAGACAGAGGAGAGAGACCTGATATTTAAGGGGAGATTGTTGATCTTAAAGACAACCAAGTTAAATGTTTATCAGCTGTAATGTGAAATATACATAAATAAACAACACATTTGTATATATAGATTTAATTCTACATTTATTTATTTTAACAAATATATTAGTGTTTGGATGGTACATGTCATGTCACATACATGGGCAAGTAAGCTCACCTCAGGGATGACATCACTCACTGACCAGATCAATCAACCACACAGTCAGTACAGTCATTTCTGTTCACATACTTTAATATACTTAAGTAAAATACATTGACATTATCACTGTGTGTGTGTGTTTATAAGTGCGAGACCCCACGGACGCCTTCTCTCCAAACAGCAACATCCCGGCTGCCTCGAGCCAGGTGAGGAGCAAACACGACTTCCAGCCGTCGGAGGGCGCTGCTCTGGTCACTCCTGGACACCGTTCCCTGCACTCGACACATCATGAGCCGCATCATCACCTGATTGGCCCAGGCCAACCCCAGGGCGGGAGACACTTTGGAATTACGAGGTCTGAGAAACACAGAGAGAGATAGAGAGAGAGAGAGAGATAGAGAGAGAGAGAGAGAGAGAGATGCACCAAAAGACAGACGATGTTGTTTTTCATACATCACATGATGAAGTTTCAATCTTTAGACAGCTTCTACAGCTCCACCATCGGGATACAGAATCACCAGAGAGAATTAAGACGAGAGAAGAGCGGAAAGAAACAAATAAACCGTCTAAATAGAAGAAAACACAAAAATGTTTTACCCCAAACTCTCATGAAGCGAGTCGGAGCCGTCAATCACGTCCATCACCTGGTAACACAGACGATGAGACATTATTACTGTTTTATAATACACATCAGTCAATCAATCAATAAGACACAATTGCCATATGTGGAGGGTTTGCTGTGTTCACGTGAACAAACGGACCCAACAACTCCAGTACTGAACACTGCTTTTATTTTGAAAGTATTGGCTCTTATCTTGGTAGTATTACCTTTAATTATCCCTGCCAATGAGTTTGTGTTGTTTTGATTTCTCTCATGTTGTGTTAGTGTGTTTTCACAGGATAACAAAACATGTACTTGTACGAACATGAACTTATGTGTGGGTCATGATCCAGGGAACATTGCTATAGATTTTGAGGGTTCTTGGTAGTTTAAAAGTTTTTAGAGTTTTCAATGCATTTTTTAGGCCATTGACAATCATTCAGGTCGCTTGTACTTTTAGCACTAGGTTGCCACTAGATGGCAGCGGAGAGTAAGGACAGTACCAACCTTTAAACCAAGGAATTGGGTTCTAAGTCAAATGTACACAGATATGTTTGGTTTAGAGAGAAATGTTTTTGGTTTTATTTGGGTAGGATTGGTTTTTATTATGGTAGTTGTAGGTTTCCTGTTGGTAGCACCTGGTTGATGCAGAGGACAGGTGTGGCGTACTCGTGGCTGAGACGGTGCAGCACGGCAGCAAAAGCCAGCAGCTGGCGCGTCCTCTCCAGCCAATCATCAGCCTGAAACTCCGCCCTGAACAGGGCCGCCAACGAATCCACCACCACCAGCCTGACCACACCCCTCGCCAGCAGGAGGGGAACCCGCCTCGCCAAACAGGCCTGTAGGGCACCCTGAAAAAACAACCAATCAGAGTGTGGTCAACAGGAAAACACCACCGTTCATCAGAGTCCACCAATCAGCTGACAGCTCACCAGGTCGGCTGCGTGCTCCACATAGATGTGATCGCTGAAACCAATGGCGCTGATGACTGCAGGTGGGACTTCAGCTCGAAGTTGAGCCTGTTCACCAATCAGCTGCTGAAGACGCTTGCTTGGAAAGGAGTCTTCAGTGCAGATATACACAGCTCCTAAACACAACACACACACACAAATACACATTACATTACGATCATTACGAACATTCACACACTCACACACTGATGAAACCCACTCAGGTACAATTTGCACACACACATACAGTTAACATATGCTTACTCCCCCCCCCCCCCGGCTTTGATGCATTCACTGACCTGCATTCAGCCCCCCATGCTCTGGTGGATACTGCACAGACAGACAGAGCTGTAGAGCCAGCTGAGTCTTCCCTGCGCCGCTCTCTCCAGACAGCTCAATGATGCCCCCCATGGGAAGTCCACCTCTCAGCAGGTCATCCAGCTCAGGACACGCCAGGCTTAGCCTGTGGCTGGACTCAAACCCACCACATGTATCACGCTTCAAGACGAGGGCTGGAAATACACACACAAACAACACACAGAGTTAATGCATCCTCCCTAAAATGGGCTGGGACCTGCAGGGTCCTGATCTGACCTGGGGTCGGTGGACTTCTTCTGCAGGCAGTGGAGGCGGTGGTGAGTAGCTGCTGGACATTGGTCTGGGATAGTCCGGTGAGACAATGCAGGAACGGAGCAGAAACAGACAGAATGTCCCGTACTGACTTCAGTTTAGCTGGAAAACAGCAAACAAACAGACAAACATATCATCAACCTCAAGACATGTGACCAGCAAATGTTTTCACAGCCAACAATTCACAAAAATCCTTCCAAACAGGAAGTGAGGGTCGACCTCAGTGACGCCTTCAGGTATTGACACAAAACTGCATACATGACTTAAAGGCAACATGCAGAGTTGTGACGCCGCTACAGTCTACAGGTGATGTCAACAGGAAGTGAGGTCTTATCTCTCCAGCCGGAACTTGTACCTGATACTATGTGAACCGTTGACCGCACGGACAGTGTTAGTTTGTGGGTGTGTTACCTCTCCTCAGTGCACCCGCGATCGTCGGGTTCACGTCTAGCAGGTTCACCTCCAGCTGGTTCCGGTCCATGTTAAGGCTGACGTCATGCTGCCGGCAGACCCAAGCTCGTTAAGGTACGTTTGTTTGGAATTGCAACACCAAAAAAACCCGCCTTGTCGCGCGTCATCAGGAGGCGCCGGTTGGACGCGTCCATCCGGAGCTGCAGGGGGGATAGCTGTGTGGAAACAACTTAAATAGTCTGTTAAACAATAATCCAGCATTATTTATTTGAGATGTGTGTAATTTATCGGTGTTCACTGTAACACCGATAAAGTGGCTCGGAATGAAGTGGCTCGGAATACGAATGGAATATATTTGTTTTTTCTTTTGTCCAAGATCAACAAACCCAACGACCAATACGGAGCGCCGGACTGTGACGTCACTTCCTTGCGCCTCTTGAGGAAAACAAGAAGATCCCGCTGTCGATATTTTTTGTGATGTTTATTTTCTTTTAGTAGATCAAACATACATACTTATTTGATGGTCAGACGCGAAGGTTCCACCAACAAAACATGGATTTTAATAGAAAATCAATCCAGATGTGTGAAATGCCGCTAACGTGCTCGTGATCAGGATTCTATTGTTTTTTTATCCAGAGAAGAAGCTGTTTATACTTACAGGTCAGTTCATTCTATTTACTTCAGTTATTTAAGAATACACATAGGTTGATATAGACACGTTTCATCTGTTAGATTAACTACACAATAAATGTTGATATTGTTTGAGTGGATACAGATTATCGCACATTCAGATTTGACCCCATTCAGCACCGATGACATCGATATTGGTTGTAGTCTGATGTTCCTTGAATCCTTTGGATTAAATGCGCGGGAATCATAATGTAAACAAATGCACGTGGGGTAGTCAGTGTTTTGTCTTTTGTCTCCGTGACCATCTGGTGCGGAAGCAGGGCAGTCTGAATGTTTGTCTTTGAACTAGAAATGTTAATTAAAAAAAAAATATGATCCAGAGTCACATCAAAATCTAAAGTCTAAACAGACCTTCCTTGATGGAGGTATAAACTATTCAGCCCGTAATTCGAGAGCAGCACACACACATTCGCTGTTTAACCACACACCCAATGGTCCGCTGTGATGACCTTTGACCCCTAGCCATAGACCGATAACACAACAGCTAAATCTTCCTCCTCTTCTTCCAGGCTGTGGTGACCTTTGACCTGCAGCCATGAGCGTCAGGGCCTGCCGTAGCTGCGGTGGCTCGGACATCGATGTGGACCCGGCCCGGGGCAGCGCCGTCTGCACTGCCTGCGGGTCGGTCCTGGAGGATAACATCATCGTCTCCGAGGTCCAGTTTGTGGAGGGCAGTGGGGGCGTGTCCTCCGCCGTGGGGCAGTTTGTCTCATCTGATGGTGAGAGAAATCCCAAACCCTTGTGGTGCTGCTTTCCTTCCTCTTTCCTTCCTCATTACTGCTGGTTGATGACTTTTTTCACAGACCAACATGCCTGCAGATGTAAGAGAGTGATTGAGTTTCTCCGCTGTGATGATTAAAAATAGATCAGGTCAGATACACACAGCTGATGTGAGAAAGCTTTTATTATTTGTCCCAGACTTTTCAGGAAGTTTCTCTTTATGTTTTTGTGGAGCCGTCTGAGCCCATCTGTTGACCTGAAAAAAGACAAACAAACTGATCAGATTAACAGAATGATAATGACATTTGTTTTACCATAGAGACACTAAACCACTCTGAAATGAAATAGTTTGATTCGTCATATTTGGGAGGTCAAATCAAGGTACATTGGACACAGTTTGTAATTCACCAACTGGCTCCACCTTCAAGTGTGGACACTCGGGAAAGGTTTTTAAACAAACAAAGTTAAGTAAATCAAGAACTCAAACAGCTGATCAGACTTATAGCCGTTAGATGTCATTGAGGATTGACTAATAAGAAGTTAGCCTTGTTGTTTTGAGAGCAGCATTGGAGATGTGTAGTTACCTCTCAGGATGCCCTGATGAACGCTGGCTCCATACTGAGCAGACACGCCAGCGTCGAGGGCAGAGCCAGGAGAGCGGGAACACTCAGCTTGGTGTTGGACATGTTGAACTGGGCCAGAACCACCAGAAGCTGTGTTGGAACCAAGGAACATGCGGGGGATGGCAGATGGACCTGTGAGATCCTGAATGAGTGTGTGTGGGCTGTTCACGCCAGGTCCTCTGTGATGGGTCCCATCAGGTTGTCTGTCTTTGGGGACATTCGGTGGCGTGAAGCTGATTTCGGACGTCCTGCTGGATTCGAACCGAGTTGCAGGTTTCTTTCCAAGGAATCTCCCTGCAGACTGACCTGGTTTTACACGCACATTCCTAATGTTTCGGTCCTGGAACTGCGCTTCCTCTCTGCCGTCTGAACCTCTGTGGCCTGGATTCTGGTGCTGGGAGATCTGCTGGCTCTCATCACTGCTAACAGCTGGAGGAGGAGTAATATTTTGGGAGCTCATGTAGTTTCCAGATGGTTGGTTGAGGGCATATCCAGATGGAGCCAATTTCTTTGGAGGTCTAACTCTTATGTTCTGTGGTCTCCTGTGCTGGTCCTTCTGGATGTCCCTCCCTTCAAACGAACTGGATCTCTCCGGGTTTTGGTCAACCTGGCTGGTTTCATAAGCTGGTCCGGTACCGACAGGCTGAGATGGACGGATTTGGACGGTTGGACGGTTTTTCACTGGATCTTCATACAAATCAGTGGTAACATTGATATGGTTTTGGTCAGATGTGTTGTGTTTCCTGTCAGTAAGGACGTACTTGACGTCTCTCTGTGCTGCAGGCTGGTATGGATGTGCAGGCTCAGCTTCTCGTCTCTTGCTTTGTTCATATGTGCCAGGATGAAGATGAATTTCACTTCTCGCTTCCTGCAGGTCCAAATTTGGTTGAACCGAGTTTTGGTCCCATTTCACGCCAGAGTTCCAAACTGTATTTCCTGAACTGTCCAAACCTGGGAGAGTCAGACCTGGACCCTGTTGAGCACCGTTCCTGCTGCTCTCTGAGAGGTGACCTTTAGAAATGGGAATCCCACTGAAAGAATCCAAACCGGTGGTTGGATTGTTGTTGCTCGGTCTTGGCTGGATGCTGCCGTCTGGTAACTCGCTATATCCGTTAGGGAACAGAGAGAAAGGATGCCAGCTGAAGACATTCTGGTCCTCTTTTTGAGATGCGAGATGTCCTGGATCAGAGGGAATCTGGAGAGGAACCTGCTCTGTACTGAAGCCATGCTGCTGAGGGGGGAGATTGGGATTTAGAACAGTTTGAAGGACTGAGCTTTGGTAAGAAGCAGGGATGTGGATTCCTCCCAAGTGGCCGAGCTGGGGTTTGGGTTGAGTCCCAGCTGTGTTGTGGTCCAGTGTGGATGCAGGATGGATGCCGTCGACAGGATGTGCATTTGTTGCGCCTGTAGAAAGATGAATATTCAGATTTTGTCTACCAAAGCAGAATGTGTTCAGACCTGTAGAGGATCAGACCTTTAATGCTCTCAAACAGTTTGATGGAACCCACTCCCTGCTTCTCTGATCTGAAGATCCGGTCCACAAACAGCCTGCTGACTGCACCGAGAGGATAGAAGCACCTCACCGTCAGCCTGTTCAGACACAATCATCAGTCCATCTTCATCCCCTGTGCAGTTTGTGACTACATTTGATTCTTTTCGGAATCATAAAGTCCTAATCCAACATTTACTCTCTGTACTAATTATCTTTGTCTTACTTGAACTGCGAGTCCCTGGAGATAAAGTTGGGCCCATCTGCGATCAGCTGTCTGTCATGGAGGATCTCATTCTCATAAACCACGTACGACTCTCCCACCTGTTCAAACTCTTCGGTTAAAGAAACATTCCAAAAAGTTTGCGACACTTCTGATCATACACATACACAACAGTTTTACTGCCCTTTGCTTCAGAGAAAATATTTGAACGCTACATATATTCTCCACAGAGCAGCGACTGAATGATTACTCTCCACATTTTGCAGGTCTGTTGCAGATTATTATCAAATAAAAAGGTAAACTTTGTCCCAGTCGTCCCCCTGAAGTCTTATCATCCAGCCTAAATGTCAGATTGACTCTTACCATGGCTCTGGTTCCACATGTGTTCAGCTTGAACTCAAACAGGACTTTGGCGCCATCAGTCTGTTTGGGTCCACACGTTGGGTCCAGCAGCGTGGTTCTGTCAGGCTGGACTGTGGGCCAGGTGGTGCTCAGAGTCGTCACTGCCGTCATGGTCCCATCTGTAGAACAGACTAAAACCACAGAGTCAGTATGGAGCACTTCCTCTCTGCTGAAACCCTCTGAGAGGAGTGAAGGCTTAACACACTGAACTCAGGTACTGTGACCTGTCAAACTGTTCCGCTAGCTCGCAATACCCCGAAAAGTCCCGTCAGTCTCCACTCAACATCTCACTTTAATCCAGGTGGAATACAGATGATCTGTCGTGCCATGCCGTAATCTACTTTAGTGCAGTTACCAATCATGTCCTGCGTTTTGAAGATGCAGCGTTTGGCTGTGGACGTCTGGACTTCCAGCGTTCTAGAGTCTCTCAGCAGCAGTTTGAATGTCCCGTAAAAGCTGACCAGGTTGATTTCCTGGAAACAAAGATTACTGAAATGAAATTCTATCATGAATTATGTTATTGATTAGATTAATCTTTGAGGTGCAACGTGCCAACCAAGTGTCCAAAATGATTATTTTGCTTATTTAGTCTCACTAATCAAAATCCAAATACATTTGTTATAATCCTGATATTAATTTTGCAAAACGGAGATGCTTTCTTTTGAAACTTTGTTACTTTAACAAACTTCACTTATAAACCAGTCCAGACTAGTTTTAGCATGAACTGAGCGACCGACTGCGTTTACGACTTTGCATGGGCGAACTGTGTTGGTGCTACCTCATACGTGTATCCAGGGGAGAACACAGGAACTTCCAGGACAGATTTGTGGCTGTCATGGTGGAGGCGGTAGCCTCTCCGAGCGGCCAGCTGTGATGTCAGAGCCTCTGGGCCGACGCCCACCTCCCACAGACTCTCTGCTATCGGTGTTCTCATCACTGTGAATGTGATTCCTCCATGTGAACACTCGGATGTGATCTGAGGAGGAACTGAACAGACGATTGATTTATAGCTACAGTGTGTGATATTAATGTCTGTAATGTTTTGATTATCGTCTCCTTTCCTTTTACTTACATGCATTGTGCAAGTATGCCATGATGAAGGCGTGATGGTAGTAGGATTCTTCCTGCCCCACGATGGTTAGTGTGTAGTTTATATCCAGGGAGTACTGCAAGACGCCTTCACCCAGGTACTGAGGACGCAGTGAGACACACGTCGGATATTTGACGGGAGAAAAGAGCCTGTCATGTCTGCTTCAATTAAGAAATATAGTCAACTTGATCAGCAACACGTCTGGACTTTTGTCCAATACTGAATTCTACACCAATTATGTGACTCGGAGCGTTTGACATGCCGTCCTCACCGCCCGGTGAACCACGGGGTCCTGGAAAGGAACCCTGAGCTCATAGGCTCGGCTTCCGTTAGCATGAAGGACGGGGTTGACGCTGTAGCCTCGTTCAGAACCATCGGACATCTCCAACTTCTTCCCATTGATGGACACCTTCTCCAAGAACACGTCAACAGGAATGTTTCTCAGATACACACGGAACGCCTGCTCATCACTTACAGTCTCTACAAACCCACAACATGAGCCAGGATCAACATATTCAGTTAACATTAAGTCATTTCATTTGTCCACAAATCATTCTTTCACATGCAACAATTTGCTTCTTATTCATTTTCTGCCTGCGGTCTCAAACCTACGGTCCACAGTCGTTGGTTGGTGGCTGGTGAGCGGCGTGTCGAGCGCTCTGAGCAGCCGCTGTCTGGTTTCTACGCTGGTGCCGTCTTCGTACACCTGAGCGAAGATGTGCTCGTACAGCAGGAAGATCATATACATCTCCTTGTACATGTTGTTCACCACCAGACTCTGAGGAGCCCATGAGCCCAAGAGGTCAAAAGGTCACTGGTGTGATTCTGCTTGCATTTATAGTTTTGACTATTTTCCCTTTGCTTTCAGCTACATTTTATGTAACGCAGTTCAGATAAAGTGTGACAGACATGTTGCACTTTGTGCTGTGTGTTGTGCAGTTTACCTTCCTGTAGCCGCCCTCTGCACCAAAAGGGACTCTGATCTGGACCCGGCCCTTCTGTTGGGCCACTGTTATTCCTCTGGCAGTGGCAGTGGGCTCATCGAGCAGTCGGCCCTCCACTCCCACGCTGATGCTCCGACTTTCAAACCCCACCCCTTCCCCTACCAGAGGGGTCATGACCCTGGGGATGTCCCAGAGCAGCCAGGGTCCGTCAAAGAAGCCTGAATCTGGGGAAGGAGCACAGCGTCTCCCTCACCTGGGATCTCCAAAGGAACGGAAACAAGCTGCTCAGGTCATTGTGCAAGTGATAACCTACTGACTGTACAGGCCATGGACACGTCAAGCATCACCACCATCAGCCTCTGCTTAAAGAACAACCAGACCTGGACGACCTCCACCTCAACGCCGTCCACCTGAGGGTCAGAGTTCGAGTTGACTTCAACAGAAGGGAATCCTCTTTTAAATGGCAGCAATCATGTGACATCATCTCAACGACACAGAGAAAATAGCCCATCACTGTCTGCGAGTGTTGTCATGGAGCCGGTGACCTCTTGACACCCACCATGATGAGCTTGGTGTGTGGCTGCTTGTACGGAGACCGAAGCACCACTCTGGTTGCCGTGGTGGTCAAGCTGTAGCCCAGTCTGTGAGCTTCACTGATGGACATGGACACGACCTTGTCTTCACCCTGCTGCTGGAACATCAGCTGCCCGGCTGAGCTCGCCGTCCTCTGAGCCTGAACACAAGCAATAAATAACCAAGTTCAGGTGTTAATGAACAAGTGAAAGGGACCATGGAGTTTGTGTTGAGTTACCATAGTAAAGGCTGCTTGCTGAGTGGCTTCCATGTCTCCCTGCTGACCTCCACAGGAACTCTCCCTGTTCACATTCACCTGGAAAACATCAGCGACAACTACGTTGAGTGTGGAGTTCAAGGAGATCATGGAGATCAAGTTTAGCCGGTTTAGCTGGTGTGCTGACCTCCATGTAGTCCTCCTCACAGATCATCTCCCTGTGAGTCCAGCTCGGAGCAGAACACACTGCAGACACGGGATGGCTGATCCATCTTCCGGGTGGGTCAGTGAGGATCACGTTCAGTCTGAAGCTGAACACCTCATCGCGCTGAAGAACAAACACAAACTGACCCTCGCACCTCATCATCCTCACAAATGCAGCTCTTTGGTGGCACCTACCTGGTTCTGTGTGAAGCAGGAGTAGTATGAAGCTCTGAGGGTGGTGAAGCTGTCCGTCTTGAAGGTGCTGATGGTGTAACCACAGCGTGCGGCCAGCTCTGTGCTGAGGCTGTGGGCGCCATTTCCATCTGAACGAGGGCAAGACTGAGACTATGACACAGAACTAGAGCCAACAAATACATCCTGAATCAAACTTCTAATCATCTATTCAGTTTCCGGTGATGATGAAACAGTGTAAACATTTTGCCAGCTGGTTCATACTCAAACTCACCGACAGCCTCAAACTGTGGCGGCTGGTTTGAGGAGATGTGGATCCACAGATGGCGATCCCGACACTCTGACTGGATAACCGGCTCTGGAAAAACTGACACCATCCAAAAGTGATCTGACTCAATTGAGATGCTTTAACCGGTTAAAGTGCAAACTTACCAGTGAAATCAGTTTACCTTCCTGCTGACCTCCAGCTGCTTGGGCGCAGCAGGTGAAGGCGAGTCTGAAACAGCAGCAGCACGCGTTCCATCATGTTGGTGCCACATGTTTTTAAACTAGCTCAGGTGTGATTCTTACCTGCGGTCAAACTCACCTGGTTATGATGAGAACGCTGAGCGTGGCGCTGAGAGTTGCAGCCATGTTGCGGCTGCAGAGAACACAAACGCAGCTCCTCTCCCTGTCTGAACACTGGGAAACCCTCAGCCAGCACCAGGTGAGCTAATTAGCTGGTTCCCATAGTAACAGGGGAGGAGGGTCCAGGTGGGGGTGATTGATGCTGATTAGAGGCTCATGCTGCGTTCAGGTGCTCAGTAGAAGGTGGTATAAACCATATGATCGTGTGCTGTATACAGCCTCAGTCTATTGGAATGTTTATGTGGACAGAATATAATAATAATAAAGACAACTGAATATTTCTTATCTGAAAAAAAAAACTGCCTTATTGGCAGTAAAACCCTTATCTGTATGGATGCCATTTCTTCCCCAGACTGAAAGGACTCAGCTGGGATTTGAACCCAGGAGTTTCATTCTGTGTTGAACAGTGTGAACCACTGTACCATTGAGACATGAACAAGATTTACTATTTACCTTCTAATATGTATGAGAATTACACTATTATCATGTACTTGTTTATTGAATAAGTATCACTGACAAAATTCTGATATATCCCCCCCCCCCCTCTCTCTCTCTCTCTCTCTCTCTCTCTCTCTCTCTCTCTCTCTCTCTAGGTCCAGCTAAGGCTCCTCTGCTTGGTTCTGGTTTCCACACCAGTGTGGGTAAAGAGTCCAGAGCACAGACCCTACAGAATGGTGAGCATTTACCTCATCATCACCATCATCATGGGTTCACAATCATGGTTACAAAGTCTCAGAGGCCCCACTGTGTGTGTGTGTGTGTGCGTGTGTGCGTGTGTATGTGTATGTAAATGCTTGCCTGTGTTCCCTGGTAGGAGCACAGCGCCATCTGCTGCCAAATCACAGAATAACACACACCTGCAGCAGCACGAAATGCAGTACTGAAATGTTGACTTAAGGAGCATTACTACAATGGAAGTGTGTGTCTTTGTGTAGGGAAGCGTCAGATCCACCACCTGGGCAACCAGCTGCAGCTGAACCAGCACTGCTTGGACACGGCCTTCAACTTCTTCAAGATGGTGGTCAGCAAACACCTGACCCGAGGACGCAAGATGGAGCACGTGATCGCCGCCTGCCTCTACCTGGTCTGCCGCACAGAGGGCACACCACGTATCCTAGCAACCAGAGTCACTATGTTGGCGGAAGCCTGTGTCACATTTCTATTTAACCTGAAAACCTTCATTCAATTCTGTTCCATACCCAACCTACAGAGGTTTAGCTGGTTGCCCTTAACTTTTACACAGACATGCTGCTGGACCTGAGTGACCTGCTGCAGGTAGAACCAATCCCAGCCAAACACAGCTACGCGTGTGTTGTTACTTTGTGTGTGAGTTGTGTTTACCTGCTGTTTTGTGTCCTCAGGTGAACGTTTACATCCTGGGAAAGACGTTCCTGCTCTTGGCCCGCGAGCTCTGCATCAACGCTCCAGCCATCGGTAATATTTGTACAGCTGAGTGGTCAATCACAGTATTCTATGGTCAGTTATTGTCTTAATAATAATCTCTCTCTCTCTCTCTTTCTCTCCCTCTCAGATCCGTGTCTGTACATCCCTCGTTTCGCCCACATGTTGGAGTTTGGAGTCAGGACCCACGAGGTCTCCATGACGGCCCTGAGGCTCGTTCAGAGGATGAAGAGGGACTGGATGCACACAGGCCGGCGCCCGTCAGGACTCTGTGGAGCAGGTAGAGCCAAATACCATGGCTGCTGTTCCCTTGGCAACCATGTTATTATTGTTCAAAAATCTGACAAACATCTTCTTTCTCCTCTATCCTCTTCCTCCAGCTCTCCTGGTTGCAGCTCGGATGCATAAGTTTCGCCGTACGGTGAAGGATGTGATCAGTGTGGTGAAGGTTTGCCAGGCAACTCTGAGGAAGAGGTAAAGGCCATATGAGCTACTTCCTGTTTAGCTGTCTGTTATAAGGACAGCTGCATTACATCACATAGCAGTAAGATCTCAATGAGATGGTCACATGCTGTAATATTACATCACATTCTGGCATTGTGTTCCTTCCCTGTGCAGGTTAACAGAGTTTGAGGACACGCCCACAAGTCAGCTGACTATCGATGAGTTCATGCGCGTGGATCTGGAGCAGGAGTGTGATCCGCCCTCCTTCACCGCTGGACAGCAGAAGAACAAGATGCAGCAGGTAACGCTCTCTCTGATTGGCTGCTAGCAGGCCACACTGACGCCACTGTCAGACGACGATGTTCTTATCCCTTTCACCTGTCCCCCCCTTCTTCAGCTGGAACAGGAACTAGCCAAGAAGCTGGACGAGGTCGAAGGTCAGTACCCGCATGCACCAATGACATTTCACATATACAGCGTATGCCTTAAATGGATATTAGTGATAGAATTGTGTTCCATTATCAGATATTCTCATCCATTGATTGTGTCTCTATGAAACACACACACGTCCATCAGAGTGACACGTTTCTCCTCCTGGTGCTGCAGGAGAGATCACCTGCTACAGAGACGAGATTGAGACGGAGCTGGAGAACAGCCGACCCAAGCTGAAAGGAATCTACGCTGCGTACGCCAAAGAAATAGGTCTGAACCGCACCAGAGGGTTCTAACCTCTGACACTCACCAGCTCCAAGCCCCAGATAATAAAAGCCACACACTGCAGAACAGAGATGAACCCACAGCAGATAGGTGATCGTCACAGTGACATGTAGCTGTTCTGTAGATTAACATTAGATTAGATTATTAAAGGGATGATCACATTAGATTATAGTAAATTACACCAGATTGCAGCGGATCACATTGGCTCATAGTAGGTCATACAGGGGTGGATCATACGGTGTAAAAGCTGCCTCTCACCCAGTGCATGTTGGGATAAACTGTAGCACCTAACACTGAGGTATCGACTTGGACTTCCGCCTTGTGTTTTGCAGACCCTAATGAGCAGGCCATGTCCGTGACCTCTGACCCAGAGGAACAGGAAGGTGAGGACGCCGAACTTGAAGCCGCTACTCAACAAATGACGCAGGACTATCTGTGTCACGTGATCCAGGAGGAGCAGGTGGGCAATGACCCGAAGGCCAAGAAGGCCGCCGAGTCAGAGGAGACTCGCTGCCAGCCTGCCTCTCTGGCCTCCATCCTGGGGAAGCTGCCCACCGCCAGCAGCCTGGGCCCCCAGGAGCCTGAGAAAGACATCAAACCAGATGGTAAGAACACACACACACACACTCACAAACAAAGACCCACAAATCCTGTACTGGTGTTTAGCGGGAGGTGTATTTTGTTGCAGATGAGGAGTCTGAGGGCGGAGAGCTGGACCTGGATGGCATCGATGATATGGAGATTGAGAAGGTCAGTTTCTGTTTACAATCATCACTGATGTGTGATTGAACATGTGAACCTGCTGCACCATGATGATTGATTAGGCACCATAAACTGCAAGTTTTATACAGAAACTTTTAAGGAAGTAAAGGTGATTTCATTTCTTTTTGTCAGTTACATCCTGATCTCCTTACATTGACGTGTTACCTTCACATGACTCACACAATCCATCCATGTTTGTTTTGATGTGATATGCATTGTTTTGTGTGTCTGCAGTACATCCTGAATGACAAGGAGGTGCAGGTGAAGACGGAGCTGTGGATGAAGCAGAACGCAGAATATTTACAGGAGCAGAAAGGTCATTAAACGCCACATCCAGAAACCGAAGAACTAAAACCACATGTTTACTTTTTACCTTTTGATGGATTTAAAACTACACTGTAAAAAACTTTTTTACAAGACAGAAGGACGAATGTTAGGAAAACCAATGCTACTGATCCTTGTCCTAACTGCTGATGAGTATTGTTAGGTTGAAATAGTCCCAATAATAATTCATAGTGGATCTGATCACATTAGATCAGGCATCTCATTGGAGAATCGCATCCAAGATTATCAAGAATTTTACTCATTCAACAGTCCAAATATATCTAAATTATCATAAATGCTTGAATCTAAATAATAGTTTTAGACAGAAACAGGGTCTAGAGCAAAGGTCACAGAAGGTAACAATCTCAGTCTTTGTCCTATAATTCTAATTCATTGATGATTTAATGTTGGTCTTTCTATCCATCTTCCTGTTTTGTAGAAAAAGAGGAAAGGATCAAAAAGGAAAAAGAACAGGGGACATACAAAGAGAAAGTAAGTGTGTGTGTATGTGTGTGAGAGGTCCAAAATCCTGCAGCTCTGCGTCAAGGCCTCCACTCACATCACATCAAATGTCAATGTCCTGCCAAACACGCAAAATAGGGATCTTACATTCATGCACATAATCCCAAAATAAATAAGACAAGTTGTTTGTGAACTTTTCGGATGTTGACTTCTGCCTAACAGCCCAAAAAGACCAAGAAGAAGGAGAAGCCCATCCAGGCGCTGACGGCAGGCGAGGCCATCGAGAAGATGCTGGAGAAGAAGAAGATCTCCAGTAAGATCAACTATGACGTCCTTCGAGACCTTAACAGGCAAGGGGGAGGGGCCGGAAGTGACCCGGGCACCAGTCCTGACAGAGCCACGCCCGATCCCCCCACTGCTACACGGAAACGACCCGCCCGCACCCGCCGCAAGAAGCCCAACAGCAACACCCGCCTGGACATGATTGCTTCTGCCACCATCATGGGCAAGAGGTTTGGCTCTGCCGCACACCAACAGACTTTATGACATCGCTCTAACCAATCACAGTGCATTTATTCTCTTATAATCCAATCAGTAGGCATACATCATACACGTAACATAATGATATTAAATTCAGCACCATTGATGTTCCTGCCTTGTGTCAACAGTAAATGTCTATTCTGTTGTGTTAATATCTATTCTATTTCAGGCTCCGCCCACTCATATCCTCTCCACCACTGAAGAAGAAGGCAGTCCCCAAGGTGAGTTACTAGGATCTAGACCATGATGAGTTAATGCAGTTTAGATCAGGATGAGTTAAACCGGCTCAGAACCGGTTCAACCTGTCACAGTGTGCTGAATTTTTGTATTTCCTCTATTAGACAGAAAACGCTGTTGCCGTGGCAGCACCCACAACAAAAGTAGCTGTGGACGAGGCCCCACCCCCTGATCCTCAGGCTCCGCCCCTGGAAGCAGCTGTAGCTGCAGATGATGAGGAGGAGCAGGAGGAAGAGGAGGAGGAAGAGCAGTGCGTCAGTGCTCTGCAGCTCATAGGAGGCAGCGGTGAGCTCATAAATACTAAAGAGACAAATAGATAAAATGTTTGATGTGCAGTAGAAGTCTAATGCAGTATTTTATTGTAGTAATTAAGTTGTTGCTAAAATAATGCCTTGATTGATATTCCATTGACTGATTAATTGATTATTTCCAGATTATGGCTGTGAGGTGGAGGAGGAGGAAGTCTTCTAACGCCGTCCTGCTCACCTCAGAGCTGGTTTGACCTTTGACCCCCTGATGCAGATGGAGTCTTAGTCCAGTAACTGGACTGGATTCTTCTTCACTCATTCCTGAACTTAAGGCAGCTAGAGCACAGGCTTTTATTAGAAAGGTCAAACGGATCAATCAGCAATATGTGACGTTAACATCTGATCAATTTAAATTCCTGTAGGTTTTAAAGTTCATCATTCACACTGATACATTTATTTATATTCCAGTTTTCTTTTTGAAAAATGTCTTATTAATGATTTTTGTAAAATTCAGCCCTTGTAACATTCTGATGTTGTTATTGTAAAAAGTCGTAGCTTTGTGTCTTTTAGCAAAATATATGTGTGTATTTTTATACTGGCACTGATCTACATGAATGTAAATATGAAACTCTCCTGCTTCTCATTTGAAGATTGTAAGAAAATGAGTTCAACTGCAAAAACAGAGGACCATCAAGTTTTAAAGTCAATTTTCATTATGCATTCCATATTTTATCAATCAGACTTGATGTCGATTGTTGATTGTATTAGAAATGACAGAAAAGGTTTTTTACCACAGAGTTATCTGTTTTTGCAACTGAATTCATTGTTACCGAATTATCTAAAAGTTTGTGATGTTGATCATAAATGTTGCAGGAATGAGATCATGGAGTTTTTTTACTTTTGTCTCATATTTCTCTCCAAATCTGATACAACGTGGACTGGTCTCCAGGTTTTCACTTGAACCACAAAGGAACTATAACGTTTTTAGGTTTTGTCCAAGAATAAACAAGCTTCATATAATTCAAAGAACCAAAAAGAAGATTCTACACAGAACCTTTAAGGAACCATTTCACCATTCAAGTCACCTAAGCAGCAGAGCTCAGTGTCTCTCAGTCAGTTTCAGTATCCAAACGTTTGTTTGATGGCCTGGAAGTAGAACCTGGTCCAGCCCCCCCTAGTGGACTCTTCCTCCGCTGCTGGGACTCCTCGACACTGCATCCTCAGCTCTGTCTCGTCTCCTCGGTCCTCCATCTCCAGAGTGATGATGGCGTAGTGCTCTGATGGACAGGACAGGGACACAGATGAACCAAGTCCTCAAATTCTCTGCAGAGCAACTAAAGCAACGTGTATCTCCTGACAGCTAAATATACTGCAGAGCAACTAAAGCAACTTGTATCTCCTGACAGCTAAATATACTGCAGAGCAATTTGCTCTGAAATGTGCAGCAAGAAAAGTCTCAACAATGTAAATACTTAAAATTGTATTGTAATTTAGTGTCTTTTTGTTCATGAAAGGTTTTTACAAAAATGTAATTACTCAAGTAAATAACCAGAATATAAGATTGTTCTTCAGCACTGTACTAGAGTAAAAGTAACTTTTTGCAGCTCTGTGTGTTGAGTCAATTGTCCAGCAAGGGGGCGACATACCACTGGGCCATGTCCTGAACCTCCACCTCATCCCTATCTTCTTGTCAGGAACCTGTAGGAAGAGCAGGAGAACATGCTTACATCAGCCACAGGGGCCACAGCTGTGACTCCACCACACTGAAATGAAACAACGAAGAACATGAACTGACCAGCTGGGTGAATTCTCCGCTCACGTTGCCTCCCAGCAGCTGAAATTTTCCTCCACGCTGAGCATCCACCACCGCAGACGAGCGCGTGAACACCTGCACAAACTGCACAGCAGGCAGCCTCACACACGGCACTACTGCAGTACATCACTGTACGTCAAGTAACTACAATTACCAGGTTTCACTGACCTGAGTTTTGTGTTTTTTTGCGTCACAAACCGTGGTGACAGCTTCCATTATAAATGAATGAAGAAGTGAGTTAAGACGACATCTCGTTTAATTTTGCAGTTGAGCAATGTGCCCATGTTTCCCACAAAATGGCCGATGGAAGCAGTACCAGTAGCCGGATTTGTTCTGGATTCGGCTCTAGGCTGTGCTCCCTTCAGGCTTGTTCCTCTTTAGAATCTGGGGTTGTGGCCTAAAGATGATGTGTGACATAATTCTCTCCCGTCTTAAGCTGTGTTGTGTTTTGCACTGGACCTGGTCTGGGTTTGTACCTCCTGGTTGACGAAGGTCCTGTACAGCTCATCGGCCGTGGTGAGGAAGGTTTCTGTCAGTGTGAAGGTACATGTTGGGATGCAAACCCCTGCAGAGCTTTGGGAGTGGCTGGAGGTGTGTGTGGAGGTGGAGCTTGGTGGGGAGCTGATCTACACAGAGGAACATCAAGAGGTCATGTTGGAACAGAAGGGGTCCATGTGTTTGGGGCGACAGAAGGCTTCACTGGATGATGAAACTGAACTCTTACCAGTGTTTTCTTGGGCTTGACCTGCTCCTTCTTAGCAGGCTCAGGCTGGTTCTCTCCATTTGCTTTTGGTAGAATCATCCCCTGGCTGAACTCTGTAAGGTCAGAGGTCAGAAGTTACACACAACCAACCTGTTGTGTGGTAAACATGGAGCCCTAAAGCCCAAAAGTAAGGCCTCACATGTTTCCTCGTCACAGATACGATGGCAAATGGCAGCAATTTTGATACGCACACACACACACGTGTTAGAATAGAGAAAGAGTGAGCTAGTTTGGGTACCATAGCAACCAGTCAGCTCGTTCTTTCCCTCTGTTGCATCACAACGTGTACAAACGGTGAAACACTTAAAGGAACTTGCCTGATTTCAGTTGCTTGACGTAGTTGCCCAGAACCTGCCGCACCTCCGGGACTCCTCTCCTCTTCATCAGGTCCAGCAGCGGCGTGCTGGGCTGGTCTTTACACAGGGACACTGAGATCTGGGCAGGAAAACATCAGCTGGACTCAGCGTAAACAAACAGGAGCAGGAAGTGGCAAGCACGGCTGTGGCACACATGGAGCCAGGAAGGGAATGAATTCTCAAAGTTGATACATTCTCAGGGATAAACAAAGGATTATACTGTAGCCTGTAATTATTCAGCCATATTGGCACCACACCAAGACAGAAGTTAGACATTTTGCTGTTGCATGATGTCAGTCGACCATCCACATCCTGTGTTGTTGGAATATGGATGTGTAGTAGCTTCCGCCTTCACTCACATCCAGGTCGTCCATGTCGTTTTCATCAGAGAGGTTCGGGACTTCCAGGCTGCCTCGGTACTTCAAACCATTGGTGGAGGTTCCTACAGGAAGTAGAAGACATGTTTCCGCTGCTCGTTTGGCGATGTCATTGGTGAATTTGGTAGTAATGTGATGTCATGGTCACACTGACCCAGCCAGCCGACCCTGAGCTGCCACTCGTAGAAAAAGATGAGTTTTCCCTTGCGGTTGTTGATGGACGCCTCCCCCTCCAATTTGGACATGTCGGTCAGCTGACACACGCCCTCTGACCCCTCCACCCGAACACCTAGCAGCAGCTGCTCCAGCCGCTCAGACGACCAGCCTGAGACGTCACGCTCCGTCCTGAAAGGCAGCACAGGAAGAGGACGTCGCAGTGGTTACACTGGACTGACTGGATTGGAGTTTGAAGTTTAGCAGCGCATCGAAGACAAACTGCAGACTTTCAGGGAAGCTGCATCAATGAAGGAATGTTTGACCTTTAACCTTAAACCTCCACCTGGCCGGCAGAGAAAATCTGAACATTTGTTGATAAAAATATCTCAACATATGCTGAAGCAGTGGGGGATCACATTTCACACACACACACACACCCACCCACACATACACCTCTCCAGTGACTGTACAGTTCAGTAAGCTCAGACTGATTTTATACTCTTAAACTTCATATTCTGTCATTATATGTGTCAAATGCTGGTCCAGATACACAAAACGTCAAAACAACAACACACACAGTAATCAAAACTACTGACCAGTGCCAGTTGTTGACATTTGTAGCGTCGGCTCGCTCCTCCACGATCCAACGAGGATCTCCTTCCCCCCATTTAGCCATGCCAGGTGATAGAACCTGTCTGTCTGAGTGCTTCACTGTCTATCTGTCTGTCTGTCTGTGTTGAAATGTCTCTCCTTCTCCCTGTCTGTCTCTCTCTACCAGTTTTCAAGTGTTGGGTTCTGAGTCCTGCTGCTATAAAAAGCTGACAGCTGAAACCAACTTCCTCTCAGGACTTTCAAAGTTAAACGCTCGTTGTACCAATGCCGCCTTCAATATAAAATGAATCCTCATATGATCCAGAACCTTCTTACAGATCATATGCTCAATTCATCGAGCAGCAGCTCAAAGTGCTGAAACTCTGTTGACACCCTAGAACATTCCAGCTTGAGCTTTGAGCCGAATGCTGATGTCTTTGATGTCTCCATGTAGGATGTAAGCATCAGAGCTAAAATGTGACCTGTTAAGGAGGACAAGTTATGCAGATTTCTGTGTTCCTAACTGGGACTGCAGTCTCATGTTCTTCACGGAAACATGGCTTAGCGACGCTGTCCCGAACTGCGTGGTGGAGCTTGAGGGGCGAACCATCTTCAGGGCCGACAGAGAAGCGGCAGCCACAGGTAAAAGCAGAGGTGGAGGAGTATGCATTTATGTAAACAAATCATGGTGCACGGACTCTGCCGTTGTGGATACCCATTGTTCTGCTGATCTGGAATACCTGGTTATCAAGTGCAGGCCCCTCTCCCTTCCACGTGAGTTCACCTGCATTGTTGCTGCTGCGGTTTATGTCCCACCGGATGCTAATGCAAAAGTGGCCATGAAAGAACTTTATGCTGCCATCAACAAACTGCAGACCATACATCCGGATGGGGCCTTTATTGTCGCTGGGGATTTTAACCACTGCACTCTACGGACTGTTCTTCCAAAGTTCCACCAGAACGTCTCCTGCTCCACAAGGGGACAAAGAACTTTGACCATGTTTACACCAGTTTAGCTAAGGCATACAAAGTCACTCCCCTCCCCCACCTTGGTCACTCTGATCACCTCTCTTTGTTCCTGATCCCCAAGTACTCCCCCATCATCAAACAGATCAAACCCACATCAAGGACCGTCAAGATCTGGTCCGAGGGTGCTGATTCCATTCTCCAACAGCAATTCCAACAAACAGATTGGAATGTGTTCTCCGCTCAGGCCACCACAGACTCCCTGATTAACATTGACATTCTCACAAACTCTGTCCTGGATCATATCAACAGGTGTGTGGGCAGGGTGACATCACTTAAAGCAATAAAAACTTTCCCCAACCAGAAGCCCTGGATGAACAGAGAGGTTCGCCTTCTGCTCAAAGCCAGAGATGCAGCCTTCAGGTCTGGAGACCGGGAGGCCTACAGCTCAGCTAGGGCCAACCTGAGGAGGGGAATCTCACAGGCCAAACATGGCTACAAACTGAAGGTTGAAGAGCACTTCAACTCCTCTGACCCCCGGCACATGTGGCAAGGCATACAGACACTCACCAGCTACAAACCACCCAACACTGTGCCCCCTACCAGCTCCACCTCCCTCCCTGACGAGCTCAACCACTTCTACGCTCGCTTTGACCGGGAAAACAGGGAGGTGATGTCCAAGGCAGATCTACCTCTCAATGATCTGCCTCTCACACTCTCCACCTCAGAGGTCTGTTCCATCCTGAGCAAGGTGAACGCCCGGAAGGCAGCTGGCCCCGATGGAATACCTGGGCGCGTGTTCAAAGCGTGTGCAGAGCAGCTGGCCGGGGTCTTTGCGGACATTTTCAACCTGTCCCTGGCCCAAGCAGTTGTTCCCACTACCTTCAAGACCGCCACCATCGTGCCTGTGCCGAAGCACTCCACCGCTACGGCCCTGAATGACTTCCGTCCTGTTGCCCTCACCCCCATCATCGCCAAGTGCTTTGAGAGGCTGGTCCTCTCACACTTAAAATCCTGCCTGCCTGCTACTTTGGACCCTCACCAGTTTGCCTACCGCCACAATAGGAGGAGGACGCCATCTCCACGGCACTTCACTCCACACTGACTCACTTGGACACCCCGAACTGTTATGCCAGAATGCTGTTCATTGACTTCAGCTCAGCATTCAACACTGTGATCCCCTCCAAGTTGATATCCAAGCTCAGCCAGCTTGGTATCAACTCATCCCTCTGCAATTGGACTCTGGACTTTCTATCTAACAGACCCCAGTCTGTTAAGATAGACAACCTCTCCTCCTCCACTAACACCCTGAACACCGGCGTGCCGCAAGGTTGCGTGCTGAGCCCTCTCCTTTACTTCCTATTCACCCATGACTGCGCTCCCATCTATGGTTCCAATTCCATAATTAAGTTTGCAGATGACACCACGGTGATAGGCCTGATCAGAGGTGACGATGAGACGGCCTACAGGGAGGAAGTACAGCACCTGACCACGTGGTGTGCTGACAACAACCTGGCACTCAACACCAAGAAAACCAAGGAGATCATCGTGGACTTCAGGCGGGCCGGGAGCCATGCACACACCCCCATCTCCATCAACGGAGCTGCAGTGGAGCGTGTGCCCAGCTTCAAGTTCCTTGGCATCCACATCTCCGATGATCTCACCTGTCCATAAACTCCTCCACCCTGGTTAAAAAGGCGCAACAGCGCCTCTACATTCTTCGGAGCCTTAAGAAAGCTCACCTTTGTCCCAGGATCCTGGTGAACTTCTACCGCTGTACCATTGAGAGCATTCTCACTAACTGTATCACATTATGGTATGGCAACTGCTCCGCATCAGACCGGAAAGCACTCCAGCGGGTGGTGAAAACCGCCCAAAGGATCACTGGTACACAACTGGACAGCATCGAACAGATCTACCGTCGACGCTGTCTGGGCAAAACCAGGAACATTATAAAAGACTCATCCCACCCCAACAATAAACTTTTCACCCGCCTCCCATCCGGCAGGCGTTAAAGAAGCCTCCGCTCTCGCACCAGCAGGCTCAGGAAGAGTTTCTTCTACGAGGCGGTGACCCTGCTGAACTCTACTCCATTCCCCCACTCAACTCCATCCTCCCTCTAGCATCATCTTGCACTCCACTGCAATTTGCACAACTTTCTGTTTGCACTGATCATTTCCATTTCACTTCCGTTTTGCACTAAGACTCCTTGCACTATTTATTTACATATTTATTAATTTATATTTATAGTTAGTTTATATAGTATATATAATGTATATAGTTTATTCTGTATATATTCTGTATATATTCTGTATATAGAATAGTACACTTTTGCACTTTCTGGTTGGATGCTACTGCATTTCATTGGCTTGTACCTGTACTTGCTCACTGACAATAAAGTTGAATCTAATCTAAAAAAAAAAAAAAAAAAAAAAACCTTTGCAAAGCCTTAATGTGTACTAAACACATTCGGTACATTAACATGCATGAGACGGGTCTGTCCACATGTCTACATGGACAAATTAATTAAACAGATTTACATTCGCATGTTTAATTTCTGGCTGAAAGCATTTATGTTTGCTTCTTCCTGGCTTTGCCGCACATTTCACACTGATGTGATAATAATGATCAGACTTTTTTCTTTATCTATATAGAATTATTCAACCAGACATATTATAAAAATAACGCAATTGCAATTTCATTTCAAGCACTTTATTCAAAATCCAAGCACTTTTCAAAGCTTGCAAACGCCACATAACAATTAAAGCATTGAAGGATTTCCAGCACCCATACAAACCCTGATTATATACGTCATCAAATGTCCGGTTCTGAAAGGTCTCTTACCCACAGTGACCATGATGCATTTTCACCAATCAGTCTGTCAAAAGTCTCAAAGTGTAGTCAGGTCCAGGTGCATGATGGGAAAGCAGCTTCTCTCTGGGCCCGCGGCTACACGGCGTGCATCGGGGTGCCGCAATATTTGTGCCACAAGTCGATGGCTTTGGTCACGATGGCGTCTGTGTTCTCCTGTGGAATCTGGATGGAGAAAGTGACGTCAGCACAGTGATCCTCACAGTGACACACACGCCTGATGAGCTCAATCAGGTGTTAGGTCAATGATCAATCTCTGGAATCAAATGTTCTTCAGTGTTTAGTACTAAAAGGACAGATTTGTGCATCGCAAGGAAGGTTTCAAGGACAGACCGTGATGTTGTCATGCTGTCAGTCACTCACATTGCACAGGAACCTGATCACGCCCTCTGGACGGTTGATGCCCATCAAAATGATCTTGTAGCTGAGGAGAATCTCCAGAGCGACAAACACCAGAATCTTACAGGAGCCGCTGATCACTTTGTCCCAGACCCTGGAGCGGATTGAAGAGATCAGAGGTGCCCGATTAGTTTGCAGAAATGAAAACGTCTCTATCATCAGCCTACAAGTCAGATTAAAGTTCTATTTTCTACTTCCTAAACTGAACAACTGAACATGTGTGTTAGCCAAGGGATGACGATGATGTTCTCCTTACTGACTACTCAAGTAAAAGTAGAATAACCACTGTGGTAAACACACTGTTATAACCCTAAACTACTCATTTAATAGTACTACACTTGACAACAGAAATACTTTTATAAGTCTATGTTTACTGTTAAGTCTTAATGTGGAAGACAAATGAATAATGTTTCCCTGTGAGAAGCATTAAAGCCTCTGCACTCTGACCTCTGCAGGCTGGACTCAGGCAGGCAGCCGGCGAAGCAGCGTCTGAACCAGAGGCTGTGGGGGAGCTGAGGTAGAGCTCCCATGTTCTTCAGGTGGCTCAGCAGTCGAGGCTCCTCCTGACTCAGGTAGTGCTCCAGACTCTTCGGCTGTGCCAGGACAAGAAGAGAGAAGAGCCTCACTATGAGACAGATCACATGACCTAAACTCCTCTTCACAGATTTTGACTTTTTTTCTCCACACTGCTCAAATGGGTACTGACCAGGTGCGGTACAGAGTCTCCAAACTTAGTGTGGAACTGATTGACGAAACACTTGATCAGCCAGTAGCAGTCGATAGGATCATCTACGATTTCCTCCATGGCCCTGCTGATGGACAGGAAGTCCTCGTCTTCTTCATCCTGAATACAGAAAACATGAGCACATAAGCAGTCACTGCAGCTTGCAATACATCCAGCAGGTAGCAGCATCACACCAGTAATGAAGACCTACGAGCCGATGGCATAAATGAACGACTTGTGCTGTGTGAGTAACTTATACATTAAGCCAGGTCAGGCTACACAATATGTGTGTGTTAGTTCTACATACTTCCAGTCTGTTGGAGGTTTAAGTAGGTAGTAAGTTTCTAACTGAATGAAACTAAACCCTGAAACATCACTGCATCTCATTCCAGAATAATAAGACTCAGTGAATCACGAGCACGCCATGTTCTTACCGGTGGGGACGTCTCGGAGCAGCGTGGAAGCACCTGGCTCTCCAGCTGGAACATGCGCAGGTAGACCAGCGTGGCGGACGTGGAGGTGTTGATGTATCTCATCACCTCCAGAGCCTCCAATATGTCCTGGTACTGCTGCTTCCTGTAACCTCCCACCAGAGCGTGAGAGTCACTGTGGGGCGGCAGGATGCCTACAGGAGGAAGGACATTACATACTGCATTACTAAAGATATGATGTTCTGACAGTGTGGCTTTGTTCTAATATTGCCATCAATATTTGAGGGAAGAATTCAGTTAATATATATAATGTTCACACGGTCCAGCCTGCACAGTGAGTGAGTGTGTGTGTGTGTGTGTGCGTGTGCGTGTGCGTGTGCGTGTGTCTTACCCAGCAGGACCTTCCACACATGGATCCTGTACATGGAGGGGAGGGGGAACCTCTGACTGAAGGTGCTCAGCTTCTCTAAATCTGTCAGAACAACGACAACAACATTCAAGTCAAAGTCAAATTCATTTAAACGCACATTTAAAACCCACAAAGAAAAACATGTCACAAATCTGAACAGACAGAAAAATAACACAGGAAACAAATAAATCTCAAAGCCACGATGGAGGAAATGGAAAACGAAGATACAAAAGCAAGACACAATTCATCATGGAACAGGATATGAAAATACATATATAAACACATTTCAGAGTAAGATGCATCACTGATGTGTTCATATGCACAACGCCAATGAATTCAACTAGCAGAGTGGTCACTGCTCCGTGTGTTGGCAGCTCATAAAGAGTGTCAGCCATCGTCTCTCTCTGCCACAAACTGACTCAGCGCTCCTCCATGAGTGAGCGAAGACGGTCTGCTACCCACCTAGAGGATTTTCCTTCAGAAGGATCTCCAGCGACTTCTTCTCCTCCACTCCTCTGAAGCCCACTTTCTCATAGTACGCAGAGCGGAAGTTCCTCTGCGGGTCGTCGGCCATGACGGGACCTGGACACACACACACACACACACACACACACACACACACACACACACACACACACACACACACACACACACACACACACACACACACACACACACACACACACACACACACACCATCAGTGCTTCAGTCGCCTAAGAAGTATAAGCTGTGAAATGTTTCTAAGCTGTGTAATGTCAAGGAGGAGAACATGTTTATGTCACGCTGAAGGATGGTGAGGATCTCAAATCTGCAGCTCTGTGTGCTTTCAGATGTGATGAAGGAAGGATTGAAAGATAGAAAAAAAGAAGGAAAGGAAGAACATAGGAAGGGAGGAATTATCTAATAAAAACAAAGCATAAAGGAAAGATGGGAAAGAGGGAAGTAGCAAGGAAAGAAAGAAAGAAATGAAAAAAGAGGGAAAGAAGAAAACAAAAACCAAAGCAGAAAGTACAGAAACATACAAAAAAGGGCATAATAAAGACAAAAGGGAGAGAAGGAAACGTTGAAAAGCAACTAAGGAAATTAAAAAAAATAACAGACGGAATGAGCAGAGAAAAGAAAAAGGAGAATAGATGAAACATAGATAAGAGAAGAAAGGAACGAGGTGAAGGCTTCAGTATTCGAGTAAATGTACTAACGTCCCACTCGTGTCTCTGTCACTGTCATCACGGTAAACATGCAGCTTTCCGTGACATATTTGGCACACTTACACCAACAAACAAAGCAAGCAAGTAAACACGGACATATAACTGATAGTTTAGCTAAATTGGAATTGAACCAAACATGAAACGCTCAAACGCAAAGATCGTAAACATATTAAAGTCTTACCCACTTGCTTGTCTCACGGCGCCTCCAGCCTCACTTTGTCATCTGTCAGCTAGCAAACATTAGCCGAGCTTCCACGGAGCGAGATGACGGCGCATATTTCCTTCAAATATGAATATTGAACAACTGTTAACAACTGACCGATACTTAGCTGCACGCCGCCATTGTCGTCCCAAACCTCAAAGAAAGTTTGACACTCACTCTCCTGGACAGCTAACGCTAACGCTAACGCTACGTTACTAATGGGGCGATTCCATGCGAGGAAAGCACTTCCGGTTGGAACTATCAAAATAAACCATGGACCAACGCTGATATGAAAACACGAGTGTTTGGTCGTAAATTTTGAACAATTCACATTTACTATTTTCGGCTTATTTTTTTTAACACAGTTAATTAATGACGTCGATTGTATCGCTGGAGACTCATATTGGGATTTATTGTAATGTTGCTACTTTGTCAAATTGAAATATTAAACCCATACATTTTAAAGTAGAAGCAGATAAAGATTTAAGATTTAAGATACTTTATTAATCGTCATTTTGAAATTTATCTTGCAGCCTTCACCAAGTGTCTGTGCAAGTTATTTAAGACTGAAATGCCACATTTAACATGCACTTAAATCTGAGATGTATTGAGCGTTCAGCGTTGGGGTATGTGGGTATTGTATTGATAGTGCCTGGCTCGACTCAGAACTACACGCCACTGGAAGGTATTTTACTGTGTGAAGATATGACCATTGTGACCATTAAAGGAAAAATACCCCCCATCTCCGGGCAGGTAATTGAACTATAACCCTTCTTTTTTTTTTTTTTAGACGTTATGATAATACAGTAAGACATTCTCACGTCAGAAGAAACTGTACTGCTTTTATAACAAGTCAACGCTGACTCAGATTGCACAGGTAAGGCCAATATGCAAAAAGACATCTAAATTCACTAGAGAAATAAAGCAAATTTAAAAAAACTTAAACTACATACAAAACTTGTTTGGTCCACCATAGTACCATTATTTCTTCAATTAACGCAAATGTTCCAAACTTTGATATTGAGGATATATTGTAAAAAAAGAAAGAAAGAAGCTAAATTGTGTTTTTCTTTTGATCTAAAGCCCCTTCAAGTTGAAGCTGACACTAAAAAAAGGAGGAATATCTGTGATTTCCTACAAACAAATGTATTGTTTATGCATAGGAGTAAGCATGAATACCTCAACAATCATAAATTCGAAGGCCACATAAAGGAACACTTAACTTTTATTTTGAAATCTTGAGCAATTGTTACAAAACTGAAGCTTGAAGGTTAACAACAGATTCTGTATAAAATGGTAGTGAAACATATGAAAAGCATTAAAGATGACCCAACCTTGCATCCGCTCCCGCATAAAGTAGGCACATAAGCAATTACTGCAGTCAAACTATTGTAAACATAACACCATTATGTTGCTAAAGAGCAAAGCTTAAAAAGAAATCATGGTCTACTAAGATTTTGGAAAATGTCTGAAATACTTGTAGAGAAACAATAAAATGGCAATCATGTTGTCAGCCTAGCAACATGACTTTGTTACATGCACTATATTCAAACCAAACACCATAGATTTATTTCATAAATACTTCAGCTCATTATCACTACAATATTGTAAGATGTTTTTCATTTTGAACTATGAAGTGTTTGTTAAAAATATACGGATACTGAAGCCTCAAATATTAAATCTGCAATGGATTTTGGCCTTGTACACAATGCCTTTCTGACAAACGTTGATTCATTTGCAATGAAAGAATTGTTTACAGGATATTTCTTCTCTTGACTTATAAATGTATTAATCTGTGGACCTGGAGATGGAGGTGACAGTAACGTTACTGTAGCGAGAGGTTAGTGATGACGAAGGGAAGCCTTGGTCCACACTGCCTCTGCGAGAGCCCCGCTGTGAACCGGACCTGGAGCCTGAGCTGGACCCTGGGGCAGAGGAGACGTTGTAGGGACTGCTGATACCTTTAGAGGACATGGATGATGCCTGCAGCATTTTCACGCCTGTGCTTGCCTCCACCATGCAATTGTCAAGCGCCTCCTTGTAAGAGATCTTAAGTTTGCTCTTAGGGCACATAAGGTTCTTAATGTGGTGTCTGACATCTTGGAGCTTATTAGCTGCTCTTTCATCCAGCCAGCCCATTTTCAGAGCATCTTCAATGGTTCTTCTACAGTCCAGATCTGGGTCATAAAGCCCTCCTGTAACAAACTGGAATTCCATGAACCTCTGGCCTGCATCATATGGTAACCACATCTCCCTCATGGCCTGTGCAACAGACATCTTCCTCTTGGTTTTGACATCCTCAAAGCCATTGTAGGCTTTCTGTGCAGGCTTGAGCTTGGTGGCCATGTCTTCAGTTACTATACCCACAAGAGTGGCTTCTTGCATGCTTAGCCTACGGCCATCTGATGGATCAATAAATCCTCCGGTGCAGGCCTGGGCCTCCAGCAGTCTTTGGGCAGTGATAGAATCCACCAAACCACGATCTAGAGCCTCCATGATAGATATCTTCTCTAGGCTGTCTGTGTCAAAGATGGCCCCCACAGGATTCTGTTCACCCACTGCTTCAGGAGGGGTGGTGAGAGTGATAGAAACGCTGGAATGGTGTTTCAAGGGGTCAGCTTCGTTTCGAGTGCTGATGACTGAGGAATGCTTGTCTCTGACTGCGGAAGTTTTTGATGTGGTCATTTTGGAGACAGTGGATGATGAACTCTGATAAGATGATGAGCCTTTTGACGATGATGTCAGTGAAGATGGAACAGATGACACTGAAGATGATGAGATTGATGTCACTGAAGATGGAACAGATGACACTGAAGATGATGAGACTGATGTCACTGAAGATGGTAAACCAGTGGCTGAGGATCTTGAAGTTGAGGATGATGATGATAAAGTTGCTGTTGTAGTATGTTTGGTCTTTTTGGCAATGATATCCGCAAACTGATGAAGAGTGATGGTATGTGAGCGGTACTTGTCAAAAACTGATTTTTCAATGACCCCTCGCTCCAGCAGCGCGCTGATGTCGTACTCTTTGCCACTCTTCCTGTCAATGATAAGAAACCGTGTTGTACCATCTGGATCAGTGATTGTGATCTCTTCCCACTCACACTCCTGTCCCGCAAGCTCCACGTAGGTATCATAGTCAATGTACCCTTTGTCATATGCTTCACGTACAGTCATCTCTTTGTTCGTGTCTGGATCCACAATTACAACTCTCGTCTTTCTCAGAGTATTCTTCTGAGTAGACTCTCGCTTTTGGTGGTCAATGATGGGCAATAACATCAGGCCAGTCTTTTCATCTGCAAAACAGCGTTTCTTAAGCTCCAGATAAGTCAGGTTTTCTTCTGTGTTAGGGTCAAAGAAGCCCTTAGTATCTGCTGCTTCATCTGTCAGGATCTTGTTCATTTTTTCATCAAAGTAACCTCTTTTATAGGCCATGTCCACATCAATACGGTGGCTGTGTTTGGGATCAATGATACCACCGCTGGCAATCTGGGCCTCTAGTAAACGAATACCATGACCCCTCTCAATAAGACCTCTGTCGATGGCCTGGAAGAGCGAGATAATCTTGTCTGTTCCAGGCAATTTGTAGCCTGTCACAGCCCTCTCCGCTGAAAGTAGTTTGTCCTTGAACTCTGGTCCAAACAGTCCTTTATTGTAGGCATCACTAACCGTCAGGTAAAGGTTGTTCACAGGATCAACTAAAAAGCCAGAGGCAGCCTGGGCCTCGAGCAGTTCCAAAGTCGTCCCAGGTCGCAGCAGCCCTTCTTTCATTGCCTGATAGATTGGCATGACCTTTTCACTGGCCTCATCATGGACCCCTGCTATGCAGGCAGAACCCCTCAGATAGGAATGCAGGCGATGTTCAATATCCTTGCTCGTCAGTTTGCCCTCTCTCAGTTGATCCATATCAGACCGTTCCAGAAGATTAGCATCAACCAGATCAATAACTGACACCTGCCCCCTGAGGCCCTGAACGGTTAGTGGCTTTCTTGGTGCAGGGAGAAGCAAAAGGCCTGTGCTTAGATCTGCTTTGCATTTTTTCTTCAGAGACACATAGCTAGTAGCTTGGTGAGTGTCTGGGTCTATGTAGCACTCAGGAAACTGATTCAGGGTCTTGAACAAATCCTGATCTATAAGATCACGATCCATAGCAATGTCTTTGGGCAGGAATACACCGAGAGTGGGGTCCAAAATACCTCCCACAGATTCTTGAGCTTGAAGCATTCGTACAGCGGTGTCTTTGTCAATCAATCCCTTCCTCATGGCCTGGCCTGCTGACAGGAGTTTGCCTGTATGAGGGTCTCTGTAACCCACAGCAGCAACCTCAGCTGCCAGCAGCTTTTGTTCATCCTCCTTATCTATCACTCTCTTGGCATAGGCTTCCTCTACTGTTAACTTCTGATTACTTCTCAGGTCAATGATGTGACCTGTTGCAGCCTGAGCAGCCAGTAACAGGTCAGCGCTGTCAGAAGACATAATTTTCTGTTTCTTTGCCTCTGTGAAGGACATTTTTCCCAGAGGTCCAGCTGCCACACCAGAAATCGATCCTGTCCCTTTCAGAAAGACCTTCTTGTCCACAGACACATCTGAAACAGTTGTCTCCCCCTTCACAAGTTTGTTAAATGTTGTTTTGTCCAAGACCCCACAATCAAGTAACTGCTGTGCTGTGACTGGCTTTCGGACTCCATCAAAGATCAGTTTGGAGGGATCTTTCTTTTCAGAGATTGGCATAAGTAGCAAGCCTGTGTTTAGGTTTGTGATGCATTTTTTCTTCAAAGCCCCATAGCTGGACTCAAGATCTGTTTCTGGGTCAATGTAACATTTTGGATTCCGGTTAAGATCACGAGAGAGGTTTTCATCCAAAAGGTTGCGCTTTATAGCTGTGTCTTTAGGAAGAAACACACTCAGGACGGGATCTAGAATGCCCCCCACAGATTCCTGGGCCTGCAGTAGACGTATCCCAGTCTTCCGGTCTATAATTACCTTCTGCATGGCTTCAAATACTGAGAGAGGTTTAGCCGTGCTAGAATCTGTGTAGCCCACAGAAGCAGCCTCTGCTGCAAGCAATCTCTCTTGGTCTTTCCTGTCTACCACTCCTTTATAATATGCTTCATCCACTGTCAGTTTATCATTGGTTATCGGGTCAATGATGTGGCCTGTGGCAGCTTGGGCATCCAGGAGCAGATCTGCATTCTCTGGAGACACAAGTTTCTGTTTTTTAGCTTCTGACAAAGACATTTTGCCTTTTGGTCCAGCTGCCACTCCAGCAATTGGCCCAGAACCCTTTAGATTGATCTTAATTTCTGCAGATACTTGTTGGACAGTTTTCACCCCTTTCAGTAACTGATCAAATGTTTGCTTGTCTAGAACTCCACACTCAAACAACTGTTGTGCTGTGACTGGCTTACGGACTCCATCAAAGATCAGTTTGGAGGGATCTATCTTTTCAGAGATTGGCAGAAGATGCAGGCCCGTGTACTCCGTTTTAGATCTTTCCTTCAAATCTGCATAGCTGACATCATGCTCAGTGTCTGGGTCAACATAACACTTTGGATTCTTGCTTAGCTCATGAGAGAGGTTTTCATCCAAAAGGTTGCGCTTTATTGCTGTGTCTTTAGGGAGAAATACACTAAGAGTGGGATCTAGAATTCCCCCCACAGATTCTTGTGCCTGCAGGAAGCGTAACCCAGTCTTCTTGTCAACATGTCCCTGCTTAATGGCTTCAAACACTGAGAGTGGCCTTACTGTGCTAAAATCTCTGTAGCCCACTGCAGCAGACTCTGCAGCTAGCAGTCTGTCTCGATCACTGTCATCTATCACTCCTCTGGCAAATGCCTCCCCTACAGTCAGTTTTTCATTTGTTCTGAGGTCAATGATGTGGCCTGTGGCAGCTTGAGCATCAAGTAGCAAATTTGCACTATCCGGGGACATGAGCTTCTGTTTCTTGGCTTCTGACAAAGACATTTTGCCTTTTGGTCCTGCTGCCACTCCAGCAATGGGTCCAACTCCTTTCAAATAGACCTTCTTGGCCTCAGACACCTCCTGGATTGTTCTCTCCCCTTTTAATAGCTGGTCAAATGTTAGCTTGTCCAGGACGCCACACTCAAACAACTGCTCTGCTGTCACTGGCTTTCGGACACCATCGAATAGCAATTTAGACGGATCTAGCTTCTCAGAAACTGGGAGAAGTAGCATGCCTGTATGAGGCTCTGTCTTACATCTTTTCTTCAAAACTCCATAAGTGGTGTTCTGCTCGTTTTCTGGATCAGGATAACACTCAGGACTCTGATTTAGAGCACGACAAAGGTTTTCATCCAAAAGGTTGCGCTTTATAGCTGTGTCTCTGGGCAGGAAGACACTGAGAATCGGATCTAGAATTCCACCTACAGACTCCTGGGCCTGCAATAGGCGTACGCCAGTCTTTCTGTCAATTAGTCCGCTTTTCATGGCCTCAAATACTGACAGATGCTTGCCAGTTTTAGGGTCCCAGTAGCCCACAGCAGCAGCCTCTGCTGCTAGCAGTCTATCTCGATTCCTAATATCCACCATTCCTTGGTTACAAGCCTCGTCAACTGTAAGCCTTTGGTTAGTTTTGGGGTCAATGATGTGGCCTGTGGCAGCCTGAGCATCAAGGAGGAAATCTACACATTCTGGTGATAGGACCTTCTGTTTCTTGGCTTCTGGTAATGACATTTTGCCTTGACGACTAGCTATTACCCCAGCAATAGGCCCAGTCCCCTTCAGACTAATGTTTTTGTCAAGAGAAACCTCTGATACTGTTTTATTCCCTCTTTCTAGTTGGTTGAACAATGGCTTGTCCAGGACACCACAGTCAAGCAAATCCTTAGCCGTGACTGGTTTGCGAACTCCATCAAAAACCAGTTTGGAGGGGTCTATCTTCTCTGGGACAGAGAGAAGCAGAAGACCTGTTTCTGGCTCTATCTTACAGGCTCTCTTCACTGCCATATAAGTGACACCCTGCTCACTTTCAGGGTCCAGATAAACCTCAGGCCTCTGATTTAAAGCACGATACATGTCCTCATCAATTAGATTGCGCTCAATGGCTTTGTCTTTTGTGAGGAACACACTGAGGGCGGGATCTAAAATGCCCCCCACAGACTCCTGGGCTTGAAGCAGACGTAGTGCTGTATTCCTGTCAATCAGACGCTTCTTCATGGCCTGAAATACTGAAAGGGGTTTGTTTGTACCAGGACTCTTGTATCCTACAGCTGCAGCTTCTGCTGCCAGTAATCTTTTTCGATCTGCTTCATCAATTATACCTTGATCACATGCCTCCTCGACTGTAAACTTGCGATTGGTTCTGGGGTCAATGATGTGGCCTGTGGCAGCTTGAGCATCCAATAGCAGGTCAGCACTATCTGGTGGCAGGAGATTCTCTCTCTTGGCTTCTGTCAAAGTCAGTTTGCGTTGGGGTCCAGTAAAGGACCCTCTATCATTTGGACTTTCAAGTATCACCCCAGCTATTGGGCCTGTCCCTTTAAGACTGACCTTATTGTCTGCAGATACCTGGGGGACAGTTGTATGCCCCTGCACAAGGTGGTTAACAGTTGGTTTTTCCAAGACACCACATTCAAGCAACTGTTGTGCTGTGACAGTTTTGCGAACACCATCAAAGACCACAGTGGAAGGGTCTATGGTTGGGGGCTCTCTCTGAGTCTTCAGCTCGGTCTCCATTGTTTGTCTGATAATTGTCACTTCTCTCAATTCTTTTTGGAGGGTTGCTAGCTTACTTTTATAGGTCTCCTCTAGCTCCTTCAATTCCCTCATCAGCCTCTCAATCTCACTTTTCAGGGAGAGCTTTTCCCTCTCAAGACGCTCCTTTTCAGAATCATGCTGCCTAACCAAGCCCTGCTTACTCTCACTTTGGTCCTTCCAGTAACCTACATTCTTCTTTACCCTCTCATTTTCTTCCTGTAGAAGCTTCTTATTGCGCAGCTCAGATTCCAGGGACAGTTTAATGCGATGCAGTTCATCCTCTAGCCTCTGTATACGATCATTGTCCTGTCCTGATGACTGCAGTCTCAACAGCAGAGTGTCTCTCTCGCTCACCAACTCACTGTACTGGGATTGTGAGGACTGCATCGACATGGTTGTCTGCAGGAAAATATAGAGAAAGATAAAGATGAAAGAAAGAAAAGAGAACAAAGACACAAAAGTCAGTAAACTCAAACTTTTCTACAAACAAATACTAATGTTTGCAACATCCCAATCTACAATCATACAAATGACACTGGAGGAAAATAGCAGAAGTATAATAACTGATCAAATAGGATTGCATTCCCTCCCAAAAACTGTTCATTAATCAAGTAGGAAAAACTGCACAAGCCGCACAATGCTGAAGTATGATCCAATATATTGACCCACAGATTCACACAAGTGATGTTGTGAAAAATCGAATTCACTCCAAAATAGCACAACAATACTATTCAATCAGTGTACTCACTGGTCACTGAAATCACAGTTATTAAACTATTCAAAGCAGATTATTAATGTTTAGGCGTGATCATACTGTGAGCCAAAACACTGGGCCAACTTTCAGCCTTATTCCACTACAGTCAGTAGAACATAGCGAGTCTGTGTGTAGTCTGATGCAATACGAATATGAAGACTGCAAAATCTAATGAGAAAACGTGAAAAACAGGACTTACAAGATTGGGAAGTAACAGTTTACATATAGCAGCATTACATGGGCAGATTTCAGATTAAACAGAATAGGCAAATATCATAAAATATTTATAAATAATATCAACCTTCCCAATCTTGCACACATTGGTAAAGTTACTACATCAACATTAGTGTTTACAGCACAACGTGAAAAAAAAACATGCAGGTTAACTATTAAAACAATTACAATAACTCAGACCACTATAGTGCCCAATCTGCACAATATGCAAAACAGCACTGTTAGGGAGAGATGAGGCCAATCAACATTACTGTTCTCAAAGAAAAGGTACATCATTTTGTTTGAAGAAACTGGAGGTATTTTGAAGTTTTTAATGTAAGATATTTGCTGTTTTTTAAAGTGCAGATTGTGCGTGTGTGTTGTGAAATTAAAGATCATCCAAGAGGCGACAACAAGATGATGAACCATGATTATTATTCAGAGGACCATTGACGATGATGTCATTGACGGCAAAGGCAAAAAAGCATGCAGACTGCCAATTATTGCAGCGGAGGCAGTGGGTTTGGTAGGGTGGTAGGCAGAGAGGTACAGATTGTGTTTGCATGACATGACATGCAATACTGACATGCAAATGCATTTGAACACATACAGAAGTATGTGTTCAAATCAGAGTGGAGAAGGCATCTACAGGGGATAAACAGAGGTTCCAGCATGCAAGGAAAAGGCTTGTCTAAAGATAGCTACAATTTAATTGTTTGGACCCTGATTTGGAAAGACAGTCCAGGAGAGGTAAAGGTCCATGTACCTCGATGGCCAGCTTTTGTGTTTTCTCAATCTCCGTCTTGAGTTTCTCCCGCTCTGAGGAAAGCTCTGAGATCAGGTTTTGGTAGTCCACATTGTTGCGGGCATTGGCCTGCAGCTGCAACTCCAAGGCAGTAATTTGGGCAGACAGCTCATCGTTACCCCCCTGTTGGGATCTTAAGAGCTCCTCTTTTTCATGTTGTATGGTCCTTAGCTGCTCTTCCAGTCTCAGCTTCTCTGTGGTCTGCTTCTCTTTCAGTTCCTTCAGGCTTTGCAGCTCAGTAGAGCTCACATTCAGCACTTTACTCTTCTCTTCTATTGTTTTGTTAAGGCCCTCGTTGCGGAGGTTCGCTTCTCTGACTCGAGCCTGCTCCTGCAGGAGTTGCTGCTGGAGGGCCTTCAGCTCAGAGGTCAGCTGTGTCACATGCTCTGTAGATGTCTTGTTTTGCCTTAGGCTTCTCTCTAGTTCTTCATGCAACTTCTGACGCTCCTCTTCACCTCTCATTCCTGAAGTGTTGGCCTGGTCTTGACTCTGGCGTAGTGCTGTGATGGTACTTGTGTACTCCATCATAGACATGGTGCTCTTTTCCAGCTCTGTTTCTGCATGTCTTCTTCTCATTGCTTCCTCTTGACTGGTTTTCCTCAGATTCTCCACCTGGCTCTCCAGCCCATCTCGCACATCTTGAAGGTCCTTGAGGCGCCCCTGTAACCTGGCACCATTCTGTTCAGATCTACTTCGATCGCGGCTCTCCCTCTCCACCTCCAAGCGTAACCGTTCAAGCTCGTCTTCATACTCCTTCACCTGGGTCACAGCTGTGGATGAACTTGTTAATTTGATCTGCAGCTGAGCTAAAGTCTGTTCTAGCACACCCTGGCCTTCCTCCACAGTTCTCCTCCTGCGGGTCTCCTCTTCTAGACTGTGTGTGAGGTAGACCAGCTGTTCATTCTTCTCCTCTAGACTCTTCATGACATCAGTGAGCTCCACCCTATGCTGGATGCTTTCCTCCTCTCTCAGCCTGATTAAGGCCTCCATTTCATCTTCCAGTTCTCTCCTCCTGTGTCCTTCCTCAGTGATTACGGAGCGTTGAGCACGAGCCTCTTCCTCTGCACTCTTCCTTTGCTCCTCGGCTTGGTTGATAGACAGTCTGAGCCTCCTCAGCTCCTCCTCCAGATCCCTCCTCTCTGCCTCCATCCTTTCACATTGCAATTTGAGCTCTGAAGTGTGATCCTCCTTCTCGGCTGCCAGCCTCTGGATGTCTGTGTGGCTGGAGTTGATATGGGATTCGTAGCTGACTTTCAAATTATTGATCTCCGCACAGCATTGGCTCCTTACCTTAGAAATATCTTTCTGCAGATCCTTCATCCTTGATGCTCCGTCAGCCAGCTGCCGACGCAGCTGTTCAATCTCGTTCTCCTTATCTGACACAGTCTTCTCCACCTCCACCTTGGCCCAGCTGACTGTCTCCAGCTCTCTCTGTCTCTTCCTCAGCACTATATCATACTCCTCCTGCTGCTGGGTGTAGCGCTCCTCCGCCAGCCGCCTCTTCCTTTTCTCTTCTTCAATTAAGTAGTTGAGACGAGCCACCTGATCGCTGAGGTCTGCCAGCCGACCATGAGTGGAGTCAAGACTCTCCTTGCTGGCACTGCACTGCAGAGCTGCACTTCTCTTCACCTCCTCTATCGACAGAAGCTGGTCCTGGGACTGGGACAGCTCCAGCTTGTATCGGGCAATGGACTGTTCCAGAGATTTGTTCTTGTCGTTGCGGTCTTTAGCATCACCTTTCAACTGGCGTAACTCTTCTTCCAACAGCTCAATTCTAGTGTTGCGAATCTGGAAGAGACAGACCAACGATGAGCTACTTCCAAAGTCATTTTTGATGTGCAATGTGGACCTTTAATATCAACACCATGTACGGTTTCTAAATGATTTTTAGTTGGTTTCACTGTCACTAGATCAATGAAATTACCTCATATTTAAATAATGTTCAAAAGTCGCATCTCAGTTTGAGTACCTTAAGTTCCTCCATGTTTTTGAGTAGCTCTCCCAAGTATTTTGAATAGTCACCAGACCAAGTCAGCAGCTCCATGTAACGAGTCTGTAGTTGTGTAGCCTGAGACAAATACACAACAAACTCATACATCAGGTCAGTGAAGGGACGGGTCGGGTTCAGAAGTCATATCACATGACAGTAATTCTTTCAGAGTTTTATAGGGTTGGTTCGCCCCAAATCAGCATCTTTACGCACCATTCATAAAACAAAGCACTAGAAAAGAGCATTTGACACTTCATCCAAAATGATGTTGGTGATATTTAGAGTGTATTTGGTTGACACAGAACAATAAAAATGACATGTAGGCCACTCAGTCGATTAGCCACTTTATGTAAGTTTCCATTTTCTGATTTGACGTTCTGATTTAAAATAACACTTGTGTGCTAATTAAAGGTAAATAAAGGCAGTTTGATGAATGAGCTGAAATGATCATGGCTCATACTCAGCATGGTGTTGTGTTGTCACCATGATTTCTTTGAATGACTTACAACCGGATATCATAGTTACTCAGGATAAACCAAACCTTTCTGCATGGCTTGGCATGGACATTGGTGAGGGGAAGTCGATTTTTTTTTTTTGAGCGAACCAAACCTTTACTAAGGACAGAAGAGACAAACAACTTAACTTAAAATGCTGCCAAGTGTTATTACCTCCTGATTCAGTTCCATGGACGGAGACTTCAGCATGGTCCTCTTGATAGGGATGTTCAGCAGAGTCTCCAATCCAGACGTGTAGGAGTTGAGGTCTGTCTCATAGTCCTGCAGACAAACAAAATGATAAACGTTAAACGAAATGACCTTTATGTTGAGTTTGGACTAAGCCGGTATACCGCTGTGTGTATGTACTGTAGGTCCTTCTACCTTGATAGAGCTCACGCAGGCCTCATTGTCCTTCAGCACACTGTCCACTGTCTGCCTCCTACCTTTGATTTCTGTGTTCAGGGTCTTGAGAACAGTGACACAAAGAGAACAAAGCTTAGATGCTCAATACCAACACAGAACATAATACTGTAAATGTCTCCTGGGTTACATGGTAGGTAAGTCAATCAACGAAGGGCTGAGCAGGACACCTTCTGATTGTTAATGTGATCTTTCAGAGCCTGGACGCTCTCGATCTTGGTAGCCTGCAGGGCATCCTGGCATTTCCGCGTGGCATCGATCCACTGACTGAGGGAGGTGCTGGTCTGTTGATAATGCTGCAGCTGTGGCAGATACAACTGCAGGTCCTGCAGTCTGAGTGAGGCAAACACAGGGAAACCATAAAATACAGCCAGCAGTGAAGCTGCGAACCAGACATGAGATCAGGGCTAATACAAGAATATATTTTCTGAATTTGCACATATTTACGTGCACTTACTCAAATTAAAGAAATAAATAATTTTGCATGTATAATTTAAGCATTACACATTGGGGTTGGCATAAATTGGCAATTGTGTTCTCTGAGTAACAGTCTTTGTGATTGAAGGGAGTTCTATGGAATCCTATTAAATGCCTCTGTGTAGAGTAGTATAGTGGCCATGTAAACATCCTGAAAGAGGAACAGTCCAGTGTGTCTTTATAGTAACACATACAGGAAGTGCATGTTTAACCTACCTGGTGTCAATCTGTCCCTGGATTCGTCTCCAGCGGTCTGACAGCAGGCTGACCAGCTCTGTGTATTTGGACAGCATCATGTCACACCTGTGGAAGGACGCCCCCATCTGGCTGTTCCAGTGACTTGCCTTGGCAAGCTCCGCCTCCATGGAGGCAAGAACATCCTTCTTCAGATCCAACTCCAACTTAATTTTCTACACAAAACAAGGCACATGAATTATAGGAATTTGAAAACCTTTCCAGAACCTGCGACTGGATCAGTTGTACGAATATGCAGCATGTCTCATATAATACCTTTAAGGTGTCCATATACTCCTCCACCTCACTGGGTGACAGAGAGGTGGTCTCCTTCTCTGTCAATCTGGCCTCATGAACTTTTACTATGTCCTCAGCCCGAGCCACGCTCTCCAGCATGTCCCTTAGAGCCCGCAACCTGAGAGCGGAATAGAGGAACATACATGAGGTACAACTACAATACAAAGCGTAAAATGTCCCAAAACTGAAATTCCGAAGTACCAGTTCTTCAAAGATGTACCAAAGCTGTACTTAAGAGAAGTAGTTGCGTAGAGTAGAGTGTGTGTATTGAGCTTCTTCCCACTTCTATACAGAGGATACTCATGAAGGCTCACCTCTGCAGGTAAGATGAGGAGCTGCTCTCCAGGCTGCCCAGTCTTTGGTTGATGACCCCAAGCTCACTGCGGAGGAACTGGACTTTGTCAGCATCGCTTATCTCCTCCAGCTCCCTCAGGATGCGATCCCTCAGACGTTGGTACTCCTCACGTATGGCGTCCACATCACGCTGCACCGTCTGCGCAGTCAAATAATGGTCAGCTCTCAGATAACAGATGTGTAACCAATTACATTAAGCATAAAGAGGTATTACTCCGGTGCACAATAACTGACAACGGAGCAGGAGGGAAGTACTTGTGTTAAGAGACACTTGTGAGTGGATGATTCTCTATGTAGGATGAGCAACAAGGTCAAAGTCAGATACCATAAGGAAGTCACCTGTGCAGCTTGTTCAGCCACCGTCTGATATAGATCTAGGGAAGCACACACACAGACATTGTGTGTGTGTGTTCAGGCGAGTGTATTACCTCTAACTGTGTGAGCTTGAGGCCACAGTCGTGCACGCCGTCGTCTCCCAGGCAGATGTGAACGTGCTGACTCAGCAGGCCCTCTGATGCCTCCAGCCTCAGTCTGAGTGCGTGTAGCTCTGACAGACTGCGGGAAGAGGTTGAATGGGAGGAGGAGCTAGGGATAAATGCTGAGGAGGTGGAGGTCTCCACCTTCTTCTTGATTGGCTCAGCCTTGTTCACTTTCACTACCTCCTTCCTGATCAAAGTCTCTTTGTTAACCACCTTCACTTCCGTCTTCTTCTCAGCTAGTTTTCTGGCTTCCGCCTTCCGTCTTTCTTCTTCAGCCCTCCTCGCTTCTTCAGCCCTCCTCGCTTCTTCAACCCTCCTCGCCTCTTCAGCCCTCCTCGCCTCTTCAGCCCTCCTCGCCTCTTCAGCCCTCCTGCCTTCTTCAGCCCACCTCGCCTCTTCAGCCCTCCTCGCTTCCATTTCAGCGTTTTGCTGCTGTATAATGATCACCTGCTGCTGGCGTTGTTGCTGGGCTTGCTGTGCTTCAATTTGTCCTTGTTGAACAACTACAAGGGAGAAGGGGAACATTTATTATAACTGCCCCAAACAACTACTTTATTGTAAGAATCATTATTAATAGAAGTCCAGGGATCATCCCATTAAACAGCCCCCGATTACTCCTCCGCCACCACAAGGGGTGTCTATTAACTTTTGTCCATGTAAGGTATGAATAGTATGTCATTATAAAACATTCTACAGACCATAAGTAGGCAGCTGCACCACCAGTTGGTCATAGTGGGCCTGAGCTCCGTTGAACTGGTTCTCAATGCTCCTCTTGTCCTCATCGACAAACATCTGAGAGCCGTGAGAGCTCAGCTTGAATTCTGCAAAGTGAGTCTCAAGGTTCTTGATAATCTGGCGGTACTCCTCAGGACGCATTCGGGCCAGCTGAACACACACACACACACACACAAAGGACAAAAGCTTACGATTCAGGTCTCCGCAACAATAGAAAACACGTATATCATCAAAGACAAATTGAGAAATATTGGTATATTTGTCATAACACTTCATTTGCATACACATTAAAACAGTGACAATGCATCGTTATCTAAACAGCATAATGTGATTGAAAATAGAATAAATCTGCAAAAATTTACTGTAAGAGATCTAGACTATGTGATCCTTAGCCACCTCTGAACGCTCTGTGTGTGTGTATGTGTGTGTGAACGTAGTGACTCACCATGGAGATGGTGAGGGAGTTGATGTGTCTGATATCGAGGACACAGTACTGCCAGGCGATCAGACTCTTAACATTGATGTACAGCTGATTCCAAATGGACAGGATGGCCTCATAGTACTGCTCGTTCCTTTTGACAAAACAAGAATTTGACAAACTTTAACTCACAGAAAGTTTCAGCCCTAGATGTTGGTCCAAAGCGAGTGCAGGCGTGCGTGTCTCACTTGCTGGCCATGCTGATGCTGAGGGGGTTGGGCGGCGGTACCAGCAGGCACACGGAGGGCACCAACATATCCAGGCCTCCAGGACCCGTCACACTCCACTTACTGCGCTGAGAGTTATCCTTCAGGATGCCCTCGTTGCCCTTACTGATCGTCTTCTGTGGAGTTCAACCACATGATCATGATGAATAAACGAGGAGTCTGTTTATGTTTCTTCATACAGCATGATGTCATAATGTTTGATGAGTGATTATGGGGGCTGTTCCTTCATGAAAATATGGGTTTAGTATCTCAACTGTTTTCAAAACTCAAACTGGAACTTTTTGAGTGGTGACGAACAGATAATGGCACAAATGATGTCTGTTTAGTGTGAATGTAAATGACAAGTGTGTGTGTGTGTGTGTGTGTGTGTGTGTGTGTGTGTGTGTGTGATGTGGTCTGACCTGGTCCTGTTTGAAGTCACACAGAGCCTTGACGATAATGGTGCTGCTGCTCCTCTCCTCTGGGTTTCTGGGCTTCAGCCTCACGATGTTCTTTGATGCACAGACCAGGTGATGGACCTGCCGCTTGTTCTCCATGATTCTCTGCTTCTCTTTCTGGAGATGAAACAGAAACCCGGTTTTGAGGATGAATGACATTTGATAAAGAGACAGAAGATGAATGAGGAGGAAGAGGAAATTGTCCAGCAGCCTTAAACAAAGAGTGTCTGAAACCAAAACTTCGACCAGATTCAAATATAAAACTATTGAAGTTCATCAAAATACTAAGTTAGGTGAGTTTTAATGGACAAGGATTTCTTCAACTCATCAATGAGATTTCACAAACAATCAGAATAGGTGAAGAAAGAAGGATTTTAAAATATTGCACAAAGGCCCACTAACAAATTCATATAAGACTAAAATATTCAACTAAGAGGTAAGTAAGGAGGAGAGTGAAGATGTTTGTCGTAAATGTTAGTCCAGCATGACTTAAATCCATCTCTGACCTCCAGCCCACTGAGGAGCTCCAGCAGTTCCTCCAGATTGGTCTCCTTATTACAGGAGAACTTCTTGCGCACCGTCTCATGCTCCTTCTGCAGTTTGCTGTACGTCTCATTGGCCTCCTTGAAAAACTGCACCACAAACAAAGAGAAAATTCGTGAAAATTGCATGAAAGAGTGAGATTAAAAATCCAGTAAGCTTCAGTATAACACACTGTGTTTTCTGCAGGCTCACACTGGGGCTGATGTATGATATCAGCCAAATCATGGGACATCTAATGTAATTTATGTGAGTAAAAACACACTGTGTCCTGGACACTGACAATGTCTAACACAATTATAGTACACAATTTCACCATCAACATAAGGGAAAATAAAAAGCAGCAAACTAACTATGGAAACTGTATTTATTCTGGGCAGCTTTAAAGATATTAAACAATAATAATCCAATAATAAGTGTTTGCGTTTGCGTGTGTGTGTGTGTGTGTGTGTGTGTGTGTGTGTGTGTGTGTTTGGGGTTACCTGGCTGTAAGCTGCATTCTCCTTCAGATGAGTGCCGATGCATTTGGTGATCTGAAGCAGCCAGCTCCACTGAGTCTGCAGAGTGTCCATGTAAGCCTGGAACACAAACAAAAACAATGAAGACCTAACAAGAACAGCAGATGAATAAAGGGAAAGGTCAGACTTTCAGGTTTGGTCTGCACCTCGATCTTGTCTGCGGCCGGGTGGTTGTTCTTCAGGACAAGCTCCACTTTGCTCTTCAGCTTGTTCAGGTCTTTCTCTTTGAGCTCCAAGGCGCTCATCAGTTTCTGTTGCAGAAGAAGAAGAAGGTTAAGAAAGAAGCAGAGCTCCTCTGAGTGCAGTTGGAGGAACTCTGTGGCTCTGTGGTTTGGTGTCGGCTGATCCAAACAGATGATTGATGCTTCATTGTGACATTCAGCATAATTAGAAGCATCAGTGTAATTTAGGTTCACTGGCTGATGAAGCTGTTTGGATTCCAGAGAGCAGCACTCGATCAATTACATGTTTTATTTGGTAGGATAGTTATGGTAAATGATAAATCAAATAATAATTCCTTCAAAATGTGATTATGGTTATGATCATTTTATTAAATAAAATATGATTTCAATTAATTAAGTGTGAAAATGTAAGTCAACAAAAAAGTGATTAATACATTTGCCAAATTAAAATTTAATTATATTATTCTGACTTAAATAATGAATAAAATGTATATTTGAATATTCCAAAATGACAACAATCTGACAAATCATAATAATTAAATAAAAGTTTTTACATCGAAATATTTTAGGAGCATTGATTAAAAGTTAATTTAGTTTTTTAATTTTTTAAACAGAATATTACATAAATTTCTTCCGCTTAATGATCTTCCAGTGCATTAGGAAAGAAAATGAATCAAAATCTTTCCTGTTTCCATCTCCACAGCGAAGATTCTGTTCTTACTGACCGAGTAGCTCTCCTGCTTCCTGGGGACGTACTGGTCGATGTTCTTGTCTCCCCAGTCAAAGATGAGCTCCTCCTCCTCTCTGTCGTTCACCCACATGATCTCTCTGGACATGTCCTGAATGAGCTGCTGGAGCTCCCGGAGGTGCTCAGTTCGGCCGAACGACAATTTCTACCACAGGATAAGATGGAGAAGCTTAAAGACCAGATCTACAGTTTAACGGGAAACACACCAGATGATGTTTATCTGTGTTCTTCACCTGTAGACTGTCCCATTCCTGCTCCAGAGCGTGAAGGTTTCCCTTGTCTCCTTTCTTAGTCTGTGGACAAATAAAGGGACAGAGGGTTAAAATCGTCCTCCACCCAACATCTGTCATCTGTCAAAACCTGCTAAAACCACTTTTGATCAGCATTTACTCATTTCTAGTACATATCCTATACTTGAATGGAGAAAACCCACCAGTTCGTCCGTCGCTCTGTCCACCTCATGGCTCCTCTGGATGGAGTTGTGAAACTTCTGGTGGGATGCGAGCTGCTGCTCAATGGTTGCAAGATCGTCTCCCCACAAACCTGTTTCAATCAGACGCTGAAACACACACACACACACACACACACACACACACACACACACACACATAGACAAAATCATATTTAATAAACGCAAAAAAACGGATTTGTTCTGAACCAAAGAGGGGAAACTGCACTTATGTGTCATGTGCTTCCAGCCACCAGCAGGGGGAGGCAGAGAAGCATGGTGGATCAAGAATATTCTCTACACTTCTGTGGAGAACAACCTCAGGGCAAACATCTCAGGAATCTTCCAGCAGGAGATGGCAGATCACAACCACCTTTTCATTTCTATGTCACCGCTCGTTCGTCCCAAATTCACCTGTCTGAGTGTTTGTTTGTTCTTCTTTCTTTTCCCGAAATGTCTGGCATTTACTGTCATGACTGACAGTTTACCTCCACGCCCCATATCAGGCGTCTTGGCAGTGCTTAGTGGAGGAATGTTGTGAAGTCCCTGCTTAAACTCCATGACAGTATTTGGCCTGTAGCACAGTGCAGATGCATTAGTGCGTTTAACCAGTCTGGTTTAGTGAGCTCTGTCAGTTTGGTAGTGATTAACGATTTCACTGTGTACTCTCAAAAGATGAACCCCATGAGTCACAGCCACCGACATGCAGCCAAAGCTTCATGTTGCACCTGAACGCTGACAAATCAGTCATTGCTTTATCTTTATTAAATTGGTGATACACTTAAATGTGAACCTAGTTGAGACCCACTAGCTGGACTCGCAGGTCCCTTTCACATGTGCTCTCTAGTCAAAGGTTCCGGCTGTAGTCCAGGACGGCAGCATGTGAGATTGTAGCTGTGAAGCAGAATGCTCGTAACATTCCTGGATAGACTCGTGTGAGAACAGAGGCCTGGACATTTTGGGATGAGCGAGGGAGCGACTTTTCCCTGTTACTGGTAAGGATGTTGACAGCCAGTGGGTTTTCCAGAAGAAGCTGCACATTATTGGAAGACATGTTCGGACTGAGAGATTCAGTTGTTTAAGAGGACGTGAACCTGAGCAGCGTAACTACATCACACACTCATTATTATTATTCTATTTCCTTCACTACATGGCAGTTGACAAGGTGGTGTTTGGGTTGGTGGATCTGCTGCCACCCACTGGTTTGGAGTGAGAATCACACCCCAAACCTAGCTGGGAGTTTTAGGTTTAAGTGAGAACACGATTGTCCCGCTCCTGTGAAAGACAGATAGGAGCATCCCAGCAGGCGCTCCTGCTTTGTTCTGGTGTACTTGTGTGTGTATGTGTGTGTGTGGCATGTGTGCGCTCACCTTCTGCTGTCCGATCCAGCCTACGGCCTCTTGGAAGCTCTTCCCAGCCTCCTCCCAGCCTCCAGAGCTCACCCTGGTGCTCCTCCTCCTGTGGAGGGACCCAGTGTAGGCCATGTGGACTCCCTTCAGCTGATCTCTGCAAATCTCCAAACTAAACAGAGGGATCAGCGGGAGATAAAGGACATTTAGGCTCTACAGAGACACACAAAGACGTATTACAGGATCACATGGAGAAGTGTGTTTCTTACGTTCTCACTACATTGTCAGCAGGTTGTCCCAGCTGTTTCAGGTCCACAGCACAGTTCTTCAGCTCATCGATGGTCTGCTTGGCCATGGTCATGAAGCGCTCCACATCTCCTGGTGCGCCGCCCTGCGAGACATGAAGGTAACATTCAAAACACAATGTCCTTCTGACAAAAGGAGTCCTCCACTTTTGATATGATGTCACCATCTACGGCCAAATCGGCTCCAGCTGAACATGTTTGGGCAGATGTGAGAGTCTAAAGGTCGCAGTGTGCACCCCGAGACCCCGACACACACATACACATCAGCTTTAAACAATGGGACTACAGTAGAGAGTAATTTGAGTAATATGTCTATAATTATATAATGAGTCCTATGGGCAGGTATTTATCCACAATGGCTAATTTGTTGACTTAATGGGATTATTATAAGTTTGAACAATTTATGAACCAGTCCAAATATTCCACAAATTTCAGTCATGCAGGTGAAAAGAAAGATCAAAGCAAACAAACAGCTGAAAAACTACCATAAGTCACACCAAAGCAGGGCATGTTTGACACTTTCTGTGAACTTTACAGAGGAGGAATCACCCCCATGCAGCAGCTGAGGGCCCTGAAGAGGTGGAGTGTGTAACATGAAGTAAATGTTTGCTTAACTTAACCTAACAACTCTAAGCTATCAGTGGATCCATGGAAGGTGAAAATGTGCACAAGCGTCAACTCCAAAAACAAACCCAACAGGCAAACAAAATGCTCTTTTATTTATCGATCTAAGCTGAGCTCCATCCTGAATCAGCCTGTCTAATTACAACCTGCCCAAAATGAATCGACTGGCCAAAATATATGGATGGAAAAGTTAATAACAAATAACCGTCGCCTCCATCATCCAGGAAGAAGACTTAACATCGAGTCATTAAAGGTTTAGAAGCAAACCAGCTCATTCAATGCTTTGATTCTGCATTGAAAACGCTCTGAATGAGTCACGGCCTGAACAAGTCCAGATCAGCCCTGCAGGGGGAAACCAGGCAACAACAGGCAAGAGATGAGACACAACATGACTCACGGTGTGCAGGGCGTATTCAGCTTTCTTCAGGTACTCCTGGCACTGGCCCTGCAGGATCATGGCCTTCTGGTTGATGCTGCTGAGTCCGGACATGGCGCTGTTGGGGGGGGGGGGGCAGAAAGGTCACATCAAAGGCGGCAGTTTGAGGTTGTAGAGTTTCCATTTTGGGGTTCTTCATTACGTCTAATGAAGAACTACTGCACTCTTTCACATGATCTGTCAGATTTCACTTTGGACATGACAGAAATGTGGATGTTGTACAGTACATAATTTTCAGGAACTCAATCTGACCACACTATCTAAAGAGAAGGCCTGAGTAAAATGAAGTCTAATACAATGCCAACACAAAACACAGCAGGACAAACATCACAGAGGACCTTTTTACTGCAGCACTGTCGTTGTGCATTACATTAACAGATACAGATGAAGCAAATAAAAGCATAACTTTGCGTATGAAACTGTAATTTCTTAGGAGGACTCATTGAAAGCACCTTATAAGTGTATAAGAGTGAGAATGACACCTTTTAGGTCAAAGGTATTTAAAGTGGTTCATTGGCGATTTTGCAAATTTAATCAAATTTTTATTCAGGTGTTAGGGAAATGATGTCCAAACTAGATGAGTGACATTGTTTATCTAAGATGCATGTTAGAGATATTTCCCTTCACTTACTCGGTCATTTTAGACCCACGGTCCTTAGATTGGAACCTTTCATAACTCTGCTATTGCTTCCAATGCTTATGCGCTTTATAATCTATTTACTATTTTTCTTGCATACACATCTCCACAACATGCTCATATGTTTCAGGGTCAAAGGTCAGAGAAAACACTTTTTGGGGCAACACCAGAATGACACAACCAACAAAAACGCAATGTCAGGGACCGAGTTTGGAAGAAATGCCCTGAAAATTGTGACATTTTGTTGTTAAATTTCCATACACTTGTCAACTTGTCCTCTGTATTATCACTACGTAATTGCAAAGAAATATCAATAAACCTTTAGTTGCTAAAAACAACTTTGTGGGAATTCCCTAGCGAGCCCAGAAGCTGAAGCATTGACCTGCTGTGGCCTGCTGTGGTGTTCAGCATCATTC
>NW_027466874.1:870000-1225000 GCF_046128005.1 Genypterus blacodes
TGTTCAGATGTCCTCCACCTTGGCAGGGGAGTTTAGTGGAGGTACCACCGCACCCAAAACATGCCCCTGATTGGTTGGAGGCGAGGGTGGAGCACTTAATCCTACCACCAAGACAAACAAAACACACACATACAAGGAAATGGTACGTTGAGGACTGGCACAGAGGGGAAAGGAAGAACAAGCTGTCAGTACATGAAACCATGATGTGTGAGTCAGTACTTTGTGTGTGTGTGGGTTTAACGAAGGTTTCGATCAATTAAACAAAGGGATTATAATTCATGTTTGAGGGTGTGTCTGTGTAATTTTTATTATCAGTACACAGTGTCATTACAAGACACGAGGAGCACACACACACACACACACACACACACACACACACACACACACACACACACACACACACACACACAAACACACACACAGGTGCGTGAGACTGGAAAAGGCTCTGGGCTCCTCTGGCAGTGTGTGGTCTGGCTACCTGCAGGTTTGGATCAGAGGTGGTTGAGTAAAGAGCTGCGGAGCTGCAACGATGTGAACAATGGCCCCTGTTACAGCAGATAGCTGTTATTATGGAGATATACGCACTGCTGCTTTACTGTCAATAATAAAATCATCAGGTTAAAGTTTGGAGTTTACACTTTGACCAGCTTCTTCTTTATTCTTTCATTCGAGCGGTGAGTCAGTTACTGCTTCCTGTTCTTGGCATAACAAACACAGCACTGATTGTGGGCCAAAACCACAGATAACGTTAACAACATCCTTCTGCCAAGTGAATGTGTTTGTTTGTACATTTCGTTCTTCTAAAGCAAATTGAGCATTTCAGCAATAACTGTCTGCAGAGAGTCAAACTAAATGAGTATCAAACATCTTTTGTGTCAATGCACTCATCAGTACATCAAGGATGCACAAATCCAGCCGGTTCTGCTGTGCGCTCATGGGCGCGGCCTTGCAGTGCCTCAGCCTGCAGGCTTATGGCACTCATGACTGTACCTCCATGTCTGCACCTGCACGCAGTAGCTGGGGCAGGGATGGGAGAGACACGTCCAAAAACACTAAACCACTTTAGGATTGATTATTATGCAGCTAACTGGAAAGGGAAGGCTGAAGATGGTTCAGATAATCGTCACCCCTCCATCAGGAGCACTGAGCCACGGGCGTGTCGGTGGTTTAGATTATGTAGCGTGTAATTGCTATATCGCTGGTTATCTTCCAGTTGGGGACCGTTGGTGAGTTTCGTTTCAGCTTCATCGTCACACGTAACAAATGCACCTCAACTGGAAACTGATTGAGTGACTTGTAAGGATGTAAGGATTCCAAGGTCACAAGGTCACCAACATTGTTTTTGATGTAAGTTGGAGCATTTTCTGTGATATTTGGGGTCCAATTACCAGGTCCATAGTCTGCAGAGTGGACCCACATAGGACTGCAGAACATGGAACACGCCTCACAAACTGTTTTCCTGTGACCTACGACCCTGAAACCTCTGTGTGTATTCATGGATCTCTATCCTGTAGAAACAACAGCATGGATTCATAAGTATCCATTTAAAGACCTACAGACCAATATGAATGAGCTCCACAACACTTCAGCTTACTAAAATCAATGTCAGGGTGTTTGGCCATAATGTCGCACACACAATGTTGTAAAATAGCTGGAGTCTGTTTTTGTAAATCCAAACTTTCATGTAGGTATTCTAATCTTTAAGTAAAGCATGACGAGAAAGAAGATAAAGAAGGGGGAGAAGGAGGGTGAAGGCTTATCAAACAGTTGAATTCATTGTTTGGAAAAGAGATTATTTATGTTTATTGCATGTCATCAGACTCCTTTGTATGTTTATTACATTTGTGGTTTCGAAATTCTCAGGCAATCTAGTAAAAGCTGTTATCATTTTGTGCACACAGACACGGTTTCACAAACTTTGGATGGCACTCAAGCATCTGCAGGGTGGAGCAGAGAATGCAGCAACTGAAACACACACACACACGCACGCACGCACACACACACACACACACACACACACACACACACACACACATATATAAAGGCCACTTAAATTCTTATTCTGCAGTATTCCTTAGTATTTCTCATGGTTATTTCAGATATGTCATATTGAAAATCTTCAAATAGTTAATTTGTGAGCGCCTGAGGTGTGAGTCAGCGATGTGTTAGTCCTGTCAGGTGTGTCGCACCTGTGCAGGTGGGTGTGACACAAAGCACGCACATAGAGACACACACACTCATTCATCGCCAAAGGTCATTTGCATGAAAGGTGAAAGAGGCCACTGTGCGGGAAACTGTGATCCTGCTGCATTTCAGCGTCGCACCTCTACGTCTGCACACAATGCTTTCATTTCCTCCACTGACTGACTGACTGAGGCTTTTGTTTTTGTTTTTTGGAGCAAAACATTATTGTATGTCTGATAGAAAGCATGATAGGCCTGTTAGTACCAACATGTTGTGCAACTGGAGGCAGTGGCTCAGTGGGTGGTGCTTCCGCTTGGGAACCGGAGGGTCGCAGGTTTGAGCCCCTGCCGAGGTGCCCCTGAGCAAGGCACTGAACCCTCAATTGCTCCCCCCTCTGCGAAGGGTGGTAATGTAATGTAAGTCGCTTTGGATAAAAGCGTCTGCCAAATGATCGTAATGTAACTGCCTGCAGGCAGAGGTGTCATACTCTAGTAAAGACGTTTACATGCCTAAATAAATACATTCACAATCCAATAATCCCGGCCTGTCACACAGATTAAGCACGCCTCCATTTGAGCCAAATCCCTTAACACACTAAATCACACATAATGTTTAAAAAAGCAGATTTATTGCCGGAATCTGGCCTATAGGCAGCATGAGTTCGGCTTTGATCCAGATTGAGATGAATCATTGTGTCTCATGTGTGATCTGTGTGTGTCCTCCTGTCTGGTCCCAGGCTGTGAGACTGGCCCAGCAGGTGTGGGTGTGCGGGTGTGTGTGTGTGTGGGGAGTTTGATCCTGTAGTAACAGTAACATACCTGTGCAGTGGGGTGACATAGATATGTCCCCTAGGGGTAGAGAAAGAACCAGGAGGGGCGGGGGGATAAGGGTGGGGGGAGGTCAACGAGTCGTCACATGACACCTGAATTCAAGTGGGACACTGATGCCATGGAGACAAAGGACACTGCCCCGCCCCCTCACTTTCAGCTGGATTCCTGCACTAAAAGCCTGAGAGTGTGACGGGTCAAAGCTTAATTCACACAAATCAGGTTGATGGTGTGTGTGTGTTTGTGTGTCAGTGTGTTTTAATGTTTAAGCATTTATCACAAATCACATATAAAGCAAACCGTGTTGCGTAATCATACCTTTCCGAGCCTAAAGGCCATCTCTACTCTGCGTGTGTGTGTGTGTGCGTATTGTCAGTCGTGTTTCAGATTGTGTCGACGTCAGCGTAGCTCCAGCAGCTCGGTTTGCTCGGCGGCTCAGCGGAAACTCATCTTATATCCAAACATTTTCATATTTAAGGTCTTTGTTAGAGCTTTAGTATTTAGTATTTGAGTACTTCTAAGCTCTTATTTCTTTATAAATGACTTAGTGGCTTTGGAGCTAATTGTGTTTCTGGCATGTTGCATCCTTTCTGCAGCCTCCAGCTATCAGGCTGATTATACTGTACCTTAGTTTAGGCTCTGCCCTCTCCCCAGTTACTCCTAAAAACTATACTCTTAAAACAAATATTTGACCCACATTTGTGACCCTTTGAACTCTTATAATCATTTGACTCCACTGCTTTGTTCATGCATGTATGAATATTAAATTACATTTGCCTATAAAACTTTCTGTATTATTGTTTTTAATGAACAGCACCTTGGTTTTAATGTTATATAATTAAACTGCCTTACCTATATAGTCATAATAACGGCGGTAGGATGGTTTTGTCACGGCGTGTGCAGAGCTGTTGACTCCTGGAATCAAACATCTCCTTGTATACGTGAGTCTACTCGGCCCCCTGATTCTGTCAAATTCTGCTCGGGGCCCTAAAATGCTTGGCTCCGGCTCTGGTATGTGCTATAATATGGGTGTGACTAGGAGACAGGAATCCACGACACACACTCACAGCTTCCTCACCTTCTCCTCCTCCTCTATCCTAAACCTTAATAAGAATGTGCTGCAGAAGGAGGAGGAGGAGGAGGAGGAGGAGGACAGGGGTGTGTTGAGGAGGAGAATAAGGACAGGGGTGTGTGGAGGGTTAGGAGGAGAAGGAGGACAGGGGTGTGTTGGGGAGTTGTCGTTTATGTGAGAGATAAGCAAGAGCCGATGACAGCTTGGCACTTCTCAATGTCAGCGTCAGCCACACCCTTACATACCAGCTACATGTCACTCTCACAACATGACTGTCAGCTAGACTGGGAATCACCTATATAACTATATGAACATGTGACTGGTATAGAACCTGTTATTACATAAGCCTGGTTGTGTGTGTGTGTGTGTGTGTGTGTGTGTGTGTGTGTGTGTTTGTGTGTGTCTTCAGTGCTTGGGTGAACATTAATATAACATAAAATACTTGTGGAGGCGTTTGATCACATCATCTATTACTCAGAGTCGGCATAGATTTGAACTGCATTAATATGGATACACGAAAAAAATCAATTCATTACCTCAAGGAATGCAAACACACGCACACACACACACACACACACCGCTCTTCCCTCCCGCCTCGTCCACTGCCAGGGGAAAATCTGCCACTCAATTGAGTCACACCGATGTCTTTCAAGGTCACTCACATACACACGCAAAGACGCACACACACATTTCCAGTGCTATAATCAAACACACAAATCATTCATCATCCCGCCTCTCTTCTTCTCTCCTCTCTCCCTGTACGCGAGTTTATTTTTATGCCGCTGTCAAAAAGCTGACAGCCTCATGAACACGGGCCGACACAAGGACGCGGTAATTGTAGACGTCGGACGCCCCCTCGCGGTTGCCATGGAGAACATCGTGTACAAATGCTCCCCCGCCCTCCTATTGTCTCCATATAGAGGAAGAAGTGAAGAACTGAATCTCCTGATTTCCATGACGGTTATGGAATAACGGTCACATGACGCGCGGCTACTCTGCGAGGCGACGCAGAGACACCAAACACGCCCGAGACATGAATAATGAACGATGAGTGAACTGTGACCTAATTCAGATGAAATCAATGGAGAAAGTGAATGATTGAGTATTGGTCATCATTGTGTTGAGAGGGCAGAGGATCACAAAGGGGATCATTGTTGCCTGCAGATGCCCGTCAGTGGTGCAGTCGCCCTTTGAAGGCGCTCCAATCACAGAACATAGCGCCACCGAGGGAGGGCGGGGTTTGAACCCCCTCCCTCAGCTCCACTCGGCTACAAGCCCCGCTTTGGCACCGCTTCCCATTGACTGGACGGCGACAAAGCGAGCGGCGTATCTCACTGTCCCTCAGCCCGGCTGTGCCCAAATGGACCGGCGATGACTGGGAGCTTGGATGTTCCGGACTTAAGAAAGTCCAAATGACTGATGCGGGCCTTAAACAGGTCACGTTCTGGACAGGTTTGAGACCTGTGGCGCACATGGGTGAAGGCACCGTAGACGTTTAGTGGACCCGGGTGTGGATGTAGCTCCGTGGATCTAAACCTTCACCTTCCCCGCCGGATCCGGCTCAGCTGCATGGATCCAGCAGCAGGACCTGAAACCACAGTGGAATACCGCGCTCAGCCTGCTGATGATGCCCGCCTCTCTGAGTCCGCTGCTCTCGGGGACCTGCTCCTGAGAGAGCCGCTCCATCTGCACTCCCCCTTGTCGATTCGAACCCCCTTGCCATGAGGGCGACTGTACAGTGATTCTGCACGCCTGCGCGGATCGGAGACACCTAGGATTGGATCTGCTATTATCTGCTTCACAGGGGATCTACCCGCGCTGTGTGCTTCCTTTGTGTCAGAGGCTTTACGCACCGTGCGGCAGAGCGGCAGCAGAGGGGCTTTGCTTCACCCGCTGTTGCGCCCAGCTGCTGTCTATTTTCGTGGCCGGGCCGCGATGGCAGCCGGCCGGCTAGAGGCGCAAGACCACCAGCCCGAGAATGGCTTCACCCCGCTGGAGCGCCCCGCACCCAGGCTGCTGCCGCACATTGACGGCTCGGTTCTGCCGTCTCTCGGCGGGTTCGGGAGGCACCAGAAGCAGCTCGTGGTTCTTACGTGGATACCGGCATTATTTATCGGATTCAGCCAGTTTTCGGATTATTTCCTTTTGGCACAGCCCAATGGCACATGTTTGCAGCCCCTGAGTAACGAGACCTACTGGACCGAATCTCCCCCGCCGGTGAGCCTCGCCTCCGCGCTCCAAGCCAGAGGCAACGGCACCGAGGATGGACGGAGCGACGCTCTGCTGTGCGCCTGCAAGGAGTGGAGGCTGGAGCTGCAGACGGGACTGAGTCAGAATGTGGTTACCAAGGTAACGAGCGAGATCAAGTGCATTTCTGTCACGCTGCTCACTGTCTTCCTCATCATCTCCCTCATCATTCTGTGTCTTCACCTTGAGTCTATAGTCAGATCCAAACGTTGCAAACGCGCTAACTCGTTGACCTCAGTATGGTGTGTGTGTGTGTGTGTGAGAGAGAGAAAGAGAGGGAGAGAGAGAGAGAGAGAGAGCGTTACTGCAGTTGATGTGTGCTTTTGCACCAAAAGCTAGAAAAATACAGACTTGCAATATGGACGGAATATTATATCCTAAAATCTGGAGATTTTGTTATGAAATCCTTCAAACTAGGGACAGAACACAAGTCAGTGTTTAATGTAAACCTGTGCCAGTAGTTACAGCCATTACATAAATGTAGTAAATGTAGTGGAGTGAAAAGTACAGACAAGTAGCAGAGGTACCAAGTGTAAGTACCAGTACCTCAAACATATAGTTAAGTAAGTGTACTGGCATGTACATGATGAAATGTACTTCTGTATCTGTGTGTGAGTGAACTGTCTGTCCTACATAGAGGCGGATATCAGATAAAGATGATACTAAAAGCCTGTAGATAAGAAATCCATTACTGTGTGTGTGCGCTCAGCATACACACACACACCGACGGCCATTTCATGAGCAAAATAATTATTACTAATAAGCATCTCAGTGGGGCTCTGTGTGTGTGTGTGTGTGTATAAATCAGTGTTAAGCAGCAGCACTGTTTCACACAGATGTAGTGGATGGACGAGCTGTTTTACATACAAACACTGCAGATTCAGATGTGTCCTTAACTGCTGCTGCAGTGTGTGTTTGCGCGCGCACTGACCCAATGGCTCAGAGGAAAGACCATTATTGATTTGTGTTATTATAGACACACTCAAAATCACACACATACACACACGCCTGCTTTCTCTCTCTCTGCTCTTTTTCATTCCACATCTCTCCCTATCTGTAATTCTCCCTCGCTCACTGTGTACCTATGTGTGTATGTGACTATATCCCTCTCTGTGTCACTCTGGCCCTCTCTCTCTTTCCGCTATATCCCTCTCTCTCTCCCTCTCTCCCTCTCTCTCTCTCTCTGTCATACGTTCACATAAACATTGCATGTGAGTTCTATTTTCCCCTCGTGACGTACATGTGAATATTTCACGAGCAGCAGTCCGGCCATGTTTGCACACTCAAACTTGCACATCGGATGATCCTGGGTGTTTGACACTGACACCGATGATGACGTTTGATAGACAAGCCGTTAAATAGAGGCTCAATCACACTTTGTTTACATAAAATGCAAACACAAACAGACACGTCACGTACCAGACTACTGCACACACCTGTGGTGGAAGAAGCACTCAGATGCTTAATTAAGTAACCGTGGCAATTATACAGTGGAAATAAAAGTCATTCATTTAAAATTCTGAAACCAAGCCGAGATACAAGCTTTTAACTGGAAACATAAATACTTTATGAGTTTGCATCAGGGTGAATTTAAAGTGTAACTAACAGGGAACTACAGCTGCACAATACGTCCCAGAGGAGAAGGACAAAGCCTGGCAAAATGGAAAAAGAACCAGTAGCTCCAGATGGGACTGAAGCACAACACTTCAGCAAATGTACTTAATATGTATGTGATGTTTCACCTACTATACGTTTAAATGATAATGACCACTAATAAGGCAAAAATAAGGATTAAAAATGCATAAAAATGGGTCTTGTGTTTGTCTACCAACACACACTGATATACGGTGAGTGTCAGAACATTTATATACATGTTAAAACTTCAATTATACCTGAGTGAAGACATTAAATTGATTTCTATCATCATAAATTGCTAACAGACCGAGATGATGCAACTGTAAATAGCTTTAGCAACTCGCCCGTCTTCAACTGGCAGGCGCCTCATACTGCATACTGAACAACTCAATCTCCTTTTAATGCCACACACACACACACACACACACACCTTAACCCTTTTAAACCGAGTGTGTCGGCACATTTTGGCTCCGACTGCAGCACAGAGGCGTAATGCGAGTGTGGTATGAATGTTACTGCAGTGTGTCAACCAACTGACTGGCTGCTATCAGGTCTTCTGTCCTATTTCACACTCTGATGATCAAAGTTGTCTCACTGTGTTTGTGTCTGTGTCTCTTGCAGTGGAACCTGGTCTGTGACTCGGCCTGGAAGGTGCACATTGCCAAGTTCTCCCTGCTGGTGGGATCCATATTTGGCTACCTGGTGATGGGCGTCATGGCCGACTGGTAAGCTGGTTACAATTTCATACCTTCACACAGAGTTAGAGAGGTTTGAGTGAGAACTCTGAGATGTTGGCATAACTCAAAGAATGACATGTGTCCTGGAAAAATAGAGTATGAGCCAGAAAATCACGAGCATAGTTTTGAGACTTTACTTCATATATATTATCTTTGTTTCCTCTGAGATGTTGGTGGAGCTGTCTTGGCTCTGCCCGCACTTTGTCCACCTGTGCATGTCCTGTTTCCTTTTTGTGTCAATTGTTGTCAGTTGACTGGAAAACACAGTCATCACCGAGGAAACGACTCATCACAGAATGATTTGGTTGTCCTGGGGCGTCCTGTGTTGATACATCTGCAGCCTCTGAGCCTCAGCTGCCTCGTGGGAAAAACGTGCCACATTGTTTTTAGGATCAGTAACTATGGAAACAATGTAAAGAAATGCGCAGGCCAATGAGGCCTCAGGGCTGACTTGACCCAGTGACCTACTGGCCCCCCTAAACCAGGAAGTCCCAGCAGTCTGAGGGGAAACAATGAGCAGAATGGGTCTCTTCCACCCGACTGCACATCAAAAGAACGTTCCTTCTCTGCATTTGTCACAACATTGACATACTTTTCTCTGTCCTTCTCCTCCGTCTGTCCCTCAGGTTTGGTCGTCACCCCGTGCTGATCCTCTCGGTGCTCTTCATGCTGGTGTTTGGTCTAAGCGTGGCCTTTTCCGTGAACATCACCATGTTCAGCACGCTGCGTTTCTTTGAGGGCTTCTGCTTGGCGGGCCTCGCTCTGTCCCTCTACGTGCTCAGTAAGTTCATCACACACTCACACTTTGCTTCAGCTGGAGGTTCTTAACAGCAACACATTAATGTCCCACAGTCAGAGGTGGCACACAGGACTTGAGTCCTTCAGTAATTGTAAATTAATATAAAACCACAATCGAAAATAGCCCAATATGAGTATGTAAGAAAACATGCATGAGCCTGTATCCACAGTACAAGTAGTGCATTATTAAGAGGGCAGGAAGAAAAGGTGTGAAGAAAGAAAGAAAGATGGAAGGAAAGGGAAGGGGGGGGGGGAGAATGACAGAAGGAAAGAAAAGAAGCTTGAACATATACTCAAAATGGTGAAACAGTGTTACTTGTACATAACTTCAGTAAATATACCTGTATGTTACTTTCCTCTTTGGGTAGCTGGTGTTATATAAGTCTCTGTTGGAGGACAACCCCCCCCCACCCCCACACACTAACACACACACTTTTGCCGTAGGGGCGTGTTTTGTTGGTATCAGCAGGGGGGTCCCATGATTCTTTGCCAGCCAATTGTGAAAACAAACAAACAAAATGGAGCCTGCAGGCCGTCTGCTGAGAGACACCTGAGAGTTTACTGTCTTTATCTAGAGTCAGTGTGTTACAGATGACAGTCAAAAGGGTCTGTGTGGGTGTGTGTGTGTGTGCGTGCGTGTGTGTGTGTGTGTGTCTGCAGACTGTATGCATGCACTTTGATGTGTAAAGAAGCGTTGGTGCGAGCTGATGGTGCAGACAGTAACTGGCCAGCTCGCTGCCTCACACTTACCAGCTTTGAAGTGAAGTGATAGTGTATCACACACACACACACGTTAGCGTCTCATTAGTAGTCAGCTATCTTCAGGGTTAGTACACAGAGCATCGTTTATGAAGGTTCAAGTACACAAAGTAGTTGCTGACACATACTGTATATCAGCAGAGTTTGTGAAGCTACTTTTTGAGCTACAAGCTACTGAGGAAAGGTAGCCAACTACATCAAAGCTACTCCTTGGATATTTTCTTAAAATGGTTTTGCTCCCAAAGCGAATAACCATAAACTATAGACCAAGAACTTAAAAGTTACATGAAAATCTTCATTTATTTCTGCAGTGAATTCCAAACATCAGCATTATTATTATGATCATATTCAATTAATTGTGAACAATAACAACATTTGAATATTTAACATTCTTAACCCCGTCTGAGAAGAAAAGCCGTTAACTTTTTATGCTGGCAGTGCAAAACAACACAAACACAGAGAGGACGGAGGAGATGAATGGATGGCCTTCGTCTCCTCCTCCTCCTCCTCCTCCTCCTCCTCCTCGGCCTGGGGAAAGAAAGGAACCATGATTAGAAACAACAGAGGAACATTGTTGTAGAACTCGCAGAGGATGAGAAGCTGTGCTGGGAGCGAGACTGGAAAGGAAAACACAGAATGAGCACATGTAGCACACACACACACACACACACACACATATCCTGAGTGTGTGTGTTCCATCTGCCTTTTCCTGTCTGTGTCAGAAGTATCACAGATGTTCTTGCATTTTCATTACTTCCCAATCTGCATTTAACATCCTTTAGATTTCCTATTTATGGAACAAACATTTCTATTATCCCTCTGCTCTCTACTTCAACAGTTTGGGCTTCTATGGTCTCTGTTTATGTGTGCGTGTGTGTGTGTGTGTGTGTGTAAGTCTATTTTCTATCTGTCACTCTCTCTCTCTCCCCCTCTCACTCTTCCTCTCTCTCTCTCCCTTTCTGCCTCTCGTCACTGTCATCTCCCTGCATTAAACTCCACTGCAGGTGCCAGGAAGCAGACTTAATTTGCTCTTCTCATATAAATGCGCCGTGGCTGTTTGGCTGTTGCACCGTTATTGCACATTTTATTAGTTTATAATTCAGAACTCAGCTCCAGGCGTCTGCTCCTGTGGGACGGAGAGTCAAAAAAAAAGGATGTCATCGTCAATCGTGTTTCAAAGGACGACAAATGACGTCGTGATTCCTGCGTTTCAGTTGAGTGTTGACAGCTTGAGGACAATTACAATATCCCTGTTTATCACTACGCCGTCGAGTTAAGTGCCCTGTTTACACTCAGAACACACTCAGTGTAAACAGGGCAAACACAATAATCATAAACCCCTTTTAGTTTTTAATCACTTAAAGCAATAAGGCACAGATAAACAAAACAATGAACCTGTCAGTCTCAGGTCCGTGTTCCAGTATAAATGCTGGGTTTTGCTCTCATAAAGCAGTTTGTTAACATGCGGTTGCGGACTTTTATGAGAGAAAGTCTTCAGCTCTGCCTCTCTCTTTACACCACAGCTCTCACACTGACCTCATGCTGTTACAAAGCCAATTGTTTCTCCGTCCCATTCAAGCCCCAGGCAAGGACACAGAGTGTGTTTGTGTGTGTGTGTGTGTGTGTGTGTGTGTGTGTGTGTGTGTGTGTGTAGGGATGCTGTCAGCCAGCTGTCATGAATGATTGCCTTGGCCCCGCATGCCTTCTGCCTGTTATTCTCCTTTCCTTCCTTTAAATTGCTCTCACTGTATACCGATGATGTCCTCCTCTGTCATTTTCTGGTTAAATAAGTTATTATTCCGATGACTGCAGTGCTCGACTAACTGTTCATCTAGTGCCACACAGATAGAATAAGTCGATGTTCTTATCCTGTAACACAAAGGAAGGAGATCTACAGGACATTGTGGGCATTAATCAAGCTGCACTGATGTCTTTCAAAGTAGGAATGACAAAGAAAGATGTGATGAAGTCATTAGCATGGAGGCACAGTTGTGTTATTGGCTGTGACTCCTGGGCCTGTGGAGTCAATCAGGAGTCGCTTCAACGCTAAATCAAAGCGGGTCGACTGGTTTCATGAGCAGACAGGAGCATGTGAACACCTGCTGTGCTCACTCTGCCTCACTATCCCTTTACACCTCTTCATCTTCCTCCCACCTGTTAGTTTTTATTATCACAGGATCAGTCTGTACATGTAGATGCACTTTAAAACATAATTTATACTCGAATTAAGGCAATGAATGTGTTTTTTCAAACATTATAGATGTTCACTCTGACCTTGATAATGCGACTGTAAATCTGTTTATTTGATTAATGTGTGCATGTAGACATCTGGGCAGACTGGCCTCATGCATATTAATGTGTCAAGTGCGTGTTATGCACATTAAGGCTTTGCTAAGGATTGAAAATGGACTCCTAAACACAGTTAGGTACACAGAAATCTGTAAAAGTGTCTCATTTGAGCGCTGATGATTATGTGCTGATGATGTTCTAGGGTGGCAACAGAGTTTCAGCACTTTGGGCTGCTGCTCGATGAAAGGAGGAGCAGGAGGAGGAGAGGAGAGGAGAATGGGCATGGAGGGTGGGTAGCGGTGGGGGATGGTGTCTTACAGAGGGTGAGAGCCTCTTCAGCCCTGATGAACAAGAAGGAGAGAGTGGGAAGAGGGGAGGATGGGGAGCAACCCACAAGGGGGGGGCAGGGGGGGCAGTGAGATAATCAGCACAAGGAGAACCATTCACCCTCTCAGCTGGAACAAAAGGTCCTCGGCTGTGTGTGTGTGTGCGTGCGTGTGCGCATGTGTGTGTGTCCCAGCAGAGGCAGAAGGATCAGACACATCCCCAGGGAGTTTGGGAGTGGTTTTGTTTTTCGAGGTTGGTTTGGAGATGAGTGTGTCTTTGCCAAGGTGCAGTCTGTCGCTAATGTGTGTGTGCGTGTGTGTGTGTGTGTACTCAGGCCCCTTACTTTCACTAAGAGCAGGAGTAACACAGTCATTAAATATCAGAAGTTAAATCTATTGCACTATTAACACCAGTATCATTGTAAAAACAAACACACTTTGGGTGAATTTCATACTTTGATCAGTTACAATACAGCATATTTGTATCAGGATCAACAAATACATTGTAACTGTAGCCAGATTACAATTGCAGGTTTTCAGATTATTATGGATCAGTTGTATGATTATAGTTAAAGTGTTGACATAAGAACGTGAAAATTTTAGGATGGAGTTTTTTGTGGAGTTAAGTGGTTTTGAATAATGTCTTAACCTGTTGACACAATGTTTAAGAGTTACTAAAACATGTTGGTGATATAGGTTTTAGCCGATTGTAGATGAACTCAGCAGTAAATGTTTACGATGGCACGTGAATCTAAGGAACAGATCCCACTGTGAATCAGCCTCTCAGCTGTTTATCCAACAGAAGGGTCATTTAAATGCCAATGCTCATGTTAATGGAGTCTTGGATTCTCTTTGATCAATTCTATACGTAGAATGGGACTGGAACTCACACCCTTTGTCTGAATTCTAGTCCCATTCTGTGATTGATGGCTGTCACACCTCAGTTGCTCTCTTTGTTTCTGTAATGAGGGGCTGTTTGTGTGGGAAGACGGTCTGATTGAATCGTGGTGGCTGAACGATTGACCACTCAGTGTGTTTACATGCACGTTAAAACTTCAATTATATATGTGTGTGTGCGTGTGTGTGTGAGAGAGAGAATGTGTGAGTGTCCTTGAAGTACAATGGTAAGAATACATGGAGTGGCAGATTGTCTCGGGGGGCTGCAGCTGCATCGGTGTGTATACATGCACTTTAACACTCCAATCAAGGCAGTAAATGTATTTGTTTATAAATTTTGTCCGGTTTTTTCTTTATCTAAACACCATATTGTGATTCGATTCGGCACACACACATGCTGCCTCCCAGTAAAAGACATGGAAATGTGTATCATTGAACTGAGACACATTGGCTTGCATACCCAGGGTGACAGACACACACAGACACAGACACACACACACAGCTAATCTCTGTCTCATGATGATGCTTGGGGAGGTGTGGAGATGGAAGCAGAGCAGCAGGTCAGGGATGTGTCGCTGTCGGTGTCGGTGTCATTTTCCTCCCGTGTTTTGTTCCCTGCTGGGAGGTTTTCACCGACGTCGGCACTCTGACAGTGAGAGAGTGAGGGAGAGAGAGAGAGAGAGAGAGAGAGAAGGAGAGAGAGAGAGATAGAGTGTTAGTCCAAATCGTACTGGCTGGCCTGCCATGAAATTCAGTCCACAAATGAACATAATGATGATAAAGTGGGTGGTGTTATTCAGTAGTATCGCTTTAATGAATGTGTAAACATGGAGACGCCCCGCTCACACACACTCACATACGCTCCTCTTCCTTTAAAAGCTTTATCTCATCTCTCGGTGTGCGTTTGTCCTGGGGCTTTGCCATCATTCCTGCTCTGATTCCACTGCTGAATGGAGGGAGATTTCCACCCTCATTAGTATTCCGTCCCTTCTTTCCTCTATTCTCCCTCTCCCGTCCCCCATTGCTCTCTCTCTCTCTCTCTCTCCCTCTGTAATCGCTGCAATAAGCTAAAGTGACTGTACACGAGTCCAGGTTCACGAGCACCCCCCTTCCCACCCCCTTAGTTGTTCACCTTCAGAAAGACCTTGCCATATGGACCAGGCCATCTGGACTGTACCATGTTACAGGCAGCAGGGGGAGGAGTTGGGAGCTCAGCCGGGGGGGCAGAAGAGACCAGCTGAACCCTTTAGAAAGGGCCGGACACGTAGTCCATCCTGTGCTCACAAGCGCCCTGCTGCTAAATTATTGCTTCCTCAGGGGATGATCGGTAATAATAATCAATAATTCAAAGAGGAAATTCAATGTGAGGCCCACCATTAAACAAACACACGTCACAGGCTGTAGACCCCTGCTTTGTTTATGGCACAAAGAGCCGACACAATAATTCACTGTCCCCACTGTTGAGCTCAGGATGAATGGATGAACAAGACAATACACGCAGAGGCGTCAGGGTTCATTCTCACAGGAGCAAAGGAACACCAGCACTTCTAATCAAGTACAATGATCTGGTATTAATATGATTAGAAGCTTCCCTCTCTGCTCTGTTGCTTTTCCTTACACAAGATCGCATTTTCACAATGAAATTTCAAACAAAACATTCTTTCTTCTGTCTTTCGTACAGTCATGTCCTTTTAAGCAGTGTTTCTTTAAGTAAAACACCTTGAGATTTTCGAAAATTACATCCGAATGAGGTCACTGTCATTGTTTTGTTTTGATTGTATCATTGTGAAGATACAGAATATTGTGTTCCTTATCAGGTCTGTAGGTCTTTGAATGGATCCATGAACACGTGTTAAAGCCTTTAAAAGCTCCTCCAAAAGCTCTATGTTGACCTCTGACCTTTGACCCTGAACCTTCTGTATGTTGTCATGGATCTCTATCCTATAGTATCCCTGACCTTTGACCCTGAGTTGTCATGTGCAGATAAAAATGTGCGGTTGTTAATGTAACATCGTTTTCTCTTTCTTCCTTTTAGGGATCGAGCTTTGTTTGCCAGCCTGGCGTTTCTCCATGACGATGGTCGCCAGCTTTCTGATGGTGGGCGGGCAGCTGGTGATGCCAGGAGTGGCCGCTCTGTGCCGCCATTGGCCAATCTGGGATGATTGGCAGGTCCTCCAGATCGTTATAATCAGCCCCTTCGTTCTGATGCTGCCCTACGTTTGGTAAGTCCCACTGTCCACAAACGCACCACACACTGAGGAGGACGCCAACTGAGCAGAACTATAGGCGTGGCCTTTGTGGATAATCATGAAACGATGAAAGTAAGACAGGGAAACGTTTTCCACTCTATGATTTACAGCACAAATGTTCTTTACAGTAACAGATTCAATCAACACAGAGGGAACAAACGTTGATTTATATTGAAACGATTCTCTATCTCAATCTATAATCTATTGTGTGTTATCACAGATTGTTTACTTGGGTTAAGAATAGAACACAGATTTCTTTCCAGTGTACAATGCTGCCTCAGCTGTCAAACAAAGCTCTCTTTCTCTGCCTGGCTGTTTCACATATTCTGTTCTCACCCTTCTTCTGCATTCTTTCCCTCCTATCCCTCCCTCTCTCTCTCCCCCTTTCTCTCTCTCTCCCTCCTTCTCCCTCTCTCTCTCTCTTTCTCTCCAGGATTTTTCCCGAGTCGTTGCGCTGGTTGCTGGCCACTCAGCACTACAGACGGTCCAAATCCATGATGCTGCGCATCGCTAGGAAGAACCAGGTTGACCTGGCAACCGAGCCCCATGGTGTTCTTGCAGGTGAGGGAATAGGATTTAACGAGGGACATTAAAGATACCCCAAATTAAACTACAGCATGAATTTCATACAGTCTGTAGCTTTATTCATTGAGGGCTCCAGCCAATAAAACACGAGTTGACTGAGTAATGTTGTTAAATAAATCTCAGTTTTAAGGAGGTTATAAAAAGCAAAAAGCTTGACAATCACAACGTTGTTTCACATTGTAACTCTCTAAACCTGACAGGAATGTGATTAATATGAGACCATAACTCTCACTTACTATGTTACATAGTTACTCCATGATGAATGCATGTACTGTATGTTCTATGAGTCTCAAAGTGTGTGTGTGTGTGCTGGTTCTCCCCAGAGCTGGAACAGGAGCTACACAGGAAACCACAGAGGACCTGCATTGTCAAGATGATGAGCACCAGGAACCTGTGGAAGAACATAGTGGTGCTGTGCGTCAACTCGTAAGTCTGACGACACCAAAGATACACCATGAGAGAAGACACACACATAGAAGAACACAGTCGCAGCACTATTTGTATTTTTTGAAGCTTCATACTTTTTCTCTGCAACACCGATTGTACCTTGTGTGAGAGATGAAATGATATTATAATCATTTGGACATAAATAAGTTAAAGTTCATTTAATCTCACCGTCTTGAATGCTGTCCCTTCTCTGCCCTGTTGCGTCGGCAGGTTGACAGGATATGGGATCCACCACTGCTTCGCCCGCAGCATGATGGACCCCGAGGCCCAGCCGACAGCCTTGTGCCACGCAGACTATTACATCATGGCTGGCATCGCCGTGGCAACCTGCCTGGCGCTCTGCCCCGCCGTAGGGCTGATGGGTCGTCGCGGAGGCCTGCTCACCTTCATGATCATTACAGCGCTGGCATCTCTGCTGCAGCTGGGTTTGCTCAACTGTGAGTAAAGCGTCAGAACATAATGGGCTCAGGGTGACAGAGTGACAGGGAGGATTCAAGGTTTATTCTTCTCTCTGGACTATTTAAGGCTGCTTGTTTTTCAGAAAGGAACACATTTGTTTCAATCAATTTTCTACGCATAATGACGTCCTCATGCATCCTAATCTTTCTGCAGCATTTATAAGTACAGACTTGATGGTTTATTATAATTAAAACCCACGACTCATTATTAATTGTAAAAACCGCCGAGTCATTAATGAACACAATTGTAAACAGTAATTTTCTTAGTAATTAGTCTAACAGTCATTTCTCTTAAATACTGATGAATGATTTGACTCTATCTGTATCTCAGCATCGTGTTTAAGATGATAGATGAGTAAACAGCCAAAGTAACTGACTTCTATCGCCTCCAACATTTCAAATACGTTGGAGTGAAGTTGTGAACACAGAGTGTGATTGAAGGCTTTCCTTCGTCACAGCCTTGGCCTTGAAGGCATCATAATGTGGCAAAAACACAGCTGGATTTATAGTTTCTGGTTGCTGACTGAGCTGAGCTGAAGAGTTCTAACAGACCCTCAAAATGTGTTTAGCTGTGTTTACGTCTGGACATGTTCCTCCAGGAGACAGACGCTGCTGCAGTCAACACAGACAAGTAGCTTCAAGTGGTCTTTAGTTTTAATTTAACAAAAATGTACAACAAATCCTACTTAAGACGGTCAAGCATGAGACATCTGTGGACGTCCAGCTCCAAGTCTGAGTGTGTACAGACTGCAGCTCCGCTCTGTCTAATGAGAGGCTCCATCGCTTCCTCCTCTGCTGACCTCCATGTGCTGTGTGTGTGTGTGTGTGTGTGTGTGCTTGGGTTATGATCTCAGGCTTCACTCGTAAACAGCTCAGAGTTCAGCCACAGGATGTTGAAGCAGCAAGAGGACACGTCGACTGTTTAATTCTGCTTCATTTTCTCTAACGTCTCTCTCTCTCTTCTCTCTCTCTTCCGGAATCCAGTGATCGGGAAATACAGCCTGCGCCACGACACAGGTACAGTTCAGAATCATGTTTAATGTCCAAAAAAGACAAATGCCCCGACGTGCAACGTTTTATTCTGTTTACTGGTCGTCTCTTGTCTGACCAAAGTGATCAAACCCAAAGAGATTCACAGGGTTTCAACATTTAATTGGCATTTCAATTTCAAAACTTTACCAGAATGTTTCAGTGATGTAACAAATAAAGCAACTTTTACAAGAATTACAAAATTGTCGTTAGGTCTAGTTTAACAGTGTTTCCTAGCAACCAAAACTCACCTAAGATGATACTAGATTTCCAGTTATCAGGCTCCAGCTGTGACCAATACATTTCTGGTCCTGGGAAACATTTTTTCCAACAGTATTCCATGACTTTGTTAAGATTTTCACGACAGTAGAAATTGTATGTAATCATTAAAACAAAAGGTCTCGAGAGCTATGATCTGTGCTTACTGAGGCTTTGTTGTCCTTGTCCAAACAGTTCTGCGAGACTCTCTGAACAGGAAGTTCTCCGTGGCCTTCTCCATCATCGGCATGTTCTCCTCTCACGCTGTCAGCACCCTCAGCATCTTCTTTTGTGCGGAAATCACCCCCACTGTCATCAGGTGAGCCCTGTTCGGTCAAAACGTTAAACTAGACCTTAGAGTGGACGTCGGACTTAGCTGTTTGTCGGGTACGTTTGTACAATATGATGGAATCTGATGCAATCCAGTACAAGAGCCGTGCAACAGATTCCTCACAACAAATACGTGATGAGGGAGCGTCTCGGTGTGGAGCTGCTCTGCTGCCTCGGGGCCTGGACAGCTAATATGCAGTATATCAGTAATGTTAGAGGTAAATGTCAGGAAATCTCCACAAGAGCTGGATGAAGCAAGAAGAAATGGACCCAAAACACAAGAGGTACTCAATGTCAGAGAAAAAGAAGGAAGCGGAATGTCCATGTAGGAGTCCAAATACTGACCTGACAAGGAAGATTTCTGATGAATTGAAGCTGTTGTCTAGCGAGGAACAATTGAAACATTCCTGCTCGTCATCGCTGCAGACAATATTTGGTGTTTGAGTTTATTACTGCTTAAGGAGATTTGAGCTTTTACTGAGTCACATACTTCCACTGAGCCGGCCTGCGGAGGAAAATATGTCCAATTAAGACGGAAAAAGCTAAACAGTACTGTCCAAAACAAGCCTAAAAAATCATAAAATCATCAAAGCTCCTTCACAGAGTCTGATTTATTGCAGAGATTTTTTACTGGAAGGTCACAGACTGGACAGTAGAACCCAACGACCTGGTTAATGGTGTAACTGGTACTTATATTTCTACTGTGAGTCTTGTGTTGCTCACTGGCTCCATCATGTGGTGGGGATGTGACTGACCACTGAGTGCACCCCATCTCACCCTATCATGGGTTTACTCAGTGAGGTTGATATATTGAGAATGTAACGTTTAACTAGAGTACAGCCAACGTTTGAACCTGCTTGTAAACAATGCTTGTCTCTGTTTCCAGGGGCGGAGGTCTGGGCCTGGTTCTGGCCAGTGCTGGCTTTGGGATGCTCACAGCTCCGATCATTGAACTCCACAACCAGAAGGGCTACTTCCTGCATCACGTGATCTTCGCCTGCTGCACGCTGCTGTGCATCATCTGCCTGCTGCTGCTGCCCGAGCCGCGGGGGAAGCCGCTGCCGGAGAGCCTGGCCGACGGCGAAACCTTCACCCGGCAGACTCTGCTCCACCCCGGAGAGCAGCACCTCCTACTGGCCAAAACGGACAGGGACTACTCCCGCGTCCACGACACGCCCTTACATCTCTCCGCCACAGGGGGCGCTACAGCAGCAGTAGCCACCGCTCTGGCAGCAGTGCCCGCTACATACGCCCTCGCCACCGGTGGGGAGGTGATTGGCAACAGTGCTTTAACCAATGGGGTACGAGCCTCATAGCAATAGTCTTAAGCATAAACCTGTGTTTGGTACCGAGTAGTAAAGTGGGCGGAGCTTTTTTAAGTTTATGTTTAAGGATAATTTTATTGTTCTCCAGCACAGAAATGCATCAGTCTCTGGGAATCGCATTTTCAGCGATCAGGTTGGTTTGTCAAATGGCTTTCAAAAACCTGCTGTGCCCATGAGCCTCATAAAGCAATGGTTGCTATGGAGATAACTACAGGCAGCAGTGCAAATCAGACTTGTGGCAAAAGCAATCAGTAACAATAATAGCACCAATAGCTACTGAACTGATCCAAAATGCATCCGGAATATTAATTTGTGTCATGCACCCTCTGATCAGTGGCTCAGGCCCGTTCCTTTGAGATTCCTCCTGTAACAAGCAAAGGCACAGGGAGACTTCCTGTGCTCACATCCTGTGTCATATCTCACATGATAAAGCACAACCCTGAGACATGAGGACATCAGTCACGTCATGGCTACAAGGTCACAACATGCAAGACAGCAGAGTTGCGTACTGTGAATTGAACGGCGATCTCATTACATTGAAAAGTCCCGTAGCGCGTTGGAAACTTTACTTTACTAACAATCAGAGTAGTGAGTGTATGTAAACAGTTCAGCCAACTCCAACTACTGTAACTGCCAGCAACCTAACATTATCTATGCAGGAGAAAAATCTGTTTCCAGAACCCTGGTTGCCCCAAATAAGCTCCGCCTACTTCGCTACTGCCCCGTACTTCTGCAAAAAAAAAAAATGATCACAGACAAATCCTTTAAGGTGGAAAATAATGTTCCAGATGAACCAGACGAACTCTTGTTGTGGTGATGGTGATGATGAACTTTGTGTCGTTTGTAGTGATTATGATTCATTCAGGATTTGCCAAAAGAACATTGTGCTGAACTAAGTCTGTCTTAAGTCAGTGTGTGTGTTTAATATTAAGAATTGAAAGTGGTGCTGAAGTGATTTACAGGTAAAGAAGCAGAATCAGGCAGGAAAACTGTTGACTGCAGAGGAATTTTCAACTTTTGCTCAATGTTCTCTGGCTTGCTGGGAGAGGACTTCACTGGATCTTATAATACTTTAGAAGTTATTTTGCACTAAATGTCAAAGACACAATCAAGTGTTTGTGATTTTTAGCCAACACTATTGAGATCCAGGAACTGGCTAAACCACTACCACTCTTTTGCATGAAAGGGCACAAATGGTTTTTTTATGTGTACGTTTTCTTCTGATCTGTGGTTCCTCCACTTCAAGGCCAAACTGGCACTTTATTCTGAGAAGTGACGTGTCGGTGTAGACACTGATTGTTGAAGTTGTAAGCATTACTGCTGCTGGCGTGGGTGAATGATGGTTGTCTAATGTGATGAACAGCCGGAGACCTTGGCAGACTGTGAGTGTCGTCTAGGAGACTGTGGGTAAAGCTGAATAATCTGAGAGTTGAACGGACATCAGAGTGACCAGCGCACTTTGTCTTATGATGCTTCTCAGCATTTCAAAGGCTTTATCAAGACGGTGTTCTTTCTCTTTGGTAAACAGAGAAGGTAAATGTAATTTAAGAAAAACAGTATTTATTTTGTCATGCTGCCAAGAACATTTGATTGCTTTGAATACCTCTATAACCCTCTGCGGTCTACCATCAAGGTGCTGCACTGAAAGTACCCATCGCATGTTTCCCAAAATCAGTCAGCGCCGCCTGCATGTACAGACCAGACACCAACCCCCCGTCCAAAGTCAGAGCTTCTAGCTTTGCAGCAATTGTTTCCATTGTTTTCCATGTACAGACCCGGTAGAGCCGCCACAGGGCAGCAATGACTTTCTGGGGTGTATAAGGGACAAATGGTGTGATTCCAAACTGACTCGGGGCATCATAGTCGACTCGCTCTATGGACTTGCCCGGTTTTGTGCAACTGCATGAAACAGCTCCTGCAACATACTGGACATAATGACTCGCTTTCAGTTTTCATAACAGAGCTTCACTCAGCCGGGCAGGAGAGGGAACTTAACACTTTGACCTGCTCACTTAAAAAGGATTGCAGAATTCAGTTGAAATGCACAAGATTGATAACCCAAAATTGTGTTTCCTGCTGAGTGTCAGAATGAGCTCAATATAACAAGATTTACGCATGTTGGGTCCAAGCACCATTCACAATGGCAGACCTCAAAGGGTTACTAGTAAAATGTTCCAATCCAGCCCAGTCCTTGTTCTCTGTACTGTAGTAACGTTTGGTTGTAATCCCAGTTTCTAGGATGTGTAACTTCAGCCTGACTAACCGTTGGCTGGCTGTGCCACAAAGCACAAATAACTACAGCAATTTTTGAAACCCATGTGTTTAGAGTAGAGCAGCGTGGTCGTCGTAGCCCTGGCCTAGATGTGATTAGTGTACAATTATAAGACCACTTTACTATCTACGTATCCCTTAGGACTGCATACAAACATGACGTATGCATTTATGTGCCATGTTCATATGGAGCATCGACCATAGAGTTTGTAGGATCTGAAGCACATTGACTAGGTGAACCATGTTTTGTCCTTATTTACCTGCAGACTCATGTAAACGTCCTGCACCTTTTTAAACACATTTAGTACACAACACCTGTATGGTTTTGCTAGTTGTATGTATGTAGTATGTTTTCAGCGGTTAAAGAATGGAAAGAAAAAAAAAATACTCAACCACTAATGCTGTTTTTGTAAGTGTTATTTTTAATATGATGCATTTGTACAAAAAGCCATAGGCCTACATGTTTTGATAATAAACTGCATAATTTATTATGTCAATAAAAGAACACATGATGTGACAATGTGTGTATGTTTGAGTCCATGCGCATGAGAGGAAGTACAGACAGGACAGGTGTGTGTGTGTGGAAGTGTTGTCCTCTGCAGGTCAGAAGAGCTCAGGGTGAAGCTCCAGCTCCTTCTTGATCCTGTCCTCCACCTGCAGACACAGGTTGGAGTCCGTCTCTGGAAGAGTGTAACTCACAAACACTTGCTTTGTGGTCTTCTTCGCTGTAAAGCAGACAGAAATGACACAAGATTGAAGTCTGATGATGCAAAAAACATTTTCATATAACACACAGTAGGTTTATGATGTCTCAAACCTACATAAACAAGAGTAAAATACTACTTATATAGGCTATATTTAAGCATATATACACATTCTTGCTATCACTCTACCTTGCTGCAACACTGTTGTGCAAACAGAGTGAAAACCGCAGTTTCACTAAGCAAAACCCTACACAGCTGACATCTTAACAGCATGTTATTAAAACCTAGACACCAGATCTGGTCTAATGTCCACGCAACAAGAAACATTTTGTGAATTCAGCTGCATTTGAAAACCTTAAAGATACAACTGTGTGCAGCGATAGAACTGACCCAGTTAAAGGCCAATCACTGTGCTCAAACATCCCACTCCAGTTAACAGTATCTGCTGAATAAAGGACATACAACAGTACATAGGAGGCATCCAGTGATGAGCCTGTGCTTTAATGATGTAGTCAGTGGTCAAACAGTATCCACTGTACTTTCCACTAATCATACTGTAATGCACACAGTTTACTGCATAACAATCCTCAGTATGAGAGCAGAGGTGATATTAGCGTTTGTTTGTGCTCATTTCATTGCTGAAACACTGGGAAATCTGTCAACACAGAGTGGAGTTAATGGGGTTCTACTGTATTCTGTATAATGTGGTTTGAAGAGGATTTGAACTATGTTTGTCTATGATTACTAAAATCATATAGTGTACATTTTACACACACACTATAGTATCTGGAGGATCAATCACTTTAAATACACTTCATTTCACTTATTCTGCTAAATGATGTATCCATGTAAGAGAGTGACAGGTTACCTAGTCTCTGGGCCAGTGAGTTTGGAGCTGTGTTGGACGGGTCCCCCATCAATAATGACGACAGAGGCATCGAGTCCTGCAGACACAAAGAAGAAGAACAACTTTTCTGCTTATAAAGTAAATAACTATTGATATTATTGTTGAAATTGTTTTGCTTGTTAGCCATGACATCACTTTCATGTCTCTGTGTTTCTCTTACGTATTTGCTGCTCATCGATACCGCCAAATTGGACAGGACCGGAGCGTTACCGACCCAGAGGAAGAAGCCTCCGCTGAACCTCATGACGTGGAAGTGGACCACCTGCTCCAGAATCCTCTCAGAGAAGTTGTGAATGGCGACGGCGCCGAGCTGCGACTCTCCGTTTACAGCTACGCTCATTTTGTTTTTATTCCGTTAGCTTAAACAGTCTAGCGCTGTGAACGTGAAGCGGCTCGTGCTTCGCTTCAAAACACTGGAGCTACTTCCGGGTTGCTTCAATTCCAATTGACAGACCAAAGCAATCGATCGCCGATGTTCTGTTCGACAGCGAACTGAGAACTTCAACTGATTTGGAAATGTTTTAACTGTTGGAACAAAGCACATAATCATAAATGTTGTGCAATAAAGTGTTCTCTACTTATTTTAAGAAGTTCATAGATAATAAAATAATCACATAAAAACTTCAGCCATCGCTATGTTAGCAGCTAAACTTAAAAATAATCACAATACATTCACAATTCAAGGTTTATTAACAGAAAAACATTCAAAAATGAAAATAAAAAATGTTACCTATTTTTCACATTATGGAAATCAAGACAAAATTACATTGAAATTCAAACATGTATTTAAATGTGTTCATATACAGTAAAAATCAATGGAAGCATTAAAAATTATTACAAAAATCAAGCATCCATTTTGCTCATCATCCATCTTCTGTAACAGGTGGTCATTGTGTGGTTCTAATGAATCGTTCATTCGTCCAGAAAGTCTTCAACCAGCTTGTTGAATTCAGTAGCAAACCTCAGGTGCAGGTTGTGTTTCCCCTCTGGCATCATATGTAATCTGCATGTGGATGGAAAGGAGACGTGGTGTCATCATCTGCATTTACTTTGATGATAAAACTGAAAGCTGAAGGTTTCTCTGGTGACTTGACCACAGAGCTAAAGTGATAACAGGTTATTTTTTCCAAGAACTCACTCGACATGTGGTGGCCTAATTATGTAACCGCTGGCTGCTCACCATGACAACATGTGGCTTGGATTAGATTTGTTGCCGACCACATGCAGTTTTCATTAATGGAGACGATGTGATTTAAATGTGTGTGTGGTCTCTCTCTCTCTCTCTCTCTCTCTCTCTCTCTCTCTCTCTCTCTCTCTCTCTCTCTCTCTCTCTCTCTCTCTCTCTCTCTCTCTCTCTCTCTCTCTCTCTCTCTCTCTCTCTCTCTCTCTCTCTCTCTCTCTCTCTCTCTCTCTCTCTCTCTCTCTCTCTCTCTCTCTCTCTCTCTCCTCTCTCTCTCTCTCTCTCTCTCTCTCTCTCACCGTGAGCCTCTGATGTGCTTGTGGATGTAGTGTGGGTGGAAGCTGGGCACCATCAGGTCTTTCTCTCCATGGACGATGAGGGTTGGACAGCTGATCAGAGGCAAACACTCCATGCAGATGTTCCCTAACAGGAAGACGTTGAACAGTTCAGCCTCAAGCTCTTAAATGGACAATTTCTAGGAAAGAGTAAGAGAGCAACATGAAGTCAAGACCTCCGGGATTTTGGGCGAACTCTCTGATTGCATCCACCCAGGCCGTCCAGCTTTTCGCGAAGAGTTCCGCACCGTACACCTCCTCCATGGGCTTCCTCATCCTTTCGCTCCACATAGACACGTCCTTGACCGCTATCAAACGCACACACACACACACACACACACGGTAAGAATAAGACTGACTACACCTGCAGCGAGCATTAACAGGAATCATGCAGGAGTACCATCGTAAAGCTTGAGGTCGTCTTCCAGAAACATAGGCGTTGGATCCCCATATGACCATTTTGCTGACCAGTTCGGGGTTCTTTGCTGCGGCAATCTTTGCTGTGATTCCTCCATCACTCCACCCCAGCAGAGAGAACTTAACAAAGCCCAGCGCCTAAGAAAAGCATCACAATCAATCCCAGACCATCATCAGGACACAGACATCGTTGATACCTTGGTCAGTTATCACAGCAGACGGGTCAGACCTTCATCAGATCAACACCGTCCTTGGCGTCCCTCTCAAAGAAGTCTGGGGGGAAGTCTCTGAGCGGAGGACGGGAGAGACCGTAACCACGAGGGTCCCAGCCCACCACGGTGAAACGTTCCTTATTCAGAGACTTCATCTGCGGCCCAAAATCAGTCTTAACACTTCCTGTTGGAGGAAACACCAACATAGCATTTAGAATAGTTTGAACAACACAATAGAACCCATTACCTAACTAAGTTTAAATTGAGAGTAATGGAAAGACTAGGTTCAAACTCCATGTTTATGTGGCTGTATGCTTGTGAGATGATGCAGTCACAGATGTACCCAGAGCTCCAGGCAGCAGCAGCACAGCATGGTTTCCTGTGCCGGTCTGCTCGTAGTACAGATCGACTCCGTTCACCCGCTGCCTGCCAGACGCCACCGAGGAGCTGCGGGGAAACAAACCGTCAGCCGCCGCACGACTGCTCAGCCATGAGGATTTGTTCAATGAGGAAATGTTGAAATTATGCATGAGGATGTGTGGAATTAGAGCTTTTAGGGACGAGCCGCAATGTCACAACAATATGCTGTATATATTGTTTTATTATATAAATGTACTGTTGTATCATATAAATACTAATATCTGCACCCATGACTCATTCTATTACTACAAATACAATATTATTAATACTACTGTCAATTTAAAAGGGAAATATGTGACACAAATCCACAACACATTACATGGAAATACTGTAATTTCTAACTTAAGTACTGTAATGTTTGACAGCAGCTAGTTACTGAGCAGACGGTACAATTTTATCATCAACGTTTTATAAACATGTTGTTGGGTGAAAAACACTACAAAAGAAAGAAACAATATTACCAAAATATAAACTTATATCAACAAGACAAACATTATTTCGAGGAAGTTTACTTCGTTTACTGAATGCTTTGGTTGCCAGTCAGACGCTTTACTCATATTTCTGCTGCATGCGCTACACTAATGCGCCATCTAGTGGTCAAGCAGCAAACAGCAGGCATTCAGTGACGACAACAGCACAAGTTGTGTCATTAATGTACTGCATTCTGACATTAAACACAGCTAAAGTCTCTCTCTGACTAACTGCGTGTATGACTTAACACATTTGAAACCAGTTTACCAGTAAGTGTGGACCGCTGTCATGCTTCTCTTGATCTCAGTGCGGCGCGTAAAGCTTCGTGCCCTGAGCAGCAGTAAAGCCATGATCCTGCAGCTGCTTCACTCTATTTTACTTTACTGCTCCGATACAAACTCTAACCAGAGACCTTTGACCCGATGTCGAAGTGTGCAGTCAGTCCGCTTCAGTCTGGTTTCAGCTCGGCACTTTCGAAAGTCAGCGTCCAGTTACAATTTCAAACGAAAGTACCGAACCGAAAAGCAAAACACTCCCTAATGACGCAGTGGCCTCTAGGGGGCGCCACTGCTCACAACAACAGGCGGAACTCCGTCTTTGTCATCGTTTTGTTTTCTTTCAGGGAAGTTAAGTCAAATGTAAACGTTAAAGGTTGGGACGGTGTGACGCGATTAAAAGACACAAAAAGGTCAAATAGAAGGGCAGAGCTCAATGTGTGTGATGATCTAATAATTACAACAGGCAGGCAGAGAAACGGACATTTTAATTACCATAGATTTTATTTAAATTGGAATTATTTTATCTATATGATTTTATATTTAAGTGATAAAAACGGCTAAAGGCTTTTATTTCCTTTATTCATTTGAACATGTAAAGGTTTTTATGAGTAAGATGATAAAAAACCTGATGAGAAAACTGACATCAAGCTCTGATAAATGAAGTTTGTCCCCCAAAAAAACTCTACTTAAAATAAATCATTAAAAATATAGAAATATTCCATAAAAAATCAGCTGGTGACATTTTCCTCTAAAACAGAAATAAAGCTGAATATTGTCTCTATTATACATCTTCCTGCTTAGAAGCTTATATCAAAGTTCATTCACATACTTTGAAGTAACATATGTTCCCTGTGTGCAGGTTTATGTGAAAAAGTCAGTTTCATATTTGTGATGTCAAGAATTCAGATTACAGCAAAAAATGATAATCCATCTTTGACGTTTTCCACAACTTAACTGACTTCATTCACATTTGTGTCTCATTAAAACATAATGGCCTCTTGTTAGGAGGCTTGTCTGATATCAGACTGAGGAAGAACTTGGCTAGTTCAGAGAACAGTCCCTGTTTGCTGACTGTGCCAGAGGGGGGCGTTCGGGAGCAGACGAGCATTTCAGTGGGTGAACAGTCGGAGGCGAGCTAACCAGCTGCTCAGCACTGACGGCTGTTTGTTCACACGACAGACTGCAGTGGAATTCTGGGACTTTTTGGACACCGCTTCCTGGTAGGGAATGGTGGCGCTGTTGTGCAGGTCGGTGCTGATGAAGCACTGGCTGCCTCTGATGTGGTCGACGCCGCGGAGCAACGCGTGCCCTCGGTACGGCAGAGGGTAAGATGGCTCCTCCTCTGTGATGGTGCTGATTCGCTCGCTGCTCAGGCATCTGTGCAGCACTTCCTGTCCTGCTCACAGAGATGACATCATCATGTTTCCTTACAGAGTACCTTTACTGCAGTGCTGAAGAACTCTTAAGAGTACTTTTACTTCTTACTGGATGTCTATCTGACTGATTCACTGAATTGACTGTGAATTTGAATTGAGGGCTGTGATTGACTGGATTAGCTACAACCGATCACAATCTTAGGTTTGATGAAAACATTTGATTGATTGATTGATTGACTCACCTTTCCTCCTCTGCATTTTGCACGACTGATCAGAGGAATTGAAACACACAGAGTCCACAGGCATCGAGACTGGCCGAGGTTTACCTACACACACACACACACATTAACATAAGATACAACAGACACACAGTTGATAAGAGTAGTTGTATATGTATGCAGTATGTACATACTGTGTGTGTGTATGGACTTTATGTATGTACTGTATGCTCTGTGCGTGTGGTCTCACTGCGTGCGGAGGTGGAGCTCGGTCTGAGGCGGACACTGATTGGCTGGCTATGTTGAGCAGGCGGACTGACTGATGCAAAGTCACCGTGTTTACTCACAGCCGGTCGTCTCCTGGTGTCTACGTCAACACAGGACTTAGAAGACATGGGCCTCCGCTTCACCTCCACACTGCCCTCACTGCAGGGAGGAGACAGGAAGCAGCAGCAAAGCATTGTGGGTAAGTCACAATAACATGGAACAACAGGAAACAAAGACAAAAGGTTTACACACACACACACACACACACACACACACACACACACACACACACACACACACACACACACACACACACACACACACACACACACACACACACCTTGGGGCTGCGGGGGGAGGGGGGATGTACAGATCCAAGGTGCCCGCTTTCCCTCTGCTGCCTCCTGCTGGACACACAGGAGGACCGGAGGCTCCCTGAGGTTTAAGACAATACAGAGATGGTCTATGATCATTATTGATTATTATTGATAACATTTCCAGAGAAATTCATGCTGTGTCCAATCACATACTGTGGTATTCAATCGGACAGCTGATTGGACAGTGATGTTACATATACAATATAATGCGTGGGGGCGTGGCTTACCTGTGTAGGGGCGGGTCTCCAACGCATGTTTTTCAGCGGAGCAGGTGAGAAACTGCAGGAAGCTCCAGGTGGCCTTTTCTTCAGCAGCAAGACCACGCCACCTGGCCCCGCCCTCAACTTCTCCACCAGCTGCTTCAGCTGCCAGCCCACCTGGACCAATGACAGACAAGACACCTGACCATATTCTGACAGGAAGGATGTAACACACACAAACACACACACACACACACACACACACACACACACACGCATGCTAACAGTGAAGCTTGCTGACTCACCACTGTCTGTTTGTTGACTTGCACGACTTCATCTCCAGCATGAATCCTCTGAGTTTTATCTGCAGCAGACTGAACACACGCAAACACACAAGCTCACTGCGTCAGAGTCACGCACACAAACACACGCTGCACAGCAACATGATGTGATACAGGATCCCGAACAGGATCAACACATGATGAGAGCAGATCCTGGTTCCTTTCCCCCTCACCCCTATTACAAACCAGAGGCATGTGATTGGCCAACTGGAATCATGTGTCTTTCTGGGTTTTCTTCGGTCCTTCTTATTGTTAGGCTACGTATCCCTAAGAATATGTATAAATATATATGTATTCATGTTGATATGTATTCATACTTCTGGTGTGCAGGTGACATACTTCTACTGTATTAGCTACAGTCTTGTGGCCTTCTTGTCAGAATACAGGTGAAGGGAAAAGTAACACTTTGGAGTTTTAGCCTTAGCTGTTAGCTGTTAGCTTTGGCTCTGAGGATTTGATTTGTGGATTGGAGGACAAACACCGAATCTGACTGAGGGGATGTTGCAATATCTAAAGGTGAAGGACAAAATGAAGACACACTCACATTCTCTGTGGTTCCCGTAATGACGTGAAGTCCATCATACGTGGATTTGATGAACATTCCCTGAAGCAGAAACAACGGCCTACAGTCACTATGGCAACTCTAGTTCCTTCACTCAGCTCTGTTATCAACAGCTGAGCCGTCTGAATGCTCTTAGTAGATCATGATGTCAGCACAAACTTGCACAGGCTCATTTCTTTATAAGAGACCAAACATCTTCATCACTAAACTGATTCACTAACATCTTTTCATGTAAACACCGACATGTCACTGCTGCACGGCTCACAGTCATAAACTCACCAGCCCCTCTCCGGGTTTGACCTCACCGATGTGAACCTCCTCCAGAAAGGAGCCGTGGCTCTGGGAGGGGTCAGAGGTCACCTGGACCATCTGCTCACTGATGCTGTTCAGCGCCTGAGACTGAAAGAGAGTGGAGTTGATCATATAGTACGGCTTTAGTTTGTTAGTAGAGTAACATAAAAAGGCAAACGCTACATTTTCACGAGAAAATGAGAGAGAAATGAAAGCTTCAACATTTTACCAGAACGTTCTAGAACTTTGCCTCTGAGAGGACAAAGCACTCAAATGTTAGGCAAAGAGAGTACGATTACCGACTAAACTGAGAATTGATTTTGAACCAATAATCAATTTTGGATCGTGACCGCGAGAATTGGAATCAAATCAGATGACATGGTTCCCAAAGGTTTCCATCCCTGCCAGGAACCATCGCACATCGGCACAGGAAGTGTTATCTAAGACAGGATGTGGATGACCCTGGGCTGAACAAACAGGCACACACACTTCCTTTTCCTGTCCCATGGTGTGGGTGTGTGTGTGTGTGTGTGTGTGAGTATGTGTATATACTCACTACTTCCAGAATCTTCTCCTCTATGTTATAAATGGTTTGATCCTGCAGGTTCAGACACACATAAGTTATTTACTTCACCAAACAACATGATAGTTGTTGATCGCTTAATGTGTGTGTGTGTGAGACCTTCTGCACGGTGGAGGTCAGCTCCAGGCACAGTTGGATGATTCTGCTCTTGGTGGAGCTGCAGTTGCTGACGCTGGTTGCAGGAGTTCTGCCAGAGACGCGACAGGAGCAGAATGAAGACGCCACATTCTTCTTCTGCCTTTCTTGGAATCTAATTTTATGCGTTCAAACATTTCATCTGAGATTTATGACCTCGTGTTTCTCTGTGCTTCTATTATTCTAACTGTTCTATTCTCCAATGTTTCACCCGGCTGTGACTTTAGTTTGTCTACAGGAATAACTTCTTTATTCCATATTTCACAGTGTGATGATGATTTACCTGCAGTATCACAGCACTTCTGTAATTAGAACTGTGGTTGTGTTTGTGTCTCAGGTGTGTTTGGTGACAGTCTGTGTATGTGTGTGTGTGTGTGTCTCAGGTGTGTTTGGTGACAGTGTGTGTGTGTGTGTGTGTGTGTGTGTGTCAGGTGTGTTGGTGTCGTCAGTGCACAGACTTGTTTCTGTGTTTGTATGTAACAGCTGCAGCGTTCTGGAATTTTCTTCAAGCTGAAACAAGCTGAGAAATCCTGCACGAAGAGAGAGAGTGTGTGTGTGAGTGTGTGTGTGTGTGTGTGTGCGCATGCGTGCGTGTGTTTCACTGTATATGTACCTGTGTGTGTGTGTGTGTGTGTGTGTGTACCTGTCCATGCAGCTCAGCAGGCTCTTGGCAGCAGTGATCAGCTCCATCACAGCGCTCAGGAAGCTGTATGAGGGCTGATGGCAGTCCTGGCTGTGGTGGGCGGGGTTTCTCCTGCGCTGGATGGCCGCTTTGTTCAGGTTGAGGTCCGCCGTCCTCATCTTCTTCACCAGAGTCTTCAGCTGGTCCCATTCCACGCTGTGGTTCTGATGAAAATAAATGACATCAAAGCCAAATATTCATACTTCAGCTCACATCTCACAAACAAACACACACAAGCATCAACTCCCAGGAACCATTAAGATTAAGAGATTATCACTCACAAACACACACTATTCCTGAAATACCGTCACCAATACCGTCACCATGGCGATGAGCTGTATAGAAAAGTAAACCTTGCCAGCTTTACTTTAAACGATTTGGTGCTCAGCCCGATTAGCCGATCACCTGATCAGGTGCGGTAATATTGAACCGCGACAGAGATCAATTATTTCATCAGGCAACATCAAAACGAGACACAGCAAAGAAGGCATGAACGTGAAACATGTTTGACAGAAGAAATAAATGATCTACAATGAGGAATTCTCCAAAAATCAGCTGATCAGGATGATTGATCGCTCCTGTGTGGGTGTCTGATGCATTTCTGTCTGTGAGGATAGAAACACGACGGGTTTATGGAGCAAAGAGTCTAAAAGGTTTCTGGATAGAAACTATCACTTGAGTAATATTTCACAGCTTTATGGGCCACAAACTAAACTCCTCTCAGCTGTGTTTCAAAGGGGCGGAGTCAAACGTCAGCAAATACAACCAAAACTATGTGCAGAATGTGTAAATAACAACAACAGGCCGCATTTCAATTTTAATGACTCACAGACGCGATGATGATGAATTTAAATTTACACCACGACCAAGAGTTTGTGTGTGTGTGTGTCTGTGTGTGTGCGTCAAGGGAAGGGGTGGGGTCAGATCTGCTTCCTGTACCACACGGACAGGAAGCTAAACTCTCCACTGCACAAATTTAACACAAAGGCACTTTCATCCTTTATTCTGTCATACAGGAACTTTCCCTCTGAAATGGCGTCATGTCTTTAAACAGCCTGCTGCCTGATTCTCTTTCTATGTTAGTGTGGGTGTCTTAAAGTCAGTGCGGGTGCGTTACAGACCAGAGCACACAGCAGATCTACGGCCTCCAGGATCAGCTCCTGGTGTCCAACCCTGGACACACCCAGGGTCAGAAGCTCCTGGTGGGTCAACCTGAGCAGCTTCTCCCCATCCACTTGCTGCTGCTGGAAGGGCGGGGTGTACTGCTGCAGACTGTCATCCAGACCTGAGAGACACACAGGCAGAGAGGCAGCCAGGCAGACAGAGAGACAGAGAGACAGGCAGATCAGTCGGTGAATTTAAATCTGAAGAGCAAACATGACATTTTGACTGACAGTGCAGGCTGGTAAACAGTGTGTCAGTGTGTGACGCTCCTCTGTGAAGCTCCAGACTAACTACACATCTGAGTCTGAAACACTTCAACAAATTTCACATGATCAGGATCAGCTGGAGGAAGCAACAAGCTGCCAGAACAAGACTACGAGTCAGAACACTGAGAAAATCCACCTTAAAACACGCTCCATATACAATATTCCACCTTAACATGCTGTCTTATATTTTTCATATTTAAAATGGTTCCTAATTTCGAGAGTGTTCTGACCTTTGATTCACTTATTACCAGAGTGGTTTTCTGATGAACGTATTCAAATCTAATGTATTCTAATTGGTTTATTCCAACTCAAACAGGACGTTCTGGAGATATTGTGCTTTTATTCAGCAGATTCAAGCAAAACAAAACAGAAGAATCCATCCAAGAGGAAACAGGATTTCCTCCACAGCTCCCTGCACTCAACCAGGAACAAATGGAAGCTTGGGAGTTTGATCAGAGTCGAGCCGAACTGACATGAGCCAACGTGGGATGAGTCAAACTGAGATCTCTCTCGCTCTGTGTATGTCTGTGTGTGTTGGATACACTCCATCTATCTGCCGACAGTAAACCTCCATTTGAACAAATAGCACCTTTGGGTTCTGGTTTATTGGGATTCATCACGCACGCACGCACGCACACGCACACGCACACGCACACGCACACGCACACGCACACACACACACACACACACACACACACACACACACACACACACACACACACACACACACACACACACACACACACACACACACACACCTCTGCATTAACTTTCCCACGTCGGGCACTTTTTCCGATCAATACGTTAGGAAACAGATCAGTTCCTCTCCTCTCACCATGAGTTACATTTCCAGTGTTCAACTTCAGCCTGAAGTTCCAATAATTGGGTTAAATAAACATCAGCATTATTCCATCATAGTGAGCTTGACAAGGTTGTAGAGGTCAGTGATGAAGATCCATTAGGCCTCAGCCATATGGTGGAATAGATGGTTTCTGCTTCCACATTTGGCAGCTTCCCTCTTTGTTCAGACCCCATAGTTTGATCTGAATCCCTAAACTCAAACTATCTCCATCTCATGAATGTACAGCCAGCTTGTGGAAACGCTTGTCAGAGTGATTAAGAAGAGGAAGAGAAGACCCTGGCTCATTGTGTCAGAACAGTCGCACAAAAAGCATCTCTATGTTAACAAGGTTGCTTAATTTTAAATGCCAGCAAAATCACGGCATTGGACACACAGTTCCACCCAAACAAAGTGTGCAAAAGATCTGCCCTGAATGGAGAATGAATGACATCATGAATGACATCATGATTGAGATCATGAATGACATCATTTCCAAAGGTTCCCAGCCTAAACATCCGCAGCAGAAGCTTTATGGTGTTCCTTGAACCCTGAGGATCAGTTTGTGATTTGTTAAATCCAAACTGTCCACCTGATGAGCCGAGGACGCTCACATGCACCTGACCAATCAGGGAAGCTCAGTGTGAGAGGGAAGAGGGTGGAACATTCTCCAAAAGACCACATTGCGCGTGTGTGTGTTGTTGCTTGACATGACGGGTGTTTGATGTGACGTGTGTGTGAAATGATGAGTGCGTGTGTGTGCGACAAGAGGTTTGACACCATGCGTGTTGTGTGACTGAGGCCTGGGGCTGTTTTTCATCCCGATCATCCACCTGTCAGCTGACATACGAACACACAGCGCTCAGCGTGTTCAAACACGTCCACATACCCACAAGGCTGAAATATGAAAGCTCATCTTCAGCTGTAAAGATATGAAATAATGCAGCTGCTCTCAAGACGGCACCTGTGAAACAAGAGCCAGTATCCGCTCAGAGCTCCGTCCCTGCTCCTCTGATGTAGAAGGCTCGATTGACAATTAGTGAGCTTAGGGAGTGTATGTGTTGCTCATCCAACAACATCGTCGCAGGAAAACGTCTGGCAGCGAAAAACGTTTTCACCTATTCAGATGTGAAAGTCAGAGAGGCTAAATCAGGTCAAACTAGTTCAAAGCCACAATCATGGATAGAAGCCAGCCAGTCTATAATCACTATGCGTTCTCATCTGGTGCTTCTGATGGGTCGAACATATTAATGATCAATAAGAACAGAAACAGTTAGAGACTTCAGCAGAGCAACGAGAGCTCCTCACACCTCAAAGCCCACATGAGCAGAGAGGAAAGAGCACTAAGCAGAGCTGCTCTAGTCTGGACCAGGCAGCTCCAAACAAACACACACACTGACATGAAAGCACAAAGCACCTCAAGGAATCTATTTGTAAACACACATTTGATCGGAAACTTAGGATACAAATATGAATATTCTATAGTTGCAGTTTTGTAATCTGTCTCTGTTTTCCCTCCTAAATGAAGACAAACTGAACAAGCTTCTGTTTAGAACGTTCCAGATTCAGTGAAGGATACAATGTATTATATGCAATGCTGAGTGCCAGAATGACCTCAGCAGAACAAGAAACAGAGTCAAAGTCAATCCAATCAATCAAACCTTTGCTAGAAGAAAGAATATAAGCAGGGACATCAGTGCCACTTCTCTCTTTAATGTGTTAATGTTGTTGTTAATGTTATTGGTGTACAAAGTTTATATTATCTGGAGCTTAAAACTCAACTTAATCCTCTTTCAGGCACCTGTGTGCTTTGTGGACCTCTGACGAGTTTCTGCTCCCAGTTTCTGCCCCGTTTCTCTATTTTCATCTGTTTGTTTCCTCTCTCCTGCATTTAGGGAACGTTGAGCCTCTGACCGGCTGAACTTTGCTCTTTGTCTGCTCCGACTCCAGAGATTAGCCTGCTCCCTCTCTCTCAGCTTATCCAAACTGCACAGTGAATAAAGACTCTTTACATCCGACCTGAGCCTCACTTTTTTACAACTGGGTGGTAAAAGTGAGTCTCTAGAGAAACAGAAAATGAAATCACTCATAAAAAAGAATGAGTCAGGATAGAAAACATCCTTATTTCAGTCCAACCAGCTCAAAGTACCAAAGTCCTGATTTCATCATCAAAACAACTGCATACAATTGTTAACAAGTTAGATTTCTTTCTTTTCCATTAAACCTTCAATCTTTAAAATAACAAAGGAACAGAAGGCAGATATGAAATATGATTTCTAGGTGTTGAGATTTTGTCACAATGGAGGAAAATTTGTTTATTTTTATCAAAGATTAAAACAGTTGATGGATTCTTAAAGTTTTTTATTTTTCAGTGATTGAGTTTATTTCAGCACTAAAGAGAACTGATGTTCAATATGAGCTCAGATATAAAGGAAATAAAGAGTTTCACTTTGAACAAAGGTAAAAAGGTTTAACTGCACCAGGTTAATCAGGTTATCAATTGTTTCAAATTAGAAGAGCTATATCTTATTATGGGTTATTAGTTACCTTTAAGTAGTTATCTCTAGATATCAGTTGTTTTAGATTAGATTAATTGTATGATTGTTAGTTATTTCAGCTGATTCCTCACTGACAGTCGAACCAGCACCTCAAGTCTCCACAAAATGCTCCATAGGAACACACGCAGCGCAGTATTTGGCAGCTTACCTCTCATCCAGTCCGCCACTTGCTGCGGGGTCCAGGCGGAGACGGGGTCCATGTGTGCGGGTCTGTGCGGGTCTCACAGCTGTCACGCAAGAATTCACAGAAACCGGAGCAGACGCGCGTGAGCACGAGCCGTCCCGTGAGAAATGTTACAATCGGGCAGCGCAGGGGGCGGGGCTAACCGTTCATATCTGTGACCACGCCCCCTATTTGTTTTTATTGTGGGAATATTTAGTTCAAATTAAGAAGGAAAGGAGGCTAGGATGGAGAGAGGAAGAAAGAAATGACAGAGAAGAAAAGAAAGACAGAATGAATTCAATATTTCTGTCATGTTTCTATGTTGATCTCAGTCTCATAAAGTGTTTTTAATTCGCATTTAATTATCGATGAATGTTGCTTCTGTATGAACTGCAGCAGCTTTGAAGGAAACATCGCCCTCCTCTGTCTGAAAAGAGAAGTGCAGCCTGTAGCTGGATAATTAGTGTAAATGTTGGAATTTTTTTGACTGACTTTGTATAAAAGGTGTTCAAACGCTGTGTGATGTATGAACGAGCCAAAGCAAAGATGATATTACTTTTTTTTAATAAGTTTCCTTCTTAAGAAACCGCATACATCATAGAAGACTCACAATAAATTAATACCCACATGCAGTTTTTTCTGCTTTACAAAAACATTTGAAGAGTCACTTTTTCTTCATTATGTACATATCTTAAAATTCTGAGATGTTTTTTCCCCTCAAATGTACAAGTGACAGCTGCATCACTGAACATACACACACACACGCAAACACACAGAGCTCAAAGGTCTCCAACGTGGTCCAAATCGCCTTTTCGTGAACCTTATACTCACTGTAAACAATATGAAACTAAGGAGGCTGATGGCAGGATTTCCATTGTATTGTGTGCAGACGTTAAACTGAACAACAAAAAGTGTTAACTCGCCATTCAGCGGAGAGTTTAGCAACGTTTTCCTGTCTACAGATAATACAGAGTAATTTGGCAAGTGTTTAAGTCCCTGTAAACAACACGTGTAGGCACAGTGACACAGTGGGCTGCAGTCACTCTGGGATGCATTCAAGATCACAACGTCCACAGCGAGATGCTTTGGTTTACATTGGGGAGTGAGACGTCTCACGGGTTTGAGCTCTTGAATGCAAACAGATGCACAAAAAAAGACAGAACCTGAAATTATTGCTAAGTTGATGGACGTGAGTGTGTATGTGTGTGTGTGTTGGATATTGTAATTGTTTCCGTGGAAAACATTTTTGAGCGTTCAGATGGTTGGAGGAGGTTTTGGCTTTATGTTCAGCTGCCTGTCTGAGCTGCTGGAAGTATCTTTCCCTTTATGAATGAGGCGCGGGGAAGGGAGCCCCTTTCACACCAGCATGTTCTTCTCACACACGCAGGAGAATCGCCACGAAGACTTGGTTCTCACGCTGCGTTCAGGTAATAGCGGAAATGTGTCAATATCAAATTTACAGCTTGGAATTCTAGATGCAACACAAGTTTGCCAGTTGCGATGTATAACGCGACCTTTCACCCTTTTGGGCTGTGAGGAAAAATGGTGTTAGACGGTAAACAAACCTGGGACAAAAAGCAACCTGGTGCGTTTCTGTGCATAAGCAGCATTAAAAGCCTCTGCAACTCTGTGTTTATACCTCCATGTTCCAATAATACTGGCGGGTACATTGACTATTTAACATATGTGATGCTAACAAGCAACATTGTTAGCATCACAATGATTTTTATGGCCTCTGCGTGTTCCTGCGAGACCAGAGCCACACGAGTTTGAATACTGTTCTATATTTTTGCAGTGTATTACAAATTCAGGGGTCACTACCATCGTCACTCCCAATGAGCGCCTGAACGCAGCATCAAGGGGACGATTGCCGCAAAAACCATCTCCTGCATTCCACCTCACGCGGGCCTTCTCGCATTTGGCCGTGTGAAAGGGGCTTTAGAGATTCTGTAGAAGGGAACTGTGCCAACAGAAAGGAAGGCGAGAGAGAGAGAGGGGGAGAGGGAGAGAGAGGGAACGTGAAGAGAAGAAGAAGAGGTCCCATCTTCAGCTCCCATCTTCTCCCGTCATCACATCCTGCATCTAAAATGACACAGATGCCTATTTGACCTCCAAACAGCTCAGCACAGTCAAACCAAAGTGCTGCAAAGTAAACATGTCACCGCCTCTTTATCATTAAAAAAGTAACAAATAAAAGCTTTTAAATATCGAGAAGTCTGCCAAATCTCCGCTGAGGGAAGAAGTCTGTCCGGTTCAGTCCACCAGAACCTCTGAAGGTCAAAGAGCGTCTGTTTAGCAGTGACACCAGCTCGCAGAGAGACGCTACAGGGGCGATGAGGAGCCGCTCTCAGGTCTCAGGTCTCAGGTCCACGTCTGCCACTTGGAGGCAGCAGGTCAGGAGACGACTTCAGGTCAGAGCGGACGACTTCACGGCCGATGAAACCTGTGGCACAGAGAGTTAAAGAGACCGAACATGGTTTTACATCCCGTTTAGAGTGAGAGACGCGTGAGACGTGTGAGACGGCGTGTTACCTGGTGAAGTGACGGCTGGACTCGTGAACCTCCATCTCTGTGCTCTTAAACTCATTCAGCTCTTTTCGAATGGCCGCCTGAGCAAAACAAACAAATTCACATTGAACAGAGGACGAGGCCTTCATCTGTGCTTTCACTTTGATCTAAAGACATGTATCTGTCTCCAGTGGTTGTGTGTGTGCGTGTGTGTGTGTGTCGACCTTGTCAGCCGCCGTCAGCCGGGTCCAGGGCTTGTCGGCCCTCCGGTCGTAGTCCTGAGCCTCGGCCACCTCCACGTAGTCACTGAAGCGGATGAGGATCTTGGCCTCCCTCAGCTCCTCCACGGTGGGCCTCTGGCTGAGCTGCAGGAGGAAGAGGACACATCATCATCATCATCACCATGCCCAAATGTCCAGAGATGCTAAATGATCCATAAATGTGTTTTAATTTAACACACACACACACACACACACACACACACACACACACACACACACACACACACACACACACACACACACACACACACACACACACACACACACACACACACACACACACACACACACGCGCGCAAGGCTATCATCATTTCAGACGGCTGTGTTTTGAGGGCTGATGATCTGGGTCACCATGGTAACCACATTGTCGCTGCAGCTCTGCTCATGTATTGAGCGTGTGTGTGTGTGTGTGTGTGAGTGTGTCCTTTGGTCATACCTTCTTGGACAGGTGTCTCTTGATCTCCCTCTTCTCCTCCTGCTCTTCCTGGTCGTTGCGTGCTGGAGGGAGAAAAGGGGGCGGAGTCATGAGCTTGTCTCCATGTGTGTGTCTCTGCGTGTACGTCTCACTTACGTTTCAGGATGTTCCTCTGCTCCAGCTCCTCTGCTGTGGGACGCTGACTCAGACGCCTACACACACACACACACACTTAATTATGATCAAACAAACTAAAATCACAGGTAAGATTAATTTATCAGTTTATTTCTCATACAATCATCTGCCTGCAGACACACATGTTAAATCTATTCTATTCAAATCTACCTATCTGTGTGTGCGTGTGTGGCGTCTCACCGCGTGAGCTTGGTGGCAGTCTGTTGCCGTGACTCCAGCCTCTCCACGTCCGACTGCAGTGGCAGGATGTTCTTCTCCTCCAGGTCCCTCTTGGTGGGACGGTTACTCAGCTTGATGGCCAGAGAGTCTTTACGGAGAACCTTCATGGCCAGAGGGCCTGCAGGGAGACAGGAGTGTCGTCAGGGAGACACGAGCCAACGTTGGCAGGTGTGCCGACACGGTTACATGCTCAGAACACTGAGGGAGGCTGTGCATGTGTATGAGGCTCAGCACTCAGATGGTTCACTCTGACTGGAAGATGCTGGATCGTTTACATGTTTCTTACTCGAAACACAACACATCCATTAATGAAGATTTCAGTCCAATTGCGGCGAAATCAGCTCAAACTGAGTAGAATGAAAGTATCAATGTGTATGGAAATGTGCTGACTAAGTGGCCCATGTCATTGTGTACATATATGTGAGTGTACGTCTGTGTGAGCCTTTGTTCTTCTTGTTCTTCTGTCAATAGATTGGAGACGAAGCCTGGACGTTATGTTTCTGCTTCTCGTCTCGTAGCTGCGACATCATCAAACTGAATCTTTCAGCGGTTTAACATGCATGTTTTCTGTGGTGCGCTTACTTGTAATGAGCGTCTCGTCATCCTCTTCCTCATCATCGTCGTCGTCTTCCTCCTCATCATCCTCTTCCTCCTCTTCGTCATCGTCGTCCTTGTACATGGAGGGGTCGTCCTCGTAATCCGCCTCCTGTGGAAGGTTCTCTTTGTTGTCGTCACATTCGATCATCACCGTGGGAATGGCGTGCAGCATGGAGCTGAGGGTGGGAGTGAAAGGTCAGAGGTCAGCGGTTTGCTTACCGCAGCGTGAACCTCAGTAAAAACACACAGAGGGACGGACGGACAGAGCGACGAGCGTGCTGCTCTGTGCTGGAAACTCCACCATCACTGCTCACTGTGTCCACTGAAAGGAAGGCAGGGATGAGCGCGGGAGTAAATTGATTTGTTTTCCAGTAACCTAAGTCAGTTATTTGATGGCTTGATACAAATTCACTCCAATTATGTTTCCATGACGATGGGTGAAATGTGGCGTGTATCCTGTATATAATCTGAGTTCGAATTCACTTCTCAAACCGCTGCATGGTGAGGGCCAGGGTCTTGTTGAGCTCCTCGATGATGCGGCGTGGGGGATGCAGGGGGACGGGCAGCGTGCCGTACTGCAGGGAGTGGCCACCCAGCGGGACGTGGCACTTCTGGAAGGCGAGCAGCGACGGCTCCATGCTCCCTGCAGGCACGGAGATCATGAGCTTCTTTGGAGGTAGAGGAGGAGACAGCTTCCCCGACATACACGGCAGCTTCACAGGGGCGCCATCTGCAGGCGGGACAGGACAGGACAGGTTAAGACCCATGTGTGTGTGTGTGCAGGTGAGTGCGAGTGTAAAGGTGCGGGAGGTGAAATGCACGTGCCTGTGATGTAGTGCCTGCTGAAGGGTTTGGGCGGCAGCGCAGGAGGTTGTTTGTGTAGCGTAGGAGGTCTGACGAGCAACGACTCAGCGCAGTCGCCCGCATACATGGACGACTTCTTAGTGGGAGGAGCCTGGGGGGATTTCTGGGCGTGGTCTTGTTGGCAAACCGCTTCACTTGACATCTGAAAGGTCACCCTACCTGAAAGAGAACAGAGGTATCACCAGAGCGTCCGGGCCGCGGCGCCTCCAGTCTGACGAGCGAGTGGCAGCGCGGAGAGGCGGATGTTTACCTGAGGCTGAAGCTCCGCCCTCCATCAGCTCGGCGCCTTCGCACCCCGACATGCCGGAGCCGAGCACAGGGGAGCGCCCGTTCTCCAGCTTCATGTCCTCTCGCATGGCCGGAGCAGAGCCGTCTAACACAGCCACCAAACAACCACACAAGGAGACGAAGGAGAACCGGTGGATAGGTTCAAAGTTATGATGTGTTTTGGTTTGATTCTGTTTATGTGAACATGTTTACATGGATTCATGTAAATGGAAATATAGGGTTTGGAGTAACTGAGGTGAGAGGATACAGCACAGCTCCACCCTGTCCTCACCTCTGTCGTAAACCTCCTTCAGCACTCCCTTCTTGATGAGCTCGTCTCTGCTCTGCCGAGTGGACATCTTCCTCTCCAGCACTGCAGAGGAAGAAAAGCAGAACATGCAGAGCAACGTTTGTCTGACCTCATGACGGCGAAGGCACTGAGCTTCAGAGAGGCAGAGCTGCAAACAGAGCTGCAGGTCTGCTCCCCTCTGGACCAGGCTGCTAGAAACCAGCTGAACTTCATCAGTGAAGGTCACATAGGACACAAACACTGACATGAAAGAACTCAACACCTGAAGGAAACTTCCTGTAAACACATCTGAGCTGAAGTTAAGACACTAATGGATTCAGTTTGCTTTTCATTCTCAGTATTTCTTGCTAAATCAAGACACTGATCTCGTCCATCTTTGAGTATAAACCTCAAGGCTCAATCTCCATAATCAATACATTGATCTGTAGCTGAGCCAAACATGATGTAATGCAGCTCGACAGGACAATGGAAGGAGGCCAGCAAGGACACACGGTGCACAACACGAGCCTACCTGTGTCTCTGTGTGTGTGTGTTCTGACAGCTGGGCGAGCAGCTTGCTTTTAATAAACCTCTTCGCTCTTCCGTTGTGTGTTTGTGTGATTTGGTTCCGTCCAATAAGAGGCTTCGCTTCCTTCTGTCCTTCTGTCTCACAGTTTGTGTTTGTGTCTCTCGGCCTTCTGTCGTCAGCTAACTAAGGAAATCGGATTCATTGAGAAGCACAATCTGCTGCTGCGACAGCCGACTTTTAAAAACTGTTTGGTGCTGCAGTAAACAAGAATGATCTGCTCACAGCTGCCGTGTTTGTGTTTGGGATGAACGTCGACGTTTTAATCGCACGATTAGAATTCAATGAAACGTGGAAATGATGTAAACAACAAAGACCTGATTTCATTTTTTCTCATCTAAAAATGTGTGTGTGTGTGTGTCTGTCTCACCAGCAGAGGTTTGCTTGAACTTCTCGCTCTTCTTCTTCCTCCATTTCCACGGTTTGAAGAGTCGTCCCAGCGTGGCGAACTTGCTCCGGCGGCGTATGGGTGGCGTGTGTGTGCCGGGCACCAGCGAGTCGGAGCGCAGCGCCGCCAGACGTTCCACCTCCTCAGCTGGAGAACAAGAGGACGTCAACGAGTCAATTCAATCCAACACATCGATACATTTCACCTCTGACATGACCAATCAAGACTGAAACCAACAGGTGTGTGTGTGTGTGTGTGTGTGTTTAATGAGAAGCTCTCCGTGGGTTTCACACGGTGTTAATTCCGCCCGAGTTTCCGTGGTAACTTTGTGGGTTTAAGTGGGACACAAATCATGCTGCTGTTTTAATTAGTGGCTTGTGCATAAAGATGGGAGGATTACAGACGATCGGCTGAATTGAATGGATTCTCCCACAAGTCAGACACAAATCAGTTACATCCAGAGGGTTCAGGGTCAAAGGTCATGGGTGAACATATTTGTATCTTAGTGAACGTAGAGCTTCATGTAGAGGAGCTATGAGAGGCTTTAGGTTCATGGGTCCATTACAGAGCAGGAAGAACCACTGATATCTCAACAATACAGCAACGTACACACACAGAGCGTCAGACCTGAAGGCCACTAAAGCACTGCTCTGTCCTCACACACCTTGTTTGGCTTTCAACAGCTGAAATGTTGTTGAGCCGAGCCGAAGATGAGGACACATGGATTTTGACGTATTTGGGAACGTGTTGTCAGATTCTGGGGTCACGTCTCTTATTACCAGACTTCCATCTTGGCTTCCCCACTGCACTATGTGTGTGTGTGTGTGTGTCCTCCTCTCCCCTCAGCTGTGTGTGAAAGCAGCTGTAAAGTCACACTGCACGGCTACATTCCTCCGCTGCAGCCTCACACACTCGGCCACCACACTGAGCTCCAAGTCTCCACACTCGTCTGTTTACTCACACACTTACACACTTTTCCGTGACTTCACCTTCATTCTTGTCATTTCTCAGCTTCTAGATCAATCGGTTAAAGAGCGGTTTAAGATCATTAGAAAACATTTCCATGACTTTTGGGATATTTTTGAAATGATTCGACTTTTCCAGTGTTTTTACGAGTGTGTGAACCCTGTGAGGACCCGAGTATCCGCACTTAACACACAGATTAATGTTATTTGACTCAGTGTGTGTGTTTCTACATTCTGTGATGATTAATCATACAAACTGCAGGTCAACAATTTCAATTTGTCAGGAAAATACAAGATAATATGGATTTCTGAACTCAAAACACACACATAAGACATAACATATAATACTATTGATTATGTTTCAGCGAATGATTTGATCTTCTGATTGATCATGACGTGTTTGAGCTTTATTTCACTGTTGCACATGTTCTGATATAATCTTACATTTACATTCTGTATTTTTCTGTTACCACATTGAATTCCTTCTTCTAATTAAGTCTGATTCTGTAGAACGATGATCAGATTAAATGTGTGTGTGACCGTGTGTGTGTGTGTGTGTCAGATTATTCCGTTTTCCGTTTCAGGTTTCCGTTACGCCGTTATGTGAGCGATGAAACTAATAATCAGCACAGCAGCGTCTCTGCCGTCTCACCGTCCAGTTGCTCATCGGCTCCTCGGCAGTTGCTGCAGATGTGTTTGATTTCTTTCCCGATGTGTGTGTGGAGCAGAAACGCGTTGTTGTTGTTGTTCGCGGCGGTTTGTAACCGCTCGCCGTCGCGGCTCTTCGGCCTGAGCAGGCGAAACGCGCTCCTCTTCCTCGGCTTCTCCTCATCCTCTGCTGCCGGCGGCTCCGCGAAGGATTGGAGTCCCTGACACCGCGAACGCATCACATCGCGCTCGCTGCCCGCCATGTTTGCGCTGGACTGCGGGGTTTGAGCCTCCTGCCCTCTGCGCCGCACCGCGGGGGGTGGAGGGGTGGGGGAATTCAAACCGCTTCTAGTGATACCATCATCAACAGGCTTGACGGGATGGTTAGTAACAGATAAGCTTTTCCGGTCAGTGCTTCCACAATAAAAGCGTTAAATCGTGTCCAGCAGTAGCAGGTCCACGTGACTCTGTACGGATCTGGTGATTCCTAAATATTGTTTATTCGTTTTTAAAATCAATATACGATTCTCTTATCTTCTTTTGTTTTTCTCAAAATATTGCATCTTCATTCTGGAAATCTTGTGGATTTCCAAAATGTAATAATGTTATTTTAAACAACATTTGGCCCTTATAATCTGAAATATCTACTGGATGTATGTTTATGAACATAAAAGACGTATGAATTCTATCTTCTTAAACCCATTTTGAGGTGTGAGGCCCTGAGGATCGTTTTAAGGATTTGAGTATCGGTGCCTGACAACGCACTTGTTATAACATCCAAACAATCTGTCAAATACTGGAACAGTGACTCCAACAGTGACCGGGTTTTACAAATCAATGGGCTTCTTTGCTTTATGTTGAAAGCAGAACTACTACTACATCCGGTTATAACTTGTCTTTACTTCGGTACCTTGATGTCGCTCTGCGCCCCCACAGATTCAGCCAATCACGGCTCCGTATTATACGCCTCAGAATATCAACATCAGCCAATGAGATTTAAGCGCCGGGAGATTTAGAATAAGGATTAATTTTAAAGATCGATGATTGGAGATGATTTACACAACTACACTGAATGAACTACTGGATGTAAGTGCAGTGACGTAATGGTCCTTCACTTTAACATTTGGGAGGATTTGTACTTTTACTCCTACATCGATCTGACAGCGGGATGTAGTTAGATTTTCATTCATTGTGAGATAAATGTGGCTGTTGTGCAAACATGACGTATCTTTGATTTCACATTAGTCAAAGCAGTAAGATCTGTAAACGTCAAAAGTCTGTTTTCCCGTTTTTCCATATTAGATGGATTCATTTAAACTCCGTGTTTTCCTGCTTGACATCATTCTCATAAACATACGAGGGAGATTTGCACATCAAATGTTGTTGTTTCATGTAATAATGTTTTCTGTTTAGAGCGTTTGTTCTGTTCATTTGTGACAAATGTCTGTCTGTACTTTGTTACGTCACTTCATTATATTCTACAGAAGCTACAGGCTGTGAAGACCAATGTATGTAACATGTAGTTGCAGATATTGCCAGCAGGTGGAGCTTACTTACTTCAAATGCATTAAAGCATCTGAAGTCTCTCTCTCTCTCTCTCTCTCTCTCTCTCTTTGTGTGTCTCTGTCTCACTCTCTCACCGCCCTCTCTCTCTCTCTGAATGAATTTCTGTCTATCAAGTCACACGTACCTCAGAACAGTGGAGGAAGAAGTACTTTTCTTGAGTAAAAGCAATAACACCTCCATTACTCTCACACACTCCATTATAAGTGAGGTCCCATTTACCCTTTGCATTATGATCTCAATTTACACCTTCAAACGTCCAAACTGTGAGTGGATACAGAGGCTATCTGACCTGAAAGCACACATATGGATCAGGTCTGTGCATCTCCCTCAGTGTCTCTCTCTCTCCCTGTCTTTCTCTCTCCCCCTGTCTTCCTCTCTCTCTCAGACCAATATGATCCATATCTCAGTAATGATCAATGATCTGACTCATTTCAGACACATCTCTCTCTCAGACCTCCTGTGTTCAGACTCTTCTTCTTCTCTGCTTTCATCTCTGCTGCTGCTGTTGCTGCCTGATCTGTTTGTTCTGCTGTGTTGTCGTCCCGTTGTTGTTATTGTTGTGAGGCGACCTTGAGCATCATGATGTCTCATCAATGAAACGTATGACGAAGCAGCTCACGTGTTTTAAAGTCGGACTCCGTTTCTCTGCAAGTTAAAACGAAACAACGAAAACCTTGAACAAAAATGCATGCAGGCGCGCGCGCACACAGACACACACACACACACACACACACACACACTCCTAAATACACACTAAAGTAAAGTAGAATTACCGCAGCATTACAGCTCTTAAACATATAGTTGTGCTTGACCTTTAAACATAACGGCTATTTGTTTGTTATGTCAGTCGGGTCTTTTGTGTGTGTGTGTGTGTGTGTGTGTTCTGCATAGTGGACACATGAAAAGCACACGTGGCGGCTGATTGAAGCAGTCGATGACTCACGGACGCTAATTGAAATTCAAAGTACAAGGTTGTGCGTCAGGAGATGAAAGGTGCAGCGCTTAATGGGACTGGAACAAAGACCCCCTGCTGCTTCAATTAAGTTTGATCTTTTAATATCACTTACCACAATAGTTTACTGTCCCGATTTCGTTTTTCACGCCGATTGCTTGTTCAGGCATGTGTTTGGACACCAGGAGAGTGTGTATGTGTGTGTGTGTGTGTGTGTTTTGGGCCCTGTAACGTGCGCAGACGAGGGGCTCAGCGGGTGCAGGGACGTTTGGCAGGGAAACGAATCAATGCGCCGCTGAGAGTAAATGGACTTCATGCCTGAATGTGTCTGTCGGGTCTGAACGTTCAGTACGGCGTCGCCCTGCGTTAATTAGAAGAAGTAGTATAGATTAAAGCCTGAAGCGTGAGCGACGGCTCCTTATGTTACAGTAAATCTACCAATGAAACTGGTGGAGACTGGCACCAATGCTGTCAAACTGACGCCAACTAGTGTGAAATACACACTTTGCACATTCACGCTCCTCCTTATCATTTCTCCTCTGCATTGCTTGTTTCTGATAATCCCTCCCACTCCCCCTCCCCACGCTCCCACCGACGTCATGGGTGCCTTCGTCTGCATTAGGCCCCAATATTAATCATCCGCTGCCTTTTTGATGCTGCTGCTGCTAATTTAGGCTCTGACCTGAGAGCCTCATGCAGACAGAGATTCAGTTTGCAAAATTAATGCGGTGCTTAGACAGAGGGGGCGGAGCCTGGAACAGACTCAATCTGCTCCTTCTTCTTCATTTCACTTTCCTCTGTCCTCCCACCACACGTTTGATCAAAGATTCCCACTGATGCAAAGCCTGGGAGTCCAGAGTGAGGGCGGCGCAAACACGCAACACTCTGATGGCCCGAATCAAACGGGGGCCTACGGGACGGAGACACACACACACACACACACACACACACACACACACACACACACAGTGCTACACTAAGGTGAGAGCAGCAGAAACACCACAAAGGTAGAAGTTCTGCTTTAAAGGCTCTACCACAGTCAAAGTACAAATGCAGCACCAATGATGAGTATTCAAGATCAGATCATAGGATCAAATCCCACTGTGAAGGGAACTATTTTTAAAGAGAAAGTTACATTTCTGGTAAAAAGGATAAACCCCTGGCAGCCATGGTAACCAGAACATTAACAAATAAGATGATATCACAACATCATACACAGAGTGTTACTGTAAACCACAACACACACACACTCTCTCTCTCCCTCCCTGTCTCTCTCCCTGTCCCTGTCTCTCTCTTCTCTCTCTCTCCCTGTCCCTGTCTCTCTGCCCCTCTCTCTCTCTCTCTCTCCCTGTCTCTCTCTTCTCTATCCCTCCCTCTCTCTCTCCCTGTCTCTCTCTCTCTCTCTCTCTCTCTGTCTCTCCCCCCCCCCCCTCTCTGCCTCTCTCTCTCTGACCCCTGTCTGCCTGGATTCTCTATGGGCTGAATTAAAATATAGTGACAGAAGCGCAGCGCCTGCAGGTGTGTGTGTGTGTGTTTACAGGGGTGCACATCACTGTGAATGTGAGACTTGGCATATCACAGGGATATGACTCACCCCCCCCCCCCCCCCCCCCCCCCCTCCTCTCCCTCCTCCGTGTATTTCTTTCTCTCTTGCTTTCATCTGTGGCCTTCATTCTCACAGATTTCCTCCCTTAGACACAAATGAAGCCTGAAACGCTGCGGCAGCCATCAGAGGCTGGATATATCAGTTGAATCTCTGCTTTTTGTTGTTTGGTCGTGTATTTACTTCCTCCCAGGGCAGCCTGGGGGTCTGACCACAGCGGATGCGACACCTTTGATCACCACAAGCACAAACCGCAACTTCACCAGAGACACGCTATCAAACACACGACTGCAGGGAACAACGCAGAATCTGAAACTGGGTCCGATCCCAAATCCAGCCAAAACTAAGTGATGACTTAATTTTATTATTTTATTATTAATAACAAACACCCTGAGCCTTAAGACGGTACTCAGGGACCACACGTTACTAGTTTGTCGTATGAAACACGTCACAATATAGCAGGAAATTAACAAGGAATCCAACATTCTTAACAGGTGACACATAAATGAGCACGTGGAGCAGACAGGCTTTTTGTCAAACACCACCAACATCTGTGTTTGGATGGCTGAACACACACCACGGTGCGGCGCCCCTTGCAGGCCACAGGGCCCCAGAGAAGCGGCTTATGTTGCTCCATACGTCCATACGCCACCTGGTACGTTGACCTCTGAGCTCTAAGTCTGACACAGCAGAGCTTGAATCAGGCCTGGAGGTTTTGAACCCAACCCAAACCTGAAAGCCGACAGTCCTGCCAACATAACAATGACGTCCGGCTGCCTGTCAGCCTGTGTGAATGGGTGTGTTTGCATTGGCTTCTTTGTTACAATAATTGGCAGACCACATACAGTATCTGTTATGCATTCAAGTCTTGAGAGATTCCTCTTCTCTCTGCTCCTCCCTGAGCTCTGGATTCTAACAATGACAAAAGGAGGGGAAGGATGAATGAACGGCTGAGTGAATGAATGAATGAATGAATGTCCCGGCCTGTTCTGACACCGTGCCAGCTGAGGGACCTTCCCACTATCTTCAGTGCCACGCTGACCCTCCTTGCCGCAGGTTTCCCCTCTCAGCACAATGGTGGGCTTGTCTGGGCCGAGCAGAGAGACCTCGGTGCCAGCAGAGGAAGACGGTGTTTGTGTTCTTTGGCATCAGTCAGTAACTAGTTGGAAGTGCTGGACTCCATTCAGAGCTTGTTTCGCTTCCTTTCACTCTCTTGCTCTGCTTTTGTATTCTGCCCAGGTTGGGTCTGGCACTCGGCTCAAGGCCCCGGCTGACGAACGCTAACGGCACTAATGCGCACTAACAAATGACAAAGACGCGCAGCGCCGCGCCGCTTCGTCTTCACTCTGTCCGTCGGTTCAATTCATCAGCCTTCACGTGTCCTCTCCTTCCAGCTCCTACACTTCCTCTCTTCCGCTCTCCCTCATTCAGGTCCTGGTGGGCTCTGTTTGGAATGACAGCGTGGTAGTGACCAGCGTGTCCTGGTCTTTGTGAGCGCTAAGTAACCCAGCTGACCCGGATTCGCGTTGCTGAAGCAGAGAGCCGAGAGCTGTGGCGCCCGGGAACTGGACTGACGTAAGACGAAGGTGTGAGCGGAAACTTAATCATCCAACAGGCCGGCTGTGAACCTGCCACACACCTCGGGGTTTCAGAGCCCAGGCCTGACCAGGCAGCAGGATAACGTGTGTGTGTTTGTGTCTTAAACATCTTCCTATCATCTTCACGTGGGCCGACAATGATCACGTCCTCAGAGCCTTTTCCAAGTCGGGCTCAGGAGAGCAGCGAGCCGTCTGGCAAAGGACACGGCACCATACTCCTGTTTACGCAACCCGGCACTCGCGCACACGTATGCACACGGGGCTGACACGCGTGCAAACACGAGTACACATCGGGAAGGTGGCGAGGGTATTTGTTGCATATGAATGGCGATACATTAACACATCAAAGGAAAGAGTGGGCTGGATTTATGCACAGGCATAAATGGGCGAGGAGAGAGGGAGCCAGTGGGCGGGCAGATGGTTTTAGTGGTGACAGGAAAAGCCGAGACTCAGCCAGAGCAACATCGAGAGGGAGAAGGAAGGAGTGAATGTTGGGAGGTTTGGGTGGCTTCTCTTTCTCAGTCACAATCTGATGACCTAAAATCCATTGCAAACCTTCTTCATAGTGGGAGTACACACGTCGAGACTACATGTGGAAGTGGAGCTGGAGGACAAATACACAGACTGAGTTGTCCTCATCTTCAGCCATCTACAGCTCCACACTCACCACCTCCTTGTCTTTGGCTCCATGGAGTTCATCTATCCCACTGTGTGATGGACGCCTTATTGTCTTGGATGAACTTTATTGGACTTTGTCGACAAACAGAAGAGGAGTGGTGCTCAGTGTGAGAATATAAACGTCAGATATAAAAGTAAACATAAAAGTTTTGCAGTGTTTGTTAGAAACGATCAAACAAAGAAGTAACTCAGAGAGAGAAGGACTCTGCCAAGGACAAACGTTTCTCTCTGAGTGACCATAACACTTGCTCACGCGCAGATCCCACTGAGACTGATCCAGATCCCACTGGTTCAGATCCCACTGATTCAGATCCCACTGATTCAGATCCCATTGATTCAGATCCCGCTGATTCAGATCCTACTGACCCAGATCCTGAGGGAATGGGTGTTTTGGTTTGAAGGCTGCTGTACTGTCCTTCTTCTGCTACCATCTAGTATAATACAGGGGAAGCAATCTGAATGGTTGTCTATGGCCAAAGAAAATATGATACGGATTCCACGACCCGGCCCTCACTAAAGTTCTGACGCTCACACGGCCGCACACACAGACATGCAGACACACAGACACAGCAGAGCTATCGCCTCGTCTGCAGATAATAAAATCTTTCACCGTTTGCAGGGCTGGAGACACAGCAGACCCCTCCTCCCCCTTTCAGACTCCAGCCGTGCCTGATGTAAATCCTGATGTGTTGCCTTTAATGGGCAGCTGAGAGAGATTATGAGTAGGTGTGTATGAAACCCATGAGTCATAAAGGTCTTAGCAGGATAAAAAGGGGTCACATATAGAGCGAGCATGTGACTAATCCCTGATCTCATTAAGATTTATGTAAGGCCCAGCTTCCACACACACACATCTCTCACCTGCTTAAGGCAAAGACAATAATAAACCAGTGAACGGCCATTACAGATATGTTTCAAACTAAAATGTAGACGTACCTTTGTCCCTCACATACATATATTTTGACATTTCACATTAGTACAAACACTCTAAATTACATTTTTGGAGCCTGAACCTTTACCTAATGTGACTCAAAAAAGTACAAATATTTCCAATTGTTATATATTAATAGATGCAGCTGCAATGTTTTGTACACAGGCTGTTTGGGGACCTGAACTTATTGAAATGCAGAATTGGAAATTAACTAGCAATTCCAATTATTTTTATTCATAATGTAGCAGTGAGGTCAGTGTTGATTGTTTGTTATTGTGTATATAATCAACCCCACAGTCCGAGAAAGTTTATACCGCCTTCATATTCAGCAATTTCAACCAAGTTTACCATAACAATAGGACAATAACATGTTTTAATATGTGATTTCTCCTTAAACCAGTAGGTTAAAACAAAGAACACACTTTCCCTGCTCTTAGGAACAACAATTAAGAACGAATCACCCATTTATATGTGACTGATTGAATATTTATGAACACAAAACAGATTTCAGGTTTAAAATTGGCTGTAGAGACTAATTAGGTCCATAGTGAAGATGAAGAGGTGTGTAAGGGTTCATAACAGCTTGAAGGCCTCCTCCACTGGGGGGGTGGGGGCTGTGGGGGGGTTCTCCATACGTCTATAGACACTATGTATAAACACTGAAATTCAAGAAATGAAAACATGGCTGGAAACACTGCATTGTGAAGAAAGAAGGTTCTTACACAACAGCTACGTTTATGTCACTCAAATGAGAAACGCCAGTCAGTTAATTGTAGAGGACTTAAAGTGCAGAACAGTTACCTTAGAACTGCACTTAAATTCACTACTTACGTAAATGCAAAGCATGAATCATTCTTACTTATCCGTCATAAGAAGCCTCCAACTGCATTCTATTCACAATCCTCCAGCATTTGGCATTTTAAGTCGTGAACAATAAGCTGAACAATGAGCTGCTCTCTAAGGAGTAACCACCCATTTATCTGGGAGTGACTGGATGTTTATGAGTATAAATACATTTGTGGTTCTTCCAATCTGCCCTATTGACTATACTATGATGGTGTAAAATGAGCCTGTCTGGACTTTAAGGGTTAAATGTCACCTGGGGGAAATTGTTTCACAGTGACTGTGTGTAATCCTGCCACACGGTGCTGACTAAGGCACTGCAGCTTTGGGGATTAAAAAAAGGAAAACTGACGCAAAGCAGAACAAAGGCCTGACTGGGGAATTTTTGTGAGAGTTGGCTTGAGTCCGAAATGGAACATTGAGGCTAGACTGCCATGCTGGAGCGCCATGTGACCGGGCCCTGTCACATTCTGGGGGAGGGTAGCGTCAATATGAATGGAAGCTATTATCTGCTCAATACAAACCCTGTCATCACTCCAACCTGGACCTGCATCCGCGTGTGTGTGCTCGTGTGGACTAAAGCAGATTCCTTGCGCTTCCTCCGGGTCTGTTCTGTTTCAGAACCGAGGGGCAGTGGACAGCTCCGCTCATTAACCCTTACATGCCCACACTGCTCATCCATCCACTCACCGTTCACAGCAGCACTACCAGCCTGCGTTTCGGACAATAAATCTGTTTAGCATTCAGAAACATCCAATCAACATAAGGAAATATGTGATTGATTCTTATCTTCTTTTATACCTGCATTATTATTAAGTTTGCAGGTTGTGAACAAGGCAAAGACACTATAGAACTGTAAACATGGGCCCTGAAACTGCCTGGATACAAACATTTACAGTACACATCTTTAGAAATCAGAACAATTTCAATTCATGTGCATTTTTGGGACAAATATTCACGCCCAAATAATGTAATTTAGGGCGTTTAGACTGATCGGAACCGTCACCATGGATCAAACTCCATTTGTAGAGTAAAATTAATACAAAAGTAAAATCTCTTTAGGTGTAACGACGTATAGCTGTGAGCCTGCGGATGAGCTATGATTCACGTCTCATGGTGCGCACCATCGTGACCATGGCAACAAAGGAAACAATAACTTATCATTCCTGCTCTCTCACACAAAGTCGGCTTAAGCCGCGACATGATGGCACGAACGAACGTCACATGCGTGCATCTGTCCTCCTCCTCATCAAGGACGAGTCCAGCTGCATTTCACACCAGCAGCCAAGTTCACGCAACACTTGACTGCAGCCGCCGTCGCGCCGCGTCTGTAGGGAGATCAGGCTCCTCGACGCGCCACATGAGTCGGAACAGAAACAGGCCTTGGTCAGATTCTCACTACTCATCTCCCGGCGCATGAGTCACTGTGCAGCCACCATCCACATACACACACACACACACACACACATACACACACACACATACATACACATACACACCCCGTCAGACCCGTACAACGAAGCCGCACAGTGCGGCTGGTGTGCGGGGACTGTCACCAAAGCTCCGGCGGCGGAATCACGCGTTTTTAATCAAATCGTTCCCCGGACACGAGTGGCCCAGCGCTGGTCCCTACCTGTCTCCAGGTGCAGGGAGATCCGCGCCTCGTTGATGTAAGGCGTGTCACTCTTGGACCGGACCCTCCGGATCGGTCTACGGTCTACCGCCTCCTCCGGGGCCGCCGCCATATTCGGCCAGCCGGGCAGCGTCCACTGGAGACCGGCGGGACTGCGAGAGATTCCGGCGCCGCCGCCACTCGATGTACAAACCGCCCCGGGAGACGCGGTGTGGGAGGGGGGCGGGTTTGCTGTACGAGCGGCAGGGATGGGAGGGGGAGGAGAGACGGAGAGGGAGGGGGGAGAGAGAAGGAGGGAGGGAGAGAGACGGAAAGAGAGAGAGAGTCAGAGAGAGAAGGTTAGAGATGGTGAGAATGCTATAAGTTGGTTAAACCTCAGCATCACTTCTGTGCATCATTTGCCTAAAATTAGTATTTGACAAAAATCACTGTAAATATGTAATAAGCAGCAAATCCCGTTATTTCATCATTAAAGCACATCAGGGGGGGGGGGGGGGGGGGGGGGGGGATGAAGTGAATCAAATGTTATGCGTCAAAAATAAGACGCGGATCTTCTATTGGTCCCAAAGCAGCATTAACGTTACTGAAGCCACCTATGAAGACACACGCTGGAACATGGCTACTGTGGTACAAACGCGCCCTCTGCTGGTCACATTATGTACATGTTCATTAGGGAGCGATGCAAATATGATAAAGATTCACTTAAGAAGGTGCAGTAATTATGCGTAACAGTCATGTGGGACCAGAAGAGATGATCAATAACAGGAAACTGGATCATACAAGAGTTCATAAAGTACATCATTAGGTTCCTACACCATTTTCAAGGGGTTTCACACAAACATCAGGGCGACTGAGCAGGATGAGTACGTGCACAAGAAGGTCCTGTGTGTTTACAATCAGCCATAAAAAAGAGGAACAGTGACAACTAGAAATGATTTGTGGGAGAGTCTTCTGAAGTGAACTGCAGTGAAACATCAAAGACGAGAAGATCTGAAAACAAATCTCTTAGTAACAAAGACAAACTTCACTGCACTTCCACTCATTTTGTTTTATTGTCCTACAAAAGGCAAAGGTCCATTAACACACACACCATGACACACAGTGGCTCATAACACAAACAGCCAGTGACACGCCGTAAATATAGCTGTTCATAAAGGAGCTCACACAATAGGCAGAAGTGAATTATTAATGTAATGTAGTCCGTGTTGTGCCATTAATAAAAACAGAAGTGCTAAATGTGCAAAAGTGCATATAGAGAAGATCAGCAAATTACTTTGAGTGCAAATTCAGCATATTTATTGCACATGAGACAAAGGAATATGTGTATCTATTGCACTTTACCCTTAGTGGCCTGTACTTCCACCCAGAGGGCAGAGGATCACGTTTCTCTAAGAGGATGATCTAGGTTTCCCATAATGCACCTGATGATCTCTGCTGCTGGACGTTGGAGACAATGTCACACAGCGTTTTCCTGTCATTCCCACGAAAATGGAATTTATGACCGAGGTACCAGAGAGAAGTTGATGGTACAAAGATAGCTCAAAGATCAGTGTAATGGCATCTCTCAATGACATCACACATACGTTGAGGGCCCATGTGATGGAGGAGTCAGAGGGGAAACGTTTAGTATGAAATCAAATACAAGAACTAACATGGAGGAGCTGAGACGGATGAAGGAAAGAAGAGAAGACTCAACATGACGGATTCAACTTTAAATATCACTGAGAAGCATCTGACTGGGAGCAGAGATGATATTTGTTCCAAATAGCCAAAATCAAAGAGGAGGAACAAGATAAACTCAAAAGAATTAAAGATAACTGAATAAATTCGCTAATGTGTATAAAAACTGAAAAGCTCTTGACATCTTTGACCTTCTGACCTCCATCTAACATGTGATCAGTGTTTACCTCCTGCTCATCAGGCATTAAAATAGGAGGCTTGGCAGGTCTTTCCTGATTGGTTGGGTCCCACGCGCAGTCACCAGTCAGCGGTGCCGCTGCGGGGTCACTTCCGGGTTCGCGAAGCGCTGCTGCAGCTGGTGACCTACTCCAGTTTGACAGGTAGTTAGCGCCATGAGAGCGCCACTCCCGAACCGAACCGCACCGAGCCGCGGGCGAACCGACCCCTGCTCCAGAACAGATACACGTATGCCCACACTTTATCACAGCGTGAGCTCCTTAGCCTGCTAGCCTCTGTTAGCTCAGTTAGCTGCTGTTTGCTACAGTAATACTTGTGTGCGCAGGAATGCTACTTGATGTTTGTTGTTGCCTGTTTATAAGCAACCGAGAGTGTGATGGAGCAGCTGCGGCCTGCCAGAGAAACCGAAACTAATCTTTTAGAGATTTCAGACATAATGTTAACAATAAGAAACACACTTTATCATCTTCTAGTGCTTAAAATCCAAAACAACATGATACAAAGCAAAGAAAAATAACAAATATCCAGAGAGTCAATAGACAGACAGAAGAGCTGTGAGATGACGTTTAAGGTCAGAGTGTAAATGTGATTATTAAATATGTATTTTTAAAGTGTGAGGCCCTGAGGCCCCTTCCACTGATCACAGGATTGATTCTAAAACAAAGACTTGAAGGTGGTTCTGGAGGCATGGACACACATCTGAGAACTGGCCTCTGATCGGTTCCATCCCTGTTCCTGTACTGTGCTGATCCTCTTATTTTCCTCCTCAGCGCCCAAAACCTGATGATTGTGCGGCAGCTCACCTGCAGAAGTGCAATACACTCACACCTGTATGCCCGCCTGAGGAAGACCCCGCCAGGCAGCCAGGACATGGCCCGACCCAGCTCAGGTACCTGGGGTCAGAAGGTGGTAGAGGCCGCTGTTAGCACTCACTCACTCACATAGAGGGTTGTTATGACCAAACTCTACATATAAAGGGCTCCAAACGGTCATGAGAGGCCCCACATACTCCTGATGTGTGAATGAGCAGTCTACCTGTGTGTGTGTCTGTGCAGACCTGGCAGCATTCAGGGAGATCTTCTCCCGGGCTAAGAACATCGCCATCCTGACCGGAGCCGGTGTGAGCGCTGAGAGCGGAGTCCCCACCTTCAGAGGAGCCGGAGGATACTGGAGGAAATGGCAAGCGCAGGTAGGCAGCCCTTTAAACTGCAGTCTGGCACACAGAGGGTCCACAGGTCAGACAGCTGGGGACAAGATGACATCCAGTTTACTACATGGAATGATTTTCATAACGTTGACACCTGAGCTCAGTCACTGACATCCAAAAGAACAGCTCCAACTTACAAAGACAGTGTCAGTAATTGCCCTGTGTTGTGATGGCTGCCCGTGGTTACAGTCATTCCCAGCACATCTCCATGTTGTCCCTTCCCTCCCTCCCTCCCTCCTTCTCTTTAGGAGCTGGCCACTCCGGAGGCCTTCTCCAGGAACCCCTCGCGTGTCTGGGAGTTTTACCACTACCGCCGCGAGGTCATGCTCACCAAAAAGCCCAACCCCGCCCACCTGGCCATCGCCGAGTGCGAGGAACGTCTGAGCAAACAAGGCCGCAACGTCACTGTGGTCACGCAGAACATAGACGAGCTCCACCGCCGGGCCGGATCCAAACACATCCTGGAACTCCACGGTGAGCCGGCTTAGGGAATAACGAGAGCGCACTTTTTGGCACGTTAGGTCGCTCTCAGTTTATGTCCTTAATTCTTCCTAACAGGTTCCTTGTGTTGTAACTGCAGGGAGCCTGTTCAGAACGCGCTGTATGAGCTGTGGGCACGAAGACGCCAATTACAACAGTCCCATCTGTGCTGCCCTGGAGGGGAAAGGGTAAAGAGCTCAGCAATGTTAAGATTTTGTTAAATTGGGAGTGCAAAATGTCACGCAATACAACACGTTTGAAACCGTCAGATGTCTGTAAATAACTGATGCAAAGGGGGAAAAAAGGGAATCGGTGACGGATATGAAATGTCAGAACGCTGCTGCGCCTCAAATCTGACATTTACCAGCGATGTGTTCGATAGCTGAAACGCTCAAACTCTTTGCTGCGCTGTAAAAGTCCTGAATTGATACGAGACGTTGATGTGCAGAGCGATCAGTGCGCCATCATCTGTAATGTTCCTGCATCAGCTCTGCTCGTGTTGTTTACGTCTCACTCTTCTTCATGTGGCCATTCTTAGTCGTCTGACCTCAGTTACCACGCGGACGTGCTCACTACACGCACACTGTACTGGATCGCATACACAGATTTGTTTTAATAGGATTCTGCAGGATTTGGACTCTAGCTAACATGTTGCGTAATTGCAGCGTGTCTGTGTTTTTCCTGCTGACGTCAATCTAAGTACAGTGTTTATATTATTGCCTACTGTTGGCATTTTGATAGATTTATACTCCGGTAGCCTTTCCTGCTTAAATAAAGGGTTAATAAACGCACTGTATGAGGTAATGTAGTAAGTTCACAGGGATTTATGTGTAGTATGTTTGTTGATTTTATAGGTAAGAAGTTTGTTTTCTAACCTCTTCATTAAACTGCTTCTTCAGCGCTCCAGACCCAAACACAAACGACGCCCAGATACCCGTCCAGGACCTGCCCAGGTGAGACAGAGACACATGACATCACTCTGAAGCCTACAGTAAACAATCAAATGACTCAGAAGTCTTCATTAAGCTCCCTTCACTAAGAGAGGAGAGAGGAGGAGCCTCATGTCTGACATCCTGAAACACAAACAACCAGATTTATTACTTTGCTCTCCTTGCATTGATGGAATGATTTGATTGACAGAAGTTGATCTTGTCCTCTGTTGTCTTGCTGCAGGTGTGAGCAGGGGAGCTGCAGTGGCCTCCTGAGACCGGCTGTGGTTTGGTTTGGAGAGACTCTGGACTCGGACGTCCTCACTGGGGCAGAGAAAGTGTTGGATAGCTGTGACCTCTGCCTCGTGGTGAGTGTGTGTGTGTCTCTACCTGATTGATTGACACTGACTGCTGCTTTATATTTTTAGTTAGAGGTAATTGAACACGTTTTCCTGCGCAGGTCGGTACTTCGTCCATCGTGTATCCAGCAGCCATGTTCGCTCCTCAAGTAGCGGGCAGAGGCGTCCCTGTGGCCGAATTCAACATGGAAGACACACCAGCCACCATGCGCTTCAAGTATGCGTCACTGTCATACACACACTGTTTGGACTCTTTGTGTGTATACTACATTATGAGGGAACACATTTTCCACATTAACTAGGTGTGTGTGTGTGTGTGTGTGTGTGTGTGTGTGTGTGTGTGTGTGTGTGTGTGTGTGTGTGTGTGTGTGTGTGTGTGTGTGTGTGTGTGTGTGTGTGTGTGTGTGTGTGTGTGTGTGTGTGTGTGTGTACGCACGCTTCAGGTTCCACTTCCAAGGCCCCTGTGGGACGACTTTACCCCCGGCACTGGCAGAGGAACACTGAACACGAGCCCCGGCAAGCAGCAGCCATGACTCGTCACCAGGCACACACACGGGCCAGGCTGTGTAACACTGGTGGGTGTTACTGCTTCAGATACCACATGAAGGACGAATTCAATAAATACTCAGCATGACTTATGTGACGACGGGGTTTACAGGGTTTGTGAAAGAGAGCAGATGGCAAACAGAACACAAGCTGTTAGACATGTGGAGGGGTCACAATGGTCGTATTATAAACACACACACACACACACACGCAGATTAGCATTAGATGATCACAATAATAAAGTATTAAATAAATGATGACTTTGTGAGGGTTGTTGACATTCCTTGTGTCTGTAAACAAAGCAGAAAAATCAAAGTTACAAATGTTGATCTCACTCTTGAACTATTTGTTATCATGTGATTTCAGCTTAAATGTATTCGGACAAAAGTCAAAAGTTTGGGCTCTAAATATGCAACATTGCAGCAAAAATGTCAAACAGAAGCAGAGAAGTTAATGTTTTGTCACGGTTTTAGTTTTTCCATTTTCACAATGACACTTTTCTCCGTATTGTTATAGGGTTGGTTAAGCCTGTGTGGATATTGTAGATCTGTGATCATTGATTACACACGATCAGACATAGAGCTTAAATAACCTCTGCAGTGAGGGAATATTAGCAGTAGGGGTCAGTGTTTACCTGTCTGACTCCTTCCAAAGGAGCTGTGTGTGTGTGTGTGTGTGTGTGTGTGTGTGTGTGTGTGTGTGTGTGTGTGTGTGTGTGTGTGTGTGTGTGTGTGTGTGTGTGTGTGTGTGTGTGTGTGTGTGTGTGTGTGTGTGTGTGTGTGTGTGTGTGTGTGTGTGTGTGTGTGTGTGTGTTCATAGGAAAGAGTTTATGGAGAGGATCAAAATGTGCTAACTGTATTACAAATGTCACAGATTTGAGATACTTTTTAAACACAAGGTCTAATGAAGGAATACCCGTTTGTTCTATAGCAGAGAATTACCCATTTCTCTCTGTCTGAAACTGTTAACATGAGTTTTTCTGCACAAAATCCATACTTAATGATCATAATGTCAACATCTTCCCACTAACCAGTCGCTATGGCCCTCAGGTAATTGTCGTGGAGTAAAAATGACCAATATGTCTATAATTGTTACTTTCCACCATGATGTATTTCATAGTGTGTGTGTGCGTGTGCGTGCATGTTCCTGGGTGGTTGGTCCTCTATGAGCTCTCTGTCACAGCTGATGTTCAGCTTGGAGCAAAGATGGCCTTGTGCTCCACACCTCCCGCCTCTACCCGTCCTCCACTTCCCTCATGTCAGCCTAAACACACAGCCTGCACACACACAGGTCACATCCTGTCTGCATTTACGAGTTTCCCCTCGGTTGTGTAAACGCTCATTTGGAGGAGAAGACGATGTCAAATGGGGTTTTTACTATTTGGCCGATCTGACGGGGAAACCGTGCCGCTCCCCCTCCAGCCTCAATCCCTTCATCTTCCTCCCTCACTTCCCTCCTTGCTCTCATCTTTACATCTGTCTTGTGTGCCTGCGTTTGAGACGCCACGCAACCCCCATCCCCACCCCCCTGCTCCCCCACCCCAGCTACGCCTCCATCACCTGCTCATTAGAGAGAGGATGATGGTCCGACGGTCCCCCATGACTCCGCTCCAAAAATAACAGAGCCAATTTCCCGCCTGTTAGGCGGCGATTTCACACCAATCTGAGCTGTACTGCCCAGCCAGGCCTGTCAGAGCGAGGGGTGGGGGAGAGGGACGTATAGTGTATATACATTCAGAACGTAGAAATGTAGAAATACATAAAGAGAGAGAGAGAGAGTCATGTAGAGAGACAATAAGACTGAAAGGGTGAGAGACAGAGAGCAACTGAGACGGATTGAAAAAGACAAAGACACAGAAACAGAGAGAGAAGCAAAGACTGAAAGAGAAAGACAGTGAAAGAGTGAGAGGGATAAACAGAAAGAGACAGAAAGCAGAAGAGAAATAAATAATTAATAAATGAAGAGAAAAAAAAGCATATATTCCTGTTGGAATTATCAATGAAAAATGTTTTCTCTAAGTAGGACAAAATTGTAGTCTAACAGATTGTTATTGCATTTTGACTTTGCATTTCTGACTTTGCAGTTAGCCCAGTTTATATTTTCTAAATCTAGATTGAGATTTAATGTTGATGTACTAAGTGAAACTGACTTAAAAGTGAGTAAAAAGTGACTTTTCTCTCAAGATTCAAAAAATCTGACTAAATAAATCAGTATTGTTATTTGATTTATCTAACCCAAGAAACATGTTATACTACAGTCACCATGACAAAGGGCCTTTAACTCTCTCTCTCTAATGTATAGATGTATGTGTAAAAGAAAGTGATCATTACTCTCAACCTTGTGACTCTGTACTGGCCTTTATTATCTGTCATGACTCACAGTCGGAGCTTTCCTGTGTACAAAAGACAATAAAGGTGAGGAAAGGAACAATGCGGGTCAGAGTGGACAATAAAACGCCTTTTAGCTCATAAACACTGTCTGTCAGCGCTTAGTCAGACGTGGAAGCGCTGCAGCTGCCTGTGGACCAACGCCGCTCACTCAAAATACAACAAGTGTTGAAATGAGAGGAAGAGTTACGGCGAGTTCGGAGCCACGTTACACCCAACGGAGGCCGTCAACCTCACTGAGTCACCAGCCAGCGCGTCAATAAGGCTTATAGTCCTCCCACCGCCGCTTTATGAGCCCCCTTCCCAGATATGACCTCCAAGACCTGTGTATCTGTGTGTGTGTGTGTGTGTATAGTTTACCAGAAATCCGTCTGCTTTATGTTGTGTAAACATGGAAAACATTTTATGTGTATTTGTTGAGAATTATCACCTAGAGCCTCGTGTTTACCTTTTAGTATTTCTGTAGCTTTTGCCTTCATTAAATGCTCTGAAACTCATATGCACATTGACATAAGAAACAATATTTAAAAAGCAAATGACAGCATAGTAAATTTTTGTCCTATTTGGATCACTGTGCACACTCTTATTTCCAGGATGAAATACTGAAGAGAAAATACGATGGATAAAAAAATACTTCAAATATAAAGTTACACTAACTTGTATTTACTATCCACAAATAGTAAAAGGTTGAAGTTTCTCCATTATGTGGAAAACCTAAAATCTCCGGTTTTCAGGACTTTCATGGTTCAACAGGAGAAAAGAAGCAAGAAGGATAGAAGACAGGGAGGAATTAAAGCTGAGAAAATTAAAGACCAAAATGAACAAAGGCCTCTCAACAAGGACAAATGAAAGAAAAAACATCAGCATTTTCAAGGGCTCATTTTTTTGTTTTGTTTAATTTATGGCGAACGATGAAGGACTCAACCTTAAGTGGACCAAAAGGCAATTAAGCTATGAGAAATGTTGTAAAATATGGAAGGCTGGAGCACATACATGTGGATGAGCTGTGTGTCAGATTCAGATCATGATTGAAGCATTTCCACCATGTAAATGTTGATGCAGCCTGGATTCTTCAACGATATTTTCTCTTGGAAGATAATTGAAGGAATGTTCAAATCTGAGGACAGAATTATTCTTCCTGTTTTCTGTACAATGCAGCCTTTTCAGATTACAGAAGAAAACTGCGTCAAAAGACAAATTAAGGTCAGATATGTAGTGAAATATAAAGTAGTTGAGTAAATGCACAGAGACACTTCTCCTCTGTCAGTTCTAGTTAATGTCCTTAATTATCAGATTTCAGTTAGAATCGTTCTCTTCTTTACAAACTGGGGCATCATATCTTATATATTCTTTTGGCAAATGATGAAGGTGATTTAATGCTGAGTCGTGACTCTGCAAACATCACCCCCTACCCGACCCCCCACCTGCACACACACACACCTGCAACTCCCAGCTCACGAAAAAATTAACTTAATTTATTTTGGACAGAAAACTTAGCCAAAGGAGAGGGGGCTACATATAGCGTGTGTGAGTGTGTGTGTGTGTCTGTGTGTGTGCGGTTTCTGGCTTTTCTATATTTGTGGGGACTTCATGGTTTTGGCAGAGGTGGACTTTGGAGAAGAGTCTGAGGAAAAGAAGCCTCTCAGTTCCAGATCATTTGAGTAAAATCCACAAAAATCCTGATTCTTCTACTTCATTGAAAGTTTATGTTCATTGAAAAAATCAGACGAATGTCGTTGAGTAAACACACACACACACACACATAGTGTAGCGCCTCATCTATGGTGGGGCTCAGTCAACTAAGCTGTGTGTAGCAACTGTATGAAATCTGTATGAAACATTTTTTCTCACACACTGCTGTACAGTTTACGCGTGTGTGTGTGTGTGTGTGAGAGAGTGAGAAATGCCATTTACCAAGCTTAGTGGGCTCCGGTGTTGAGTAATCTGCTTGTAATGAATCTGGTTTGTGAGTGTGATGGCAGTGAGGATGATGATTGATGATGATGATGATGATGATGATGATGATGATGATGATGACTACGATAGCGTAGTTCAAAATTAGTTTACTTGAGCAAAAATAGTGAAATACTATAGTACTAGCATCACCTCCTAGTTCCAACCCGAGTCGACTGAAAGGCGTCAAGACATCATTATCGACATCGAAAGACATTACATCCATCATGTCACTTAACTTGAACTCTAACTAGGCTGCTACTATGGAGCTAGCAAGTAAGTTTGACTCTGCTGCCATTCTTTACATAGCAGGCAGCACAGCGGCTATGCAGCCGTATAACACCATGGATAAAGGATCGTCGACGAGCGATTATGATGGAATAAAGCCTAATGATGCTGACGATACATGATCCCTTACAGACGCGATTACTAAACTCTACAAGCTTGATCAGCTTCTTTTATTCCAAAATAAAACCACACTGCACCTTCTTAAGGCTCCATCAGATAAGCTCATAGTCATATATATACAGTTTATATGTATATGTATGGATTTGTCCCCTGCATGGTTGCATCTCTATGTTTTGCATCGCTGTGTTGCAGAGCTTAACTGAATTAAGACGACTGACGCTGGTGCTCTTCCCAGTCGCCCAGATTGGGCTTTTGGAGTGAAAATCCTCCAGGGAAGCACTAATCCCTGACTGTCGGGAGCAATTTTTATTCCGTTAGCAAAGCTTTCTCGCTCTATCTCTCTCTTGTTCGCCCCCTCTGTTGCTCTATCGTTCTATTTTTAGCCCTCTTAAGCTGCTCTGCGTGCCACTGTTTACATTTAGAGCCCCCCTTAGATTTAGAGACCCCCATCCCCTCTTAGCCCCACGCTCCCTCGGCTCCCCGGCAGAAGAATTAAAAAGCAGGAAATCTTTATTGACTCGCCTGCCCACATAAAGGAGGGGAAGAGACGGACAGATAGAGATTATGAGAAGGAGAGCTGGACAGAGATAGAGGAGGAGAGGAGAAGCAGGAGAGACGGAGGAGAGGAGAGGAGGTGACAAGTAGATCCTAATGTGTATTCCAGGCGGACAGGCAAAGCTGTCTGTGGTTTGTTCTGAGAAGACGGATTGTGATGGAGAGAGCGAGAGGAGGAGGAGGAGGACGAGGAAGAGGACGAGAAGGAGGAAGAAGCTTTTGTGTTTATATTTCAAGACATAGGGAGGCAGAGAATTAAGTGGTGAGGAAATCCTGGGAAAAAGAGTCTGGAAAATTAGAGCCAACATGTCTGTCCACCAACGAAGCTTCTCAGTTTTCTTTTGCTTCACTATCTGCTTGTGATGACTAAAGCATAATAAAAACTAGTGGTTAAATAAGGTGAATGAAAGATCACAGACACAGAAGGTCCATCCTGACATCCCCACCAATGGAACTCTAAGGCAATATTGTTTTGTAGGGAATGGAATTAATTCTAGTATCGACTCGATTGTTCACTCGACTTTAACTCTGGATACGATTCCACCTGGATGTTTCATGACATGTGAGTCCCAGCAAGCAGTTACTGTACTCACTCACCTGGTTTAGTGGCCAGAGCCTATCAGACAGCAGCAGGTACCTGGAGAGGCTCTGTGTTGTTAGACTTCCGCTTTACCCACTGAACGGCCAGAAGAGACGACCCTGACTCCTGTACTGAAGTCTAGGAGGAATAAAAGAGCAATATATTACAATCACGAGTCAACATGACATTAATTCAGATTTATTTGATTCTACTAACACCATGTTGGTAACTACAGGATACTGACCAATGAGATGTGATTTTAGTGTGAAATCAAGAATCATAAAGTTTCACTGGTATCCATAACTTACAGTTTTGTATCATGAGATTCCATATGTGGAAGTAATACAGTGGATGATTATTATTAGTTTAATTCCTTTAATATGTTTGACAATCCTAATCCATAATCCATAATCCAAAATCAGGGAATTTATTTGACTTCACTGATTCCTCCTGCGCACACGCGCGCACACGCACGCACGCACACGCGCGCGCACGCACACGCGCGCGCACGCACGCACACACACACACACACACACACACACACACACACACACAGTACAGTCACACACCCCCTTTCTCCCCACCTGTGCCTCACCACTTCATGCTTGAATCCACATGTGTGTTCTTGCGGTTTGAAACATTCCAGATAATTCTGATCCAAACCCAAATGACAACCCCACCCCACCCCCATACGCCATTGGCTCTCTATGCAGGTCAGCTCGCCGCTTCCTGCTGCTGAGAAGTAGCAGTTTCAGGCAGCAGCTAACATTTAGCTCATTATGTTAATGCTAATCATCAGCTGGTGAGGCTGGCAAACCAGCACGCTGCATTAACTAAGCTACACCATAAACAAACGCCCTAACCAGCTCCACTAGGCTCTGAACTGAGCGGCAACATGCTCAATGTTTTGGAAAAACATCCTGTTCTTGTTCTCACAACACCCAAATCAATCCTTTGTATTCCTTTACATGAAAGAACAAAAACACTATTAGTTTCTCCCCTTGACTGTGTTTAAGCGGCCCACACAGTTTGGTGATAATCAGGTCACAGTTTTTCGAGTAATTTCTCTTACCCACACGAAGTAAAACAGCCCCTGATGTAAACCAATTATGTACTTTAATGTGATTGATATCTGTGCGTTTCTACAGTTGGATGAGGCACGAATCCACTTGTGTTTCCTGTCCAGTGTCAATAACCTAATCAGACATGGAAACACAGCTGGTGTACTTGAGGGTTAGAGAGAGGGTAAGAGAGAGGAGAGAGGGAAGAGAAAGAGAGAGAGAGAGAGAGAGGGAGAGGGAGAGAGGAAGAGGTTGAGAGAGAGGAAGGAGAAGGGAGAGAAGGTAAAAGAGAGAGAGTGATAGAGACAGACAGAGAGAGTGAGAGAGAGAGAGAGGAGGAAGGAGAGAGACAGAGTGAGAGAGAGTGACAGACAGACAGAGTGAGCGAGAGAGAGAGAGAAAGAAGGAGAGAGAGAGAGCAGGAGGGAGAGAGTGATAGAGACAGACAGAAAGAGTGAGAGAGAGAGAGGAGGAAGGAGAGAGAGACAGAGAGTGAGAGTGAGTGATAGAGACAGACAGAGTGAGCGAGAAAGAGAAAGGAGGAAGGAGAGAGAGAGAGATAGAGAGAGAGAGAGAGGGGAGGAGGAGGAGGAGAGTAATAGAGAAAGACAGAGAGCGAGAGGAGGAAGGAGAGAGCGAGAGAGAGGGAGAGGGAGAGAGAGAGAGAGAGAGAGAGAGAGAGAGAGAGAGAGAGAGAGAGAGAGAGGGAGAGAGAGAGAGAGACTTGTCTGGATGTTTAGTACAATTATAAAGAACATTAAAGGGGCTGTGCTGTGCTTTCAGGTGGTTCAATATTGTAATAAAGAGTTTGTATTGAGACAAACCTGTGGACATCAGCAGCTGGAGGAGCGTCTCTTCATGTCTCTTCATGTCCCTTTATGTCCCTTCATGTGAGACACGGGTCATGTGTGCCGGCGTGATGATGAAGTCAGAGGTCAGATGTTTGGCCTCAGCAGCAGGAGTGTATGTGTGTATCTGAGCAGGCCTCACTCATTAGCTCCTCTCCTGCCAGCTGAGAGCTCTGATCTGCAAACATCGATCAAGATCAATAATTCACACAGCCTTTTTAATATTTAACAAGCCCAGCTATAATCTGTGGGGGATAAACGTCTGTGTGAAGTGTGAAAGACACACACACACACGCATGCACACACGCATGCACTTCAGCCCGCACGCACGCACGCACGCACGCACGCACGCACACACACACACACACAGCTCCTGGTGGTAATGAGTGTTGTTACGATGTCCCTCACTTTCCCTCCTCAGGCACACTGCTGAAGGTTTGATGCGTCAGGTTCTCTCTGGTTCTCTCGCTCAGACCAGGTCAGCGCCGCATTCCATCTCTTGCATTGATCAGGCTCAACACCTGCTACTCTCCCATCTGACAGTAATGAAACAATTGATTGATCAGCGGGCGCTCGGAGTGAAAGAGAAAAAATACTAATTTAAATTCAGAAGCCTTTTATTAGAGCTTCACAGTTAGTGACAAGCATCAACCTGGACCCGCCTGCCAGTGTCCCACATACGGATACAAACGTGTACATATGAAGGCCCAGCCAGAGACGTGGTGGTGGACATGGAGTCTGACTCCCGCAACTGCAAAAGCAGGTGGTGACATCACAAACCACAGCATAGCGCTGCCTGATTGTTAACAGCTCAACTTGGATTTGCCCTGAAAGACTTGGAAACACACATCGTACACACACTACTGTAAACTTCAGGTCCATTGAGTTTTACGCAAAATGAAGCCAAATTCTTAAAGTCAACAAATGTGTGTCTTGCGGTCCACCAGTTTGGCTGCTGCACAGCTCCCTTTGCTTGACTTCTTTACACGTGTAACGTAACACCAGAGATCATTACACATGCACTCTTGCAGCATTGATCACTTGCATGGTGATGTCGTGCCCCGTCTAGTATAGCACAAACTTCAGTTGGAATAAACCTCCTCTTCGTCCTCTCCAAACATAAACATCCCTTCTGTAAATGTCCTCCCAGAGCGCTACATCACAAAGTCCGTCGCAAACTCCACTTCAAGCCAGCGTAAACTAACTCCATGTTCCAAAGCGTTTCCATTACAAGTGCCGCCAAACGCAGGTGAAAGGAAACCTCAGCCAAGATGGAAACAATGAGGTTTTCCTTCCCAAGCGTGAGCAGCATCCACTCAGCACTTTACTTGAGAGAGACACAGCGCTTTATTCCTGCAGGACGCCCGTAATCCTACTTTGCAGTCCGCTGTGACTTTACCTGCTCCTAAAAGCAGCGAGCAGCAGCATGGAGGGAAGTCATTAGGTCTGCGATTGCTTCCTGGCTGCGGATTATTACTGCCGCCATTGTCGCCGTATGCTGAGAAATTATTTGGCCATTTATGGCCGGGCGGCGCTGGAGGCAGGGGGGAGAAAATCATTTTGATGGGTTTCTTCATTATTGGCTGATATGAATTAAGGAGCCGTTAAACTGTTTAATCTTTTATCAACTTCAGGTATTTTAGTGAGGCAGAAATATTTGACAGATTGACAGGCGGAGTCGTTTCCTTATCAGCCGCTCGGATTCATCTGGAGTTTGATCCGTTCAGGGCCGCATTCATATTTCAATGCCGTTCATGTAAAATTCTCTTATAAGCGCTGAGAGGGAAATTCAAGGAAACATCGACAATCTTGCCTTTTCCTTACGTTCAAAGAAGCAACTGGTGCCATATGAGAGACTTTGGAAACTGTATGTGCCTCTGTATTCATGAGTGTGAGTGTGTGTGTGTGGGGTGGTGTGCGTGCCAGTGGCCGTGTGTGTGTGCCTGTTTAAATGATCGTTGCATTGGAAATGTTTTCCAGTTCCCTCCGACGTCTCTGGCTGAGGGAGATGAGAGGAGCTGACACACGGAATTAAAAATATCTCTCAATAACACTCCCACACACACAGCAACCCAGGAGACCACACACACACACACACACACACTTGGCCTGCTGCTGAGCATTCTCTTTTTGTGCATCTCACTTTCTCTCATCTCTTGTGCATATGGATATTTACATACAATCTGTTCACTGCTGTACAATTTGCAAGATATCAAAAGCTCCAATAGAGTTGCTGAGTAGCACTTCAGATCAAAGAGAGCTCTAAGTGCTTCGCTGGGATTCTACCATTCAGCCACTCTATTCTATTGACCCCAGGCTTAGCAGGGGACAGACAATCACATTTGTTGCATTAATGCAGCGTTTATAAATCCCACTGAATGGTTGATAATGAATAATCAATTGGGACGGAACATGAAGCTCATGCACAACGTTGAGAGTCTCTATCCTGGACCTCCTCACTTCACTGGCTCCCAGTAAGCCAACTGGTCGCATGTACAACACTAATGTATGAAGCGTTTAGGGGCCAGAGTACATATGTCATTACCTGGCTTGGTTTGAACCCAGCAGACCTGTCAGATCTTCAGGGAGACGCCTGCTGACTCTGCCCAGGGGTTAGAACAAAGGCACACACCTGGACTAAGCTCAGGTACGCCCCTGCAGCCCATTCCTTTAAATCAGGGCTTTAAACATTCAAATATGTAGAGTTAAATACTGGCAACCGGTGCAGGTTTGCTCCCATGGTTCAGTGGCTGCTGGGCTGATCTAGCAAGAGTCAACAAAGCCTCTTTCACCTCACAGCTCGTCTCTTTCTGGTGTTTTCTCCTTCATTTCTTTGTCTCATGAAAACGCAAAACACAGCAGTTGTCGTTGCTGTTGTTGTTGCTGGGACTGTTACCGTCACGCACATGTTACTGCAAGCGTCTGGAAATTACAAGGGTAGCGACCCCTGGAAAATTATAGATGTTTCGGGGTCAAAGGTCATAGGAAAACACTTGTGAGGTTTTGTAAGGATCCACTTAACGGACAGTCTTCTGAAAGCTACAACCTATGGAAACAATGGCAATGAACTTGTTTGGGTGTAAATTACCTGAAAAAAGAGTGTTTAAGAAAATCGCAACTTTATACTGTCAGCCTCTGTCCACAGATGGACAGGGAGCTTTGCTGAGTGACAGCTGTTTCAGCAGCTGTATGAACATCAGCGTTTTTTTATAGGCGACTGTGTGTGTTGTTGTCCTTCACAGGGAAACGTGCAGCTAATTGTGTTTGTATGAATGGCAGCGAGCAGGTTTATTCATGAAGGCAAACACGACTGCAGCCACTTCCTCAGACCCCAGAGAGATTGGGGGGGGGAGACGGAGAGAGAGAAGAGGGGGAGACAGAGAGAGAGATAGCCCCGGCTGCTTGCTCACCATTTTTTTCCTGTTTGTCTCTGCCAACTGGATCTAATCACACACACAAACACACAGACACACAGTCTATAGTTGTTTCTCATTTGGTGGGACGCAGGCTGCATGAGGACGTTCTTATCTCATCTCAACTTTTGTTTTACTACCAAAAGAAAAATGGACATGGACAGTGAAATGATTTATCGTCTTTACTCTATCATAGAAGAAATACTACTAGTTTGGGTTGATGGTTTCTGTTCTCTCTCTCTATTAGGATTCACACTGTACAGATCTCAGTAGACTTGATTTCCTCTTACTGGATCTAGACTCGTGTTTCATTCATTTGATTTCCTGTATTATTACGTCTCTTGTGTCTCGTGTCTGGTTGTAAGTCGTCTCTACTCTCACCTGCGGTTCCTGCTGTGCTCCCAGCTGTCAGAGAAGGAATCTCTCTTTGAAGCGCCTCTTCTCAGGTTTCTTCCTTTATTCTCCATGAGGTTTTCGAGGAGTGTTTCCTGTCTTCTCATAGAGCTCTGAGCTGGACGAGACACTGTATGAGATGTTGGGCTACTTGACTTTGGCAAACCCTGTGTCCTCCACCTTCTTTCCCACGGCGGCTGCATTCCTTAGGATCCTCCTTGTTGTGTGCCTGAGACGTAAGCCGTCTTCAAATGTCTTGCACTCCATGAAATGAGAGGCAGATCCTCTCCCTGAGCAGGAAGTTACCTGGCTGTGGTGTAGGATGTGGGGTGCCTGACAAATCAAAGCTGCTTTCCTGGGTCACCTGGTCGAGGCGCTGCTACACCTGCTCTGACATTTTCAAAGTTTATTAGAAATGCATGACTCTATCCCCTCTGCACACACACACACACACACACACCCTCACATCACGGCTTATTTCCCCACCATGTCCTCCTCAGTGCCCCCCTCCCACACACACACACACACACCTTTTCTCTGTGCGGTGGTTGGACGGTGCAGAGTGAGACGTTTTCTGTGGTTTGGTCGCCTCTGACGCTTTCATCTGCGCTCCCCCAGTCCTCCATGTCAGACCCTCAATTTGGAGAAATGTCAGTGGGCACAGTGGGCTGGTAGGGCAGAGCGCTGTGTCACGGAGGAGACAGATACAAACACATCAGCTCGAACCACCTGAAAGAGAGAGAGAGGGAGAGAGAGAGGAGTGGGGTGTCAGATTGGGAAACACCTCAGCAGCATATCAGTCAGAACCGCTAGCCTTACTGCCTCTGTTGCCATGGCAACGGGGACTGTCAGGCATCCTGGAGGGAGGGATGGTCCAAAAAATTTGCAGCTGTCACTTACTTCAGGAGGGGAAATGGAGCCTGAGCTGTCTGACTGCTGCATCACCTCACGGGCAAGACGGCAAATCAAAACCATGAAACGCTAGGTGTGTTTCCATTGACTGATTGATTGATATTTAAAAAGTCAGCAAAGTTCAACTGATAAATGGCAGCGTTAAAGACTTAACATCTCCCACAACATTAAGATCAAAAGTGAACATCCTCACATCGGACCGGATCAACCACTGAGTGTCTGTGCTTACAATGAGAAGAATGACATCATGTTCAAACCAAACATAATCACGTCAACGTTACCTGAAATGTTGATATCAGTGCTGAGTGATGTGAACTACAGGCTGTTACAATATTTGATCCGTCTGGTTAAAAACACAAATTATTTGCCTGATTACTTCATCAAATCCTCCACTAGTGAGAGTAAACACCAGGACATATATTTTACAATGTGTGCCTTTAAACGCAGGTCAGTGTAAACCTGGCTACATGAAATGGAGCATAACGCTGCATTTGGAGTCTTCATCCTGCAACTTTAAGCAGTGTCAAGTGCTGCACTGTGGGTTTATTTTCAGTATCAGATGTCATAGCAGGGTGCAGGATCTGAGCGTGACCAACAGAGGCTGGAAATCTCATTAGTCTCCTCTGAGATGGGGTCAGATCGTCTTCCTTCTCCCCCTGTGTGGCGTATTGATTCAATAGATGACAGTGGACATTGACTACATAGTAATTGACTGTGGGCATGTGGAGGCTTTTTGTGAGGAGGCTTCAAAGTGCTTCGCATTGACTTCTCCATTGATGAGCCACTCCATTGCATTCCTCAGAGATCTTCTAATTCTAAGGCACGTTTGCAACAAAAGCAAGGTCATCACAGCTAATGTAAACACGTTCACTCGTCTTAAGATGCCCGAGTGTACTTAAGTGCAGTTTGGGAGGAGAGAGCTTTCACGTTTGGCTCCATGTAATTAAGACATGTCAACGCCTGTAGGATGATGTCAGCGGGACGACACTGAAAATACAGCACGTCAAAATGAATAGCAGAACAAAAAAGGTCAATTTTGTGAAAGAAATGTGCTGTTGTTATTTCAGTATATGGAATAAATTCTTCCTTTTCATTTTGGTGCATGTGTGAAAGTCCTGAAGAGAAAGAAAGACAACATTACCCCGAAATCCATTCACAAAAATGTGCAAACAACCAATGCACACGCACAGGATATACTAAAATCTTTTTATACCTCCTTAATGCTATAACATTGTCATATTTTCATTTCATGCCTCACCTTTAATCAGTCATACAGTTCATAATTCTTGATTAAAGTAAAAGCTGCACATATGTTACAGCCTCTTGCACCAATTCAGCAATATATTTCACAGATGGAGGTCAGGACCCCGTTAGTGTTCGTCAATGTGCTTAATCTAAGTTTCAACTAGAAGAAAGAAACTCACATTGAATAACCTACAGAGCATATGTGCACACACAACAGGATGTAAATGTAAATGTACACACCTCTGTAGATTGGAGAGGTTTTGCATGTTATAACTAATGAAACATGCTCCACCAAAACACTGCCAAGAATATGATGCATCTTTTTCCAGCAGTACTCTATGGAGAGAGAGAGCTATTTATAGTCTTACCTGATGAGCTTTACCTTCCCCCCTTTAAGGTCAATTGTCTGTGTGGAAATTAACATTTGACTCGGCATAAGGGAGAGGATGCGGGAAAGACCAAATTGTTGCTATATTAGACCGTCCACCGGTGCAGCGCTCTATTTTTAGCTGGGAACTACATCAGCTCTGACTGCAGACACAGTGAGGGGAAATCACCAGAGCTGTTTGCTGCTGCCTTCACACACACACTCTCTCTCTCTCACACACACACACACAGAGGGAGAGAGCGAGAGAGAGAGAATATCTCACATTTTCTAAAGCAAATCAAAAGCAGGAGATGAACTTAAACCAAATGTTGTGTGCACTGATGCAGCGATCACGTGTGCGTGTGTGTTTGTGTGTGTGTGTGTGTGTGTGCGTGGTCAGGGCTGCTGCTCTGCCTCCTGGTGAAGTGTTGTGATTATCTTCATATGCAGGCGTGATCCTTCTGTCTGTAGATTCCTGCTGAAGCGCACAGAGAACTGGTGACCGCAGGTGGTCCAACTCCCCCTGTGTGTGTGTGTGTGTGTGTCGGGGGGTTACAAAGGAAGAGAGAGGGGGAGACAAAAACAGAAAAGCAAAGCAGAGAAGAGAGAGAGAGAGAGAGAGAGAGAGAGAGAGGCGGGAAAGAAAGAAAGACAGAAAGAAAGAAAGCAAGAAAGAAAGAAAGAAAGAAGAGGAACACAAACAGAAATGGGAGATGATAGAGAGGCAGGAAAGAGAGGGAGGGGAGCGAGAGGGGGTGGAGAGAGAGAGAGAGGGTGAGAGAGAAAGTGAGCAAGAGGGAGAGAGAGGGAGAGAGGGAGAGAGAGAGAGAGAGAGAGAGAGAGAGAGAGAGAGAGAGAGAGAGAGAGAGAGAGAGAGAGAGAGAGAGAGAGAGAGACGCTTTGGTTGGGCTGTACTTTCCTGACGACACAACAACAATCGTCAACCTGTGGAGAGCCGCTCAGAGCTCCGTCGTCCCCGCTGTCAGCCTCTCACCGAGCCCGAGCCTGTGAGCTCCTCCGGGGCGCAGGAGCCGCATGAGCCGGGAGAAGCTGCCGCCGGTTCGCTCCCGACACGGAGAGGGACCGGAAAGTTGAGGCTCCCGCGCCGCCCCCGCCTCATGCATGGCCGGAACATGGAGGAGACGCCATTCGAAAGAGTCAAGACCCGGCGGAGGAAGGGTCACTGTCCGGCCGGAGCACCTCTGGGCGCCATCGCCTGCGAGGATGAGTTCAACAGCCAGGAGCTGGAGGTTCTGTTCCAGAACTACAACCTGAAGCTGGAGCAGACCGCCACCCTCAAAGCGCTGGCGGTGCTGATCGTGGCGGCGTCCTCGCTGTCTCTGATGGAGCTGCTGTCCAGCCCGCGGCTCACCTTGTCCAAGGGCTCCTACCCGGTGCACTGCGTGGTCTTCCTCTCGCTCTTCATCGTCACCAACGTCAAGTACCTGCAGGTGACGCAGCTGCAGCAGATCGCGAAGCTGGCGCTGCTCTTCAGCTTCACCTTTGCGCTGCTCTGCTGCCCTTTCCCGCTGGCGCTGGGCACGTACGAGTTGGAGAGCGCCGCTGCCCCTGAGCAAGGCGTGTGGCAGCTCATGCTGGTCACCCTCGTGGCTTACGTGCTGCTGCCGGTGCGGACGCTGCTGGCGGTGCTGTTCGGGGCGATGCTGGCCGCGTCCCATTTCATTGTCATAGCGACGTCGTTCACGGGGAGGAAGCAGAAGCTGTGGAGGCCGGTAAGAGGCGCGTCGGTCCCTGCACTCACCCCGAAAACTCCACTGATCATGTACTTTGACTCAAGTACCTCAAGTGCTTGAGTACTTATCGAAAGTACTTGAGTCAAAGCACAGACGCCTTATTAAGACAATTACTTTGAGTCAAGTCAAATGTGCGTATTGGAACAAAGACTTGGAGTAAAAGTACAAATGTATCTTATGTTATTTTACTTAAGTATCAAAAGTCTTGCTGTTTAAAACAACAACAACAATAACTTATGAATGAGTTTCTCTTCCTATCATCTGACACAGTGATATGAATGTACTGAGCATCACGTGTCCACAGTATGAAGAGAGGACTAAACATAGTCTTTATAAAAAGTGTTTTCCAGGCATAACAAGATCATTTTCTCGAGACAGTGAAACATCCTTTTGTCGAGATCTCACACACAAATACATAGACTTCCTGTCAATGGTTTGGCTGTGGCTGCAATATCTGCTGTTAGCTTGGGGAAACAACTCCAGATTGCTTGAGACAAATGATCTTATCATATCAGGGGAACAATTAAAAGGATATTCATATGATCTGTTAATTAAATATACATATATTTAAAACTCCATGGGGATGAGAATATCAACATAGCAGACCAGTCTCTGGTGTCCATGCATGTCACCATAACGCAGTCTTACTCTCAGATCATGTTGTTTATAGAACAAATGAAGACCGGAAGTACAGAAAGAAAAATGCACTGTTACCCAAATGTGATAGTAAACATGTGGATTATCCAAATCGCAGAACCTATATGGATATATATGAACAGGGACGTGTGTCATGTTGTGTGCGAGTGCCACACGTGTTTGTTTGGAGGTTTTTTAAAGTCATGGAAACATAATCTTGCAAACTCAAAACTACCTTCAGTGATTCTCTGGTCGTAGAAAAGGAAACGAGCTCAGAGAGTCACATGTGGTGGAGAAGGAGCTGTCCAGTGCTGAAACACACAGCTCTGACTCCTGCAGATAGCGGGCAGAGGAAGAAGGAGGTCAAAATATAGAAAAGAGAAAAGGAAGAAAGGGGATAAAGGAGGAAGGACGGGAGGGGTAAGAAAAGATGTAAAAAAGTAAGAAGGAAGGAGGGGAAGATGGAGGGAGGATGGAAGAAAAGGGCAAAATAAAGGATGAGAGATTTTTAGAAAAGACATTAAGAGTTAAAGAAGGAAGGAAAGGAATGGTAAGGAGTGGTGATGGAAAAAAGACGAAAGGAGGAGAAAGACAAAGGACAAAACAAAGGCAAAGGAAAGGTTTGTTGAGCAAACAGAATAATATTTCTGCATTTCTTCATATGTTTCTGCATGTAAACACAGTGATGAAGTGAAGGTCAGGCTGAGGTTAACTTACACCTCCGCACAGCATCAAACACAACACGGCGTCAAACCTCCACTGGTCTGTGTGAGGCAACAACCAAAGGCCCACACACTTTAAAACAAGAAGCTGCTATTTGAGTGTCTGGAGCAAGTGGGAGATGACAATCCATAGACCATATGGGTCCAATATGACTACTCTGCCCAACCTTCATCAGTAAAAGAATGATGATCGTTCGTGTAGCTTCCATTCCAATGGAATGGGAAAACAAATTTCATTTATGTTTAAAGAATTATAGCTTGATTTTCTATTTTAGACACTTTTGCTTTAGTGAGCATGAAATGAAAATATATCACTGACAGAAGGAATCCCAAATCCTCTGATTGAAGATTTGTAGACCCAAGCTGTGATGCGTTTAAGCTTTAAGTCTGCTTTAAGTCTGTTCATTTACATATATTACGTAATATGGTAAGGAGTGACGTCTGGTTTTGTTTATGAGGTGCTAAAGCCTCTATCCCTCTGTGCTGGATTGGAGTGCTTCTGTGACCTTTCACCTCTGACCTTCTGGAATCGACTGCTCAGAGTGGTGACTGAGTTCAGCCTCCAAATTAAGTGACTGTAAGGATCAATAGTCTGTGATCGTTGACCAATAACACTCTTTGTCTGGCTACATGTCTCAGAGTAATTCCACTGTATGGATTTTGTGCTTTAGGTTGCACCTACAATTCATGTTGTAATCCATGTGCTGACCTCCATGGATTAATCCAGGATTGTAAAGTCTAATCTAAGGAGAATGTATGATTGCATGCACACAGGCTCACACGTATGGACACGTGTATTCCTTTCAGACTCACATGCACAGAGCGCAGACACGCACAAACATTTGTTGGCATGCCTGTTCTTGTTTGTGTGCAGCTGGTGGCCAACGCGGTGCTGTTCGCCAGTGTCAACTTGTCGGGGGTGTTTGTGAGGATCCTGACAGAGCGCACCCAGAGGAAGGTCTTCCTCCAGGCCCGCAACTGCATCGAGGAGAGGCTGAGGCTGGAGGACGAGAATGAGAAGCAGGTCAGGCCTTCTCAAGATATCAAACATTTCCACCTGTTACAGCTTCAATCACATCGCATCTGGGCTTTTCACTGAAATATTACTTTATTTTTTTTTTTTATTATTTATTTATTTTTTAAGTTGTACTTTCTTTTCTTCTTCGTTACTCTCTATTGAAAGATTTTTCCGACACTGGAAGTTGCGTTTATACAGGGCCGGAAACAAAAACCATAAACAGATTCGCTGAACATGAGCTTCTAATTGCTGTTGTTGGTCTGGATGGCATCATGACGTCCCTTTGGGGCAAGAAGGAAGGAAGCAGGAAGGTTTAACGAACGGAAGAAAGTGGTCAGATCAGTGGAGACTATATAAGTCAGCACTGGAAACATGATCCAGCAACCCCATAATGAGAAAGCACTCGGAGCCCAAAACCAAACACTAAGTGGTAACATTGAAGAAGCCATCTGAATGGTTGTCTATGGCCTAAAAAATTACTTACTTTTAAACTGTGATCCGGATGATCTGCCATACTGTTCCTTGTCCCATGAGCCACCTCTCCACAACACAAATATGTCCACGCAAGCACGCACGTGCAAACAGACAAACACACGCACGCACGCACGCACACACACACACACGCAAAAAGCAGAACCTACTTTGGCGGAAGTAATAACGCTGCCTCACCCATATCACTAAAATCGAAAATAAAGCCACCCAGTGTGTCTTCAACATGTTGAGTCATAATTTCCAGGTGTTATCAAAACAAACACCAGACAACAACGCCTCACAACAACCGCCACCGTGGAGAGCAGGATTTTACTGACTGTAGAACCCCAGACAGAACCAACCTGACACGAGGGAGCTTATCTGTAGTGCAGCAAGAACTGCATGTGGAGATGTTCAGCAGCACACATCCACACGTGTCACCTCATCTTGTATCTGTGCATATGATCTTCACAACATCTTCATAAGTTGGAGCTTCTTTTTTTATTTAAAGGTTTCAGGTGCCAATGTTCTCTAACAACCTGCCCACAGGCAGGCACACAGTAACTATGACAGCAGCTATTTAAGGAAAGAACAATTACTGTGGCACATGCACACCAGCGCCACACTTTCCACCCCCTCTGCACACACCTACATGCAGCCATTTAACTAAAGCAACGGTAGCGGCGGCAACTTTAACATGCTGCAACACTTTGTTGTACCCCGTAAACATGTCATCACCCCCCGTGCGCCTGCATCCCATATACCCACCTACACCGCTCGTTAAGTGAGGAATTAATTACCCCATGTATATTATATTCTTCTGTTCTATACGCGTCTCCCCCCTGTGTACACATCGCGCACACACGCACACATTTAGCACCTGTGCTTTGCAGATTAGATGATGATATGCTGTGTTTTCCCCAGCAGTAACAGGCTCCCTTCTGACAGGTAATTACACAAGCAGATTGCTTTCATGGCCTCCTTACTCCAGTAAAGGTCACAGTTTATCTGGGTGGGAGAAACACACACAGACCCCTGATTGGGATCTATCAGCAGCCTGCAAGCAGCCTGCAAGCAGCCGCCACCGCCGCCTGATGAGCCCCGAACCAAACACCTCCGATTTGAATTTCAGACGTCAAACAGCCTCTTTTCATCGCTGTGACTTCCTGGGTGTTGCTTTGAGTCCAATCCATATGCTGTATTGATTCCTGAACACGTATAGGCCCTGCGCCGTACGTCTGTGAGGTAAATTGACTTTACTGGTCGATAGCAATCTCAGAGTCCATAGGCAATTCAGCTTCCTCTTGGCTCACACTGTAAAAAACAAACAAACACCACTACAAACAAGCTTAATACTGTATACAGGATTTTTTCCATGCATGGGGCAGCATGATGGCTTGGTGGTTAACACATCGAGGTCCAGGGTTCAGATCCCAAACTGGGCTGACTGACTGTACAGAGTACATCTTCGGTTTCTTCCCGCCTCCAAAGACGTGCAGCTTAGCTGAACTGGAAACTCTAAACTGCCCCGCAGGTGTGAACGGGAGTGTGAATGAATGCCTGTCTCTGTGTGTCAGCGACTGTCCAGGTGCCCCAGTCCCACATGACCCTGAGCAGGACAGGCACACACATATGGACACAGAATGATGTTGACAGGTACTCAATGCTCAGATGATTTGTACATAGGAAGGTAAACAACATGTACATGGACCAAATTAATAGAATTGTGTCGTTCTCTCAGTGTTGGGGACTTGTGTGTAACCAGAGCATGTAAATGGGGGAGTGGAGAGCATGATCGCTCCCTTACGTTCTGTTAAGTGGAACAATAATCTGCCTTTCTGACAGTTATGGCGTCTGGCAAAAACAAGTTGTTGGCATGATTGCGTAAACATTTTAGTCGAGTTAACAAGTGAAATTGCTCTCTTGCCTCTTGTCCCATCCTCCACTGTTGGATTCCTTCGGTTCAACGTTTCCAACTGTTCACGTCGACGTCACATAGCTGCTCTCTCTGGTTAATCTTGAGGACTTGGAAGATCTTGAGAAATCTGCATTTTAACACCAAAATGAGAGAGGTTCATTAATAAATCATCATGAAAAGAGCTTGAGTCAAACAGAGTGCATATTAGACCTGAGACAGATCAGAGGAATGGGGATCATTAATGTGCGATTATCACACGTTCAAGGTTGAGAGATGGAACTGATTAATAAAGCGGTTAAATTAAGTGCTTAATTTGAAAAGACCTACACAAACTCAGCTGCACAGAAGCCAGAGACACCACTCGTATTTGTATTAATGTCTTCTTAGATGTTTCGTTCTTAGAAATGTGTCATTTGTGTGAGAAAGTGTCAGATAGTGGAAGTGTCCCCCCCTTTCTTAGGCAATTTTCGGTTAAACTGCTGGGTTGCCATATGTGGATAGAAGTGTCTCCATATCGGTCCTGGTCTGTGCTGTTCACATATCTAGAGATGAAATCAGATCTGGGACCACATACAGTATGTAAGCCAAAGAAATCTGATTTGGTTTGTTCACATGTGGGCAAAACATGTGTACTATGCTTTTCTGATGAAGTGTAACAGCTCCACAGGTGATGAGCAGTCCCAGTGTGAATGGCACAATGTACAACAACAGAGTCCTGACAGCTGATGTAAACCTGCTCCTCAACAGCTATTCAGCAGAGGCGCCACAGCGTAAATGATGATTCACTGCCTATTCAGAGCCGCCCGACACTCGGCTCCACTCTAAGAGCTCTACGCTGCTGTAACTGAGACTATTCACACTCTGGCTACGAAGCAAAGCAGCCACTCGGTCTGCATCTGTACCTGAAGCTGTAAACAGGAAGTGGGTGGAGCACAGACCTAAAGTAGTGCAGAGAGAGTATTGTGCTCCTGATACCTACGCCAAGGAGGATGTGTTATTGCCTCGGTTTATGTGTGTGGTTGTGTGTGTTTTAGCAGCACAACTCATTCATGGGGTTTTGAAACTTTGTGGAGAGTTGGGTCTTGTGTCAAGAACCATTACATGAAAATTTATTTTAGGCCATAGACAACCATTCAGACTGCTTGTACTGTGTTATCACAAGATTGCCACTAGGTGGTATCTGAGACTCGGTACAGCAACCTTCAAAACAAAACACTCACAACCACTGGAACTCTATCAGTAGGATCTGAGTCCGCAGGATCTGGATCTGCTGGTCATAAAGTCGTCTTCAGATAGGAGCTCTATGTATCCAGGCAGAGCCGAGTGCCTAGCAGGTCTAAAAATATGCAACTAGCACCGTCATCTAGCTGAGATGGAGCTGATTCAGTAAAGGACAAATAGTTTGAATGGATCTTCAGCAGCTACAGAGCTCCATCCAGAATGGATCCAAGGTTATTGAATTAGGTATTTCTATAAATAGATCTTAGAGCAGCACTAGGTCAGTCTAGCCCTAGTGCTGTGTTAGTGTAACTACATCCATTTAGCCAGCGTTTCTCCTAGTTTCACGGTCGTTTCAGTGCCAGGCTCTCTACTCTAATACAGTCTCCACTGCATTGAGTCCCGCTAGACAGCACACACACGCACGACGGCCATAGTGCAGGTTTGTTTACATCGTTAAAGCAATCCGACCCTACCATTCCAAAATAAGGCAGCAGATACATGACACTTTGGAGGGGGTTACTGGACAGGTACCGGCCCAATCTGACACACACTCTGATATATGTGTGTTGGCCTTGGCGGAGGTATGCTCTTGGCTAAAGAGTTCTTTCTGGTTTCTGTCTGAAACCATTTGCTAATTCATCATCAGTACTAATTGGTGTCTCTGTTAACCTTCGAGGGTTCATCAGTCCAAACATGAAAGACTTTAGCTGGAGTCTGTTTGGCCTCAAATGATGATGAATAGAATTACTATGAAACCGGAATAAAAAAACATCACTCCAATGCTGACAGACGGGCTGAGCTGGGAGGAAATTATGCTGAAAAATTAATAAGTGCAACACATCTGCACTACATCCATCAACACTGACACAAACATTTCATCAGCAGTTGCACTACATTAACAAATTACATTATTAGTACTATGATGAGGTTGATTTATTTCTTTTTACAATTTTATGATATTTTATGATTTTTTTTTTGGGTCAGACCTGCTTGAACAGTCACCTGGATTTTATTTCCAAGCTCCCAAATGTTATTTTTCCTGCTCCAAGAAGACAATGTTCACTACTTTTAATATGAAATGAGGTCATCTTGTGTCTCTCGGGCGACTCAGGATATGGGTGTGCCAATAATAAGTGATAATAGAAATAGAGAAAATGCAATTAGGCCTACAATAAACAACCACATATACCTACTTACTTTAGATGAGGGAAAGGCAAAATACTGCTCTTAGTCAAAGTTTGGAGCTGATGAGTGATACGTGTTTATGTGGCATATGTATATAAGCATACATACATACAGTGTATGTAAGATGGCAGTTTAAAGTTTCTCCTTGAACCTCTCCCTCCTCAGGAACGCCTGCTAATGAGCTTACTGCCCAGGAATGTTGCCATGGAGATGAAGGAGGACTTCCTGAAACCGCCTGAGAGGATCTTTCACAAGATCTACATCCAGCGTCATGACAATGTCAGGTACGGTGGTGTCATGACAACTGCGCTGTGGACTGGGGTGCGCGGGGGGGGGGCGGGTGGAGTGTTTTGATCCGAATGTCACCTGCTGTGACGTCAAGGTCAGGAATGGAAGGAGAGCAATTAAGGTTGGCCATTAATGCAGACATGCCCAGAGTGCAGAGAGAAAAGGGGCAGATCAGATAAGAAGATGCTATTCCTGGTAGATCATCAGCTCCTCCGCAGCTTTGATATTGTTGTTATGGAGATTAGCATCACTTTGCCTCTGCACACCACACCAGGCTCACAAATGTCTTCAGCAAAGCAATCAGGATGTGGTAACATTCATTATTACAATTTAAGGAACTGCACTGAGATCATTTTTTATAAAATGTATAGATTCATATGTATAATAAGACGTATAATGAGAAAAGGCTGACATCATCTCACAGGCAGATTCTTGTCTTGTTTGGAGAGCAATTACAGCCTGAACGTCATATCCCATTTGCGCTGGTCATCATGTTTGTTTCCAGAGAATGGCGGGGCCCGAGTGCCACCATGGATGTGATTGGCTGTTTGAACTCAAGGTCAGGCTCTCTGATTGAGTGTGAAACCATCACATACATGACGCCATGACAAGCTGCTGTTGGGTTTTTTCAATCCCTCATCTGACCAATCAGAATGGAGATCCCAGGTCTGATGCGTAATAACGGTCGATCCCGTCACCTACATGCCTGTTAAGTCATCAAAGTTTGGCAACGTCTGAACCCACCATAAGCTCTTCATTAACTTCAGCCATTAGTCACCGGATCTCCTTCTCTTCATTGTGATTAAACTTCAGTAGCAAGGATCAGAAAGCAACGAGGAAAATCAATCCTGTGCACATTGGCTGCTGCTCAGACCAACAACATGCTAGTTAACACCAACAGAAAACAGTTAAGGGGTTGTTAACATATAAAACTAAAGGGTCTGGTTCACTGGGTGACGTGCTTAATACATTTTGCTAATCAGCATGACCTAAGCTCCTCTGCCTGAGTGTGTGGGATCCCGGCCTGTCATGACTGTGGAGCTGATTGCATTCCGACACGGCGATGAAGAGGACGGAGAGCTTTATCAGTGTTGAGTGCTCACCAGCGTGTCAACAGCACTCCTGTCAAGAGACCAGGCTCTCCACTCTCCAGCTCTTCATTCCACTCGTCTATCTGCTCTGTTCACTGAAAACAAGTCATCTCTGCCTGTTATTGAGTCTTATTTTGTTAAAGGCCAAATATTCTGTGGTTTAATGCCTCTAAAAATGCATCTATTAAGATAAACCCAAAGGTCCTTGAGGAACTTGAGGAAAAAGTGCAATGCTGGTGCACTTGAGTGTGAATGTTCTTTAATGGAGGTCACCTTCTCGCCTTCTCGTGTTTGTCTCTTCAGTCACCACTTCATTCATTTAGCTAACGAGCACTCTCTCGCTTGCAAAGCATTGAAAATTCCATGTTCTTTTGTGGCGAGGCTCAATCTTTGGCTCTGTGGCGTCACTTCCTGTTTGGAGCCGACGCCACAGAGGCCGGAGCCTGTTTAGATTAATAAGAGCCTTCGCAGTGAATAAGAGAAGCTTCAAATCGATCCTATATTTTACAAGGAGCCAGCGTAGTGGAGACGTGTGCTGCTCTGCTTAGGAGGCGGTTGAATAATGAGCCACAGCAGGCCGAGCGAGAAGAAACTAAATCATGAATTATGGACCTGAGCCCTGTATGGGACAGAGGAAAGTAACTTAGAGATTTTTCGAAATTGAAAGAAGCAGGAAGGAGACGGCGTCTTGTTCTTCAAGATTTATGTGCTGATGAAGGTGAACACCTCAACTGAGACCTGGTGCAAGAAGGACGTCAACAGCACAAACCACTGAGTGAGCCTCGGACCACTGAGTGAGCCACGGACCACCGGGTGAGCCCGAGTGTGAGATGATATCAATCAGTTCCCAGCACCATCGTCATCTGGAAGAATGTCTAGAGAAATCATACTAACGCCTTTTCAATTTTAAGCAATGTTTGTTCTGTAAATGGGTAGAATATTGCCACTGCTGATTGTATGTTTGTTTAAAGGAAACCAGAATTTTAGGACAAATATGTTTGATCAGAGAGATTTTCACAGTCACCCACAGCTACAGAGACCAGAATCAGAACAGCCGCTGACTACTCTCTGCCACTCTGGCATTTAGCCAAACGGCACACTGCTGCACCCAGAGACCCAGCCCCCCCGCCCCTTGTCCACACACACACACACACACACACACACACACACACACACACACACACACGTAAACACACAGTGAACCCCCAGCTTTATGTGCTGAGCAGGGCCCTGACATCTCCCTGATCTGGCCCCCTTTGATGTGGCCTGGGAACGTTTGATCGCACACCTATTTAGATCCCCCGCCGCTCCACTCTCCATCAGAGCCCCTCCGCCCCCCAACCCACATCCGTGTTCCCTCTGCCCCCGCCGCTCCTCCTCCTCCTCCTCACTCACGACAGAGCGGCAGCAGCACAGCTCCATTCAGAGACACAACACAAGCCTGTCGTGATCCGGCTTTGCATACATCAGGTTCAACTTGCTGCGCTGCCAAAGAGGGCGACTAACTTGGTCACGATGCAGAGGAGAGGGGGCGTCAAGTCTATCTACTGACAGATAAAGATGCATCAGGATGAAGCCAACTGAGACGAGTTTAAAGGACTCATGTTTTACTCTATATTAGCAAGTTCCATATAGTTCCAATTGACTGCAGAGTATGTCTAATGGGTGCTTGGACACAATATGACAGTAACTGTAACTTTCAGATGGTCCCTTGCGGCCTGCACAGAGTTAAGGTATAATTTAGTGAAATGTGGCGCAATATTTCGCTGCAAAGCCAAAGCCGCTCTTTGGAAGTGAAATGTTCGCAAAGGCTAAACAGTGCTGTGGTGTCTGCAAGCGTTCAAGCTTTATATTCAAACAATCAAACGGGCAGCTTCATAATTGTCGCATAGACTATCAACTACTTTGGGGGCCAAGCAATGATGAATACTGCAGGAGGGGAACTGGCCTCCAAAAGTGTGAGGAATCAGTGGATGATTAATCCGGAAAAACAACAACAAACTAAATTGGGGGCAACATGGAGCATCTGACTAGGTAGGACTCCAAATGTCTAAGTTCCTGGGCTATTGTACGACTGTCATTCTGAATTTGTTACCTCAAATGGGTCTTTGCCAGAGTTTCCGGTCTGTTAGCACAACATACCCTGTTTGGGTGTCCCGGGGATCATAGCTGAGCCGTGGCAGAGGAACACTCGCCGCTAGCTGACTGTCGTCTTTGCTGCCAGAACTGTAGGTTACACAGTTGTTACTATAGAAACTAAAAAGTACCGGAGGACAGAAGCTCCACGCAGCCAAGCATGCACAGCGAGCTGGAGATAAACTTTTGGTAGTGTTCCAATAAAAACATTCTGAATTTTCTCAGAAATAAGCTGAAACTGACTTAAGTCCTCAGCCTCCAACATTCTTCATCCCAAGTTTAATAGAACTGACACTTTGCTTTTGCTTTTATAAACAATGTTGTGCTCTTATTGGAACGGTACCAAGAGTTTGAGTCACGACCGGCAGCAGGAATTTTAGCAAGATTAGATTCAAAACATTTATGTTGAGGAACTCTGACAGAAACGTTGCAGTGATCCATGGTTCTATTAAACTTCAACTGGCAGAGAAACACTGTGAGCAGGAAATAAGAAACACATCAAATGTGTGTGGACACAAAATACCAGTGAAAAATTGGTACAAATCACAAGCAGTGAGACTGAAACATTGATGAATGTTTACATGAATGGATCAACTGTATTCTTAATTTGATTCTCGCAGATTCAATCAGTATGATCAAAGTTTTTTGTGTAAAAGTACTGACTGAGCCTAACAGACTGAGTCTAACTGACTGAGCCTAACTGACTGAGTCTAACTGACTGAGCCTAACTGACTGAGTCTAACTGACTGAGTCTAACTGACTGAGCCCAGGTGGTAAATGTGTGTTAGTCAATGTTGATTGAATCTGTTGAGCTGTGATTTGCTGATTTTGGCTCGACTAGTTGTTTGTATTGGACTGGTGTTGAATCGGCGTCACCACATTAGCACGTTTGTAACTGGTGAGCAGATCGACTGGATAAGACGGAGATGTTTTTGCGGCGCTCTCCACGGGGGTCTGTGGGCTTCAGACTGAAACTTAACTGGAAGTCAATGAGATCAATAGCAGCTTGTTTGTTGCCGTCTGCCTGCCCGTGAGCCAGAGGATGAGGAGGCTGAGGAGCTTTTAACACCTTCCTCAAACTCCACCAGCAACCCAGCAGCAGCCACTTTAGCTGTAATTGATTTAGTGTTTGGTCTGAAAGACAGATTTACTTATGGGGAATTGGATTATGGCGCTGGCTGCTGTACAAGTGGGTCACTTTTGATCACCGTTAATCTATTTCTTTCCAATTGTGTGTATGGGTGTGTGTTTGTTGTTATAGTATCTACACAGCAGCACCTACTTTAATGAACCTTTATCAGAGCAATACAAGCAATTTTGTGTTATGAACTATTACGAGGCGTCAAACTCTTAAACTAATCTCTCTGTTGATGTCCTTCTCCTTTATCTCTCTCTCTCTCTCTCCCTCTCTCTCTCTCGACAGCATCCTGTTTGCAGACATCGTGGGCTTCACCAGTTTAGCTTCCCAGTGCACCGCTCAGGAACTGGTCAAGCTGCTCAATGAACTGTTCGGGAAGTTTGACGAGCTGGCCACAGTAAGAATTACAGACTTTCACACATTTGAAAGAGCTCCGAGCCTAAAGAGGCCCCGTTATACAGCTGTCTGATACACATAGTGGAGTGACGTACGAGGAGACTTAACATCATATTCAAGTTCAAACACCTACGTAGATGTACCTGGTTACTTTATGTACACGTGTATTTTAACATATGTTAAGCCAGGCCTAAGCCTCCTGTGTGTCTACAGAAATACAGATCAAACTCACTGACTGGGCATGTGTGTGTGTGTGTGTGTGTGTGTGTGTGTTTCATGCAATATTAATATGATCACAGTGGTGTGGCATCAGATAATCCATCTTCTCTCTTCTAATCCTCTTTCCCAAAGAACATCACTACACAGGCTTAATGTATGCGACTATACAGTCTCTCTTTCAAGTGAAACGGCCCAAATAAAGATCTACACACACACACACACACACACACACACACACACACACACACACACACACACACACACACACACACACACACACACACACACACACACACACTTTACTTCAGCGCTGTATCAATATACTGAACAGTTTAGAATAAAACATGAGATTAAGAGTAAATAATACATTAATGTAGTTTTCTTGAAATCTTTTCTTGTGGGAGTAAACCAACACTAATAGTCGGCCCGTCTCCTTTGGTGTGGACATCCGCCTTGACTACGACATCATCTGACAACCAGCTAAAGAGTTTGTGTCCCAGTGGGAAATGTAGACACAAATATTCGCCTCCTAGTTCAATAACGCGGCTAAGCCCATAAATGATTGATCATTTCCTCTCCTTCACATCTCTAATCATGAATCTCTTCCGTGTTCATTAGATAACATACAATCACGTCTCAAACGGCAGCCTGAGTCCTTATTCCCCTGCACTGAAGATGTAATCAGCCCAGTTATTAGCAGCGTTTTTACATTTATTTACAAGTGAATTTCCAAATCCTCTCCGTGACTTTTCCATAACTGCGCAGCAAGTTGTCATGATTGGATTTCAGTATTGTTTGTTAAGTAAGTCTGAAGTAATGCCTTAATGATTCTGCTCCAGGTTTTATCCAGTACAACACAACATGTACATTTGGAGAACGATAGAATCCAATGAATCCGGTCCATGTTCCATGTCTTACTTATAATGTTATCTTTATATTTAATCAAAGTAAAGACAAAATTGAGTACAAAATTTTGTATTGAGTACAAAATGTATCCTCCTTTCAGACGTGACTGGGCCTGTTTTTAAAATCCTTACTTTTCTCTCAAATTGCACCAACTCTCTCTACATTAATCCCACCCAAACCACACACACACACACACACACACACACACACAGGCACACACACACACACACACACGCTTCTCCAGAAACTTTTATTCCCCTTATATTTTTTATTCAAGTGTGCAGACATTAAGGCAAAGTCACAAAATCAGCAGCATTATCTTTAAACTCATTCTGTGGAGAGAGGGACAGACACAAGGTAATGCAGCGGGTCCATATCTGTGCTCAGTACGCCCTTATATGGAAAATATGTGATGAGGATATGTTGTGTGTGTGTGTGTTTGTGTGTGTGTGCGTATCCTAATTGAGATATATATGCTGTCATGTTGGTAAGGGGGAAATTCACTTTCAAACCTGCTGTCAAAGCTGCTGAGCCTTTCTGAGACACACACACACACACACACACACACACACACAAACACAAACACACACACTTATTGAATTTATTCCCTTGATGCTTGCCCTCTGGGTAAACACTGGATGCCTGAGCACAAATCTCATGCTAACCTTTGAATGATTAATCAGAAAAGTAATATTAATATCTAATATCTTAAATTAATATTAACATTTATCTACATATTAATCTCAGAATATTTGGTGTTAGTATGTAGGGTTAGTAGTATAAGTAAGTATGAGGAGTCCTCAAACACCTTTTTTCGTCCAAACAAAAGTTTAAAAAGTCAAAGTGACACTCAGAACATTAATATAAAATCCACAAAGGCTGCAAATCAAATAACCAAAACAACAAAAAATGATTAATTTTCAGATTTCACTTTCTGAACGCAAATGCAGCAAGAAAAGACGTCCACTCAGCTTCTTTACATCCAAAATGTGAGTCCAAATGTGGCATAGTTTGGAAGCACACACACACACACGCACACACACACTATGCAGATGCATTTCCCTTGAACATCAGCTTAATGTCAACTGATAATATCTCTCTTTCTCTTATTTCTGCATGTACACACACACACACACAAACACTCACACACACACACACACACACGCACACACGTACACACACACACACACACAGAGGGTGTGTCGCACATCCTTGCAGTGGGATAATCATCCACATTCTGAATTCTCATATCCTCCCACGCCAGAATCTTTCTGCTCCCGTGAGCAGAAAACCAGAGCGCCCGTCTCCTCTCCTCTCATCTCTGCCTCTTACCCTGCAGTTGTCATGAACCCTCTGTGTGTGTGTGTGTGTGTGTGCGTGTGTTTATTACTTAGAGGGTGCCTGCAGGCTAAGCTTTGTAGCGTCTACCATTAGGTTTTCCTGATGACGGTATGTGATTCCGAGCCAAATGGAAAACCTGTGTGCGCGTCGCTGATTGAAACTGAATTACCTGCACATTTACATGTAACCGTGCCGTTGTTGTAACCGTGCCGTTGTTTGTGCTTTTCTGCAGATTTTCACATGTTCAGTGGAGTGTGTGCGTGTGTGTGTCATCCCTGAGTTTGTGCACTGTGACAAATAGCTGATCTGTCTGGGAATGTGTAGGCGGGATTCTACTTCAAGAGCATGTCGGAGCAATTAGAGTTAGTCTCAACTACAAACACACACACGCGCACACACACACACATCTTACATGAACACAGATGCAGCTTCAGTGTTCCCTTCAGCGATGTAGGAGGAGGTACTACTTTACATTCTTTACAGTGGGCCTCACCACAGCACCACCCGCACAACCAAGAGGCCCTGATTCCAAATACAGAGAAAGAGTCATTAGCATTAAGCCACATTAGCTTTATATTTAGAAAACCTCACATATCAAGCATGATTGTACACTGTGCCACATTTTAATTTTGCGAATTTTAATTCCATAAATGGTGCGTCCTGACCCCAGATAGCATCGTGGCTGTGAGGGTGAGCGGCGCCGTCTGATGCCTCAGAGGCGCCTCTGAGATTCGCATCAGTGCACAGCGTTGAAAGTTCACAACACGGTTTGCAGTGATCCAAAAAGCTCCTACCAGACAAAACCTGGGACGTAATCCTGACTGCATCGGTTCAGACATATTTTTATCGGTAAAATGCGATTTTTGACTCTCATATCAATAATATCACTATTTAGTTTCACCCTCTGATAAACCTGCAGCGTGAGAGCTCTGCCTCTTTGCCTGGGTCTATGTGTGTGTCAGTACATGTAACCTCAACACACAGAAACACACACACACACACAGATTGCATGGGAGAGGGAAAACTAATAAACAATACTTATGACACTAAATGCTTAATACAACACGATTTCTGACCCGGAAGAGAATTAAATGAAAATCATGGTTCAGATAATAACACTGTTATCTCTCTCTCTCTGTCTGTCTGCCTGTCTGTCTGTCTGTGTTTCAGGAGAATCACTGCAGGCGCATTAAGATCCTGGGCGACTGTTACTACTGTGTGTCAGGCCTGACCCAACCCAAGGCTGACCATGCTCACTGCTGTGTGGAGATGGGGCTGGACATGATCGACACCATAGCGTGAGTCAATACGCATCAGCACCGACATACAGTCATGCGGTCATACGGTCCTATGCATTCTCACACTCACACCTCCATCTCCAACATCATATCTAATATATAACAGACAAATTCATTTACACTCTGAACAAAAGGTAAAAGTGCCAGATGAATGCAGAGAAGGGACCAACATGTTGGACAGAAATCCATCTGATGGCATCATGGCAGGATTGTTGCAGGTTTGGTTAATCGGACTTCCAGACCCACTGAACCCAGATGTCATCCTGTACAACATCCAACTGGGCTGCAGTTCTAACCCACTTGGAAATCAGTCAGTTACACCCTAATCGGGTCAAAACCAGAGGTTGAAATCCTGCAACTCCTCACCACGGGGGGGGGGGGGGTCAGTAAAGCACAATGTTGTTGTTTGGCAACAAGGGAGGATGTGGAAGAGTTTTTCCTACTGATGCAGAAGTATTATAACATTTAGCCCCACTTAAGTTAGTTTGCACGTCTATTTAGACACACTGCAGCCCCCCATGCACACAGAGGGACCTTCCTTGACACATATATTTGGCAATGGGAGACAAATGTGGCCCTTGAAGCCCCTGCGTCCCCTCCCCCGCCTCACACACACATAGCCTTTACCTCATTTCCCCACGTGAGCGCTGGCCTGTCATGTTATTTCCCTGCTGTTCTATCTGAGCGGATGGATGTACCCGCTGGAGCCCTTTATCTCAAAGGACAGGTGCTGCCATACACACTCAGCCCTCTGTGTGTGTGTGTGTGTGTGTGTGTGTGTGTGTGTGTGTGTGTGTGTGTGTGTGTGCGCGTGTGTATGACAACCCTCCTTCAGCCTGATGGGCACATTTTTCTCACTCTCCCTCCCCCTACAGACACACACACTTTGACAACCCTACGCCGCTCTTTATGTCCTCTCTCTCTCTCTCTCTCTCTCTCTCTCTCTCTCTCTCTCTCTCTCTCTCTCTCTCTCTCTCTCTCTCTCTCTCTCTCTCTCTCTCTCTCTCTCTCTCTCTCTCTCTCTCTCTCTCTCTCTCTCTCTCTCTCTCTCTCTCTCTCTCTCTCTCTCTCTCTCTCGTCTGAAGTGGCTCACCTCCTGCTGGTGGCAAGGGGCTTTGTGTAGTGATTTAGCCGAGAGAGGCTTGAGCTTTGGAAATGTCCTGCATGCACACACTTACACGCACACACACACACACACACACACACACAATAACTGTTTGGTGAGACATTAGTACATCTACCAGGAGGCCGTTTTCAGTCTGAGAGGTGTTATTAGGCTAAAAGATCCCTCACATCACTACAGGGCCACCTCCCCTCCGGGAACTTCATCTGTCTGAGTCAAACTGAAGAGCATCTCGGCTGCACTTTAAACATTCTTCTGAGGCCAAAAACAACTGGAAAAGGGAGGAGCTCAGTCCCTCATATGTAAAGGAGGAAAATGTTGCGAGGTTGAGAGTCACCTGAGCTGAAGCTGACAGACTCTAGCTGTTGAATGAGGGGCTGGTGGGAAAATCACGTGGTATAGAGACGACACGTGGCTGTCTGCACCCCAACAGCAGACCACAGGGGGCCAATCAGTGACACAGACTGCATAACCATGGGGAATGGGACATACCAATTTGGGGAGAAAAGGGCGAAAACTATTTGGCAACCAATAACAGAAATGTCTCAATGTGCATGTGGGGCTACAGAATCTTTGCTTTATGTTCTAAGGTTCATTGAAATTTGTAATCACCCTCTTAGCAGCAAACAGGTTGGCAGAGGTGAAAATTCAGCGGTAACAGATATATCTTGTTCTGCCCCCTGCAGGTCGGTGGTGGAGGCGACAGAGGTGGATCTGAACATGCGCGTTGGCCTCCACACGGGACGGGTGCTGTGCGGCGTGCTGGGCCTGAGGAAATGGCAGTATGACGTCTGGTCAAACGATGTCACACTGGCAAATGTGATGGAGGCTGGAGGGCTGCCTGGGTCAGTGCAGCCCCATCAAGACACAAGCACACGCCACACACACACACCACACACACACACACACACACACACACACACACACACACACACACACACACACACACACGCACACACACACACACCATAGACCAGCAAATGAGGTCACAGGGACTCATGTTGCATAAATTAACAGAGGGCTACTCATACTTTATCAACACACATATGTGATAAATACAAAACTGAGGCAAAAACATAAACATTCTTGGCGGAGGTAATTATGTCAGGAAAACTCACAACAAACTGATTAGAATATCAAAAAGAGACAATTGATGGGCTCAGGGTGATCTTCTCCCAGGGTCAGGTTGTAAAGTGTGATACCGTCTTGTCTCTTGAAGCAAACTGCGGGCTGTCAGACTGATAATAATGATACTAAGCACAATAACAGCCTAATCTGCTGTATACACTGCTGTGCCTGTTCCTCCAGTAAGGTGCACATCACCAGGACCACCCTGGAGTGTCTGAATGGAGACTATGAGGTGGAGCCAGGATTCGGCCACGAGCGACACGCCTTCCTCCAGAAACATCACATAGAGACATACTTCATCGTCCCATCGCACAGACGCAAGGTACATGTTGTTTTTGTTTTTCTTATTCCAACAAATGTAATGTGATATGATAACAATAGTGGCCACAGAAAATCGCTTTAATGGAACTAATAGCGAAACATACATATAAACAAAACAGGATAAAGGGGACTTCCAGGTTCCCTGAAATAAAGTGTATAACCCAGTCTGTCCACTGAAGGGATCAGAATGAATGAGTTGGTTACTGTCCCTGCCCAGAGAATGTCCCTCCCCACAGGCATTAAAGCACCATCCCTGCAGGCAGGTAGCTTCCTGTAGCAGTGTATCAGGAGTATCACAGCTCACAGGAACAGAGCGCAATCAAATCAGAACGTAATCAAGGAGTAATAAAGAGTGTGTTTAAATTGTGTGTATGTGTAATTTGCAGGAGCTCAGTTATGAAGTCTTGCTCTTCATCGTTATGTGAGATACACACCTTGTAATTATGGGATGTTCATGATGTTATATGAGATCTAGATCTATCAATTAATTGATCTTTATTAAAAGTGATGAACAGTCATCAGAACCTGATTTAATTAGCTGTTATCTCTCTTGGGGTTGAAGCAATTGGAAATACTGATGTCCGAAATGAATGTACATATGTGGAATTATCCATATAGATCATTATATATCTCACAATATTAGTAAGGCATCAGTAAATTTGCGTCCAAACTTGGTCACTGACATTGTTTACATGTAAGTTTGAGCATTTTGGAGATATGGGGTGTTCACTTACCACATCTGTTGGTCTGGCGAGCCACTCAGAAAGCCTCTGAAAGGACCCAAGCAGAGCTCTTTATTACTTACTTAATATTTACTCTATTCATGCGTGTAAACATCTAAATTGTAGTTAACAGCCTGAAGCCGTTCTTCAATAGGAACAACAGAATCCTACTGATCTGGTTCATGTAGAGCGCGCACACACCACACACACACACACACACACACACACACACACACACACACACACACACACACACACACACACACACACACACACACACACACACCTCGCTCTAGTCTTTGGTGTAGCAGTCTGTCAGGTTTATTTGTTGTAGCAACATTTGCTAATGTCAACAGCTGGCAGCATGTAAACTTGGGCTCAAGCTGTTTCCTAGCAACAAATTCCGAACAAACGTTCTATAATTATTCGCAGCCTTCCGATTGATCGTGTGACGTTAGCGTGACATCAAAGCTTGGGAGTAGCTGTGCGTAGCGCCACAATAATGAAAGAGAAAACTGGATGCTTCCCACACACTTTGTGAAACTCTTTGCCTGCAGCTACAGAGCTGAGACGCCCTCACACATGACCCCACACGCAGGGACCTACAACCTCACTTCCTACTGAAAATCAAAGATCCTTTGCTTGCAATTATGAGATATTTGAGCTCATAATTACTTGTGGTTACAAGAGGTTGTGTTTGTAATTTTGATTACAAGATGAGAAATCATAATTATGAGATAAGGAAGTCATAATTAGGAAGAAAGGCTTTCTGCTTCTTTGGTGAACGGAATGTGGTTCTGTTTATTGGAAGGAAAACACAAAGCCACTATTTTACTATTTGTGTGTGTGTAGGTGTATCTGTTTCATACACTCAATTGGAGCGGTGACACATCTGTTTGTGTTGTAATAGTTAATCCTATGAGAGAGGGAAGCAGGTCACATGTTAATCTGCTGTACACATACTAGCTTCACTATCTCACTACTATGCATGTACAATATGGTGGAGTTTGTGTGTGTGTGTGTGTGTGTGTGTGTGTATCACAGATTAAAACCACAGCTTTTACTTCTCATGCACAACGTATATTCACAGTAAACTGACCTCCTCTCTCTCTAACTCTCCCTCTCCCTCTCTTTCTCCATCTCTCTCTCTCTCTCTCTCTCTCTCTCTCTCTCTCTCTCTCTCTCTCTCTCTCTCTCTCTCTCTCTCTCTCTCTCTCTCTCTCTCTCTCTCTCTCTCTCTCTCTCTCTCTCTCTCTCTCTCTCTCTCTCTCCCTCTCTCTCTCTCTCTCCATCATCTAGCTGAGATGGAGCTGATTCAGTAAAGTAAAAACAGTTTGAAAGGCTCTTCAGCAGTTTCAGAGCTCCATCCAGAATAGATCACACATTATGTATCATTGATTCATAATTTCAACACTAATAAAGAGGGAGAGCTCATTCAAGTTACTGAGGGAGGTTTTCACAAGGTCAAGAGGTCAGATTACAAAAGTTAAATGTACATGGAAATGCATGTTTTGGCTGTGATAGTGTTAGAGAGAATTGTTTGGCCTTGGAGGAGGGCTGGCTTTCTGCTACTTCACTGTCCTCTTAAATGAGATTGACTTTGGGTCGCCATCGGCTCCACCAATAGGCCCACTGACAGGTTTACGTTTTGAAGGACCCACAATCATCATGATCTCTCTCTTTCTTTGCAGATCTTTCCGGGTCTGATTTTGTCAGACATTAAACCAGCCAAGAGGATGAAGTTTAAGACGGTGTGCTACCTCCTGGTGCAGCTCATGCACTGCAGGAAGATGTTCAAGGCTGAGATTCCCTTCTCCAATGTCATGACATGCGAGGACGACGACAAGGTGAGTCGTGTGTGTGTGTGTGTTTGTGTCTTGTGTCTTGTTCAGGGTTGACGTAAACTTACAAATCTTAACTTCCTTTAAAATGTTTTTACTTCTTAATTCTGTTGAATAATGGATTTCAGGTACAACATAAATGAGACTGAGGGCGAGAGAGTGAGTAGAATAGACATTATAGGTACCTGCTGGCTTAAAGTCGACCCTCGGTGTTTACATCTCTGCTATTAATTTGTGCTTATTCATGTGTTTCTAATTACCTTCATGTCTGTTTGCTTTAAACCATGTTGAGTCAGCAGTGAGTCAGGGCGCGTTGGCGTTTGGTTGGGTGATGGTTGGTGTCTGTGGTGGCCTCAGAGGGTCTGGCTGTCACAAATAGGCTGCTGGCTGTAATCCCTCCAGCTGTGTGAGCTCGGCCCAGCATTAGTGCTTCATGATTCTGATGAGGCTGCATTATGGCTGCTGCTAATCACCCACAGCCTGTTATCATCTCTTCTAATAGCATTAAGCGCATTGTTGCGTGATTATCCCAAAGGCCAAAATTCCAGCCTGGTGACGCAGTGGAGTTTTATAATAGAATTCTGCCATCACACATATTTTTGACTGTAGTAAACAATCCAAAGTACTTTGAAAGTACTCTGTAAAAGCGCTTCATCTCCATAAGCCATTAGTGGCCTTTCCATGCAAACTCTCCTCTGTGCAGACGGATTGTTTTGTTTGTGTTGTTTTGTGCCACTAATAGCGCAGAGCCCTGCGGACAGCTTCAGAGAAACTGAGGAATCGGACGTCGTTCTCGACCACGGCCGTGCAGCAGTCGCCGGGAACGCGAGTCCACCGATACATCGGCCGACTCATTGAGGCGCGACAGACAGAGTCGGAGACCACGGACCTCAACTGCATCACATTCTTCTACAGGAGCAGAGACAGGGAGCGCAGGGTGCGGACACACACACACGCAGTCACACAAACACGCACACACACACACACACACACACACACACACACACACACACACACACACACACACACACACACACACACACACACACACACACACACACACACACACACACACACACACACACACACACACACACACCTCTGTATCTAGAAACCTGGAAGTCCCCATTCATCTGCTGTTTTGGGCTTTTATTAAAGGCCAATCTAAAAATGTCTTCTTCCTTTTCATTTCGTCTTAGTTACTCTCCTCTGCCAGTAAACACAAATACATTTACCAGCACATAGAAAATGTAGTAAATATACACTTTCCTCATTACACACAAGGTGACATGCTTCGTGACTGCCCCCCCCCCCACCCAATTTTATACACACACATACACACACACTACACAGTCTTTAATTCTCCCTCTCTCCCACGCCTGATGGGTGTATGTGTGTGAGTGTGTGTGTGTGTGCGAGAGAGAGAGAACGAGAGAGAGAGGAATCCACCCACCCTCTCAGGAGGGGGTGCAGATAATGATTTGGGAAAGTCTGAGCAGCACACGTGATATCTTTCCCCTATGTGTGCGTGGGCAGAGTCATAAAGGAGACACGGAGCTGGGGTTTGTGCGAGAGGGAGGGAGAGAGAGAGAGTGAGAGAAAGAGAGAGAGAGAGAGAGAGTGAGAGAGTGAGAGAACGAGAGCGAGAGGGAGAGAGACAGAGAAACTGAGATTGCAGAGCATTATGAAAAAAATATAAAGATGTCTCGTGAGGTTTATAAAGGTCACTAAGGTTTTGCTGTATGTAAAAGATAAACTGATGGATTGATGGATTACATACTGAGGGATTGTCTCTTCTTGTTCCCCCCCTTCTCCCTCTCTCTCTGTGTCTCTTTCTCTCTTTCTCAGTATCACCAGGTGTATGACGATCACTTCATCAGTGCAGTGGTTCTCTCTCTGATCCTCGCTGCACTCTTTGGCCTTATCTATCTCCTAATGATTCCACAGTAAGTACACACATACACATGCAGACATAGAGACACTGGGGGAGTGGGGGGTGTGTGACTTGTCCTCCCACTTTTAAAGAGCTTGTCCCAGTCATTTTTACAGTTGAGAGCGAATCACTAAACTCCAGCTGTGATAATCCAGATGAGAAGATGTTCTGAGCTGATAGAGATCCAGACTCTCTCTAATCTAAGTCACCTTCAAACATCCAGCGTGATAGGGATGCGGAGGTATTTTTCTCTCGGGCAACATTCAGGCTAAATTCCCCATTGGTGCAGTTTATCCGCTGGCCGTGTGCAGCCTGTAAATACCGGTACAGTATAAAGTAGTATCAAACAATCCAAGAATGAAGAGTAGATGAAACCTCAAACAGTGGAAGACAGAGTCGTCTCTGGACATTTTGCACCAAGTCAACCGGTTCCATTGTGAGGCCAGAACAACACTGCTTGAAACATTTTTGCACAATTTACTATATCAAGTCCTAACTGCAGTCTGGCCACATGTGATTACTAGAGCCAGAAAAGCAGTGATTTATTTAAAATATATAATAGTATGAGTGCTTCAAATTACAGAAGTGGTAGCCTGCCTGAAGCATACTGGGGTAATTACTGTAATCCTACAACTGCCCCGTGGGGGATCATGAGGAAGTCAGTCCCTTTTCAAAATGCAGTTAAAATTAATATAACAGAAGTAAAACAAAAAATGGACTGAGGCAGGACAGGAAGAGGACTGATCACTGTACGCTCATTAAATATCTGTGACTCAAACAGGTCGCCCCAAGAGGTCATTTGCTTGCTGCTTCCAAAAACAAGACACACACACACACACACACACACACACAAACACAAACACAAACACAATTCCAGGTTGGCAGTCTATGTGTGGTGTAACTGGATCAATATTGCGTGTGTGTAGTGTTGAGTGAGTCAGTGAGAATGTGGGGAGGCCCTGCTCACTGTGCTCTCCTCTCCTCACACATGGCCCAGGGGGATGCTGGTGCTGCTGCTGCTGGTGCTCTGTGTGTGTTTCCACGTGGCCTGTGTCATGTACCTGCACCTCACCAGCGTTCAGGTAAGACCATGAATCTGCCTCGTCTTTTTTAATGAGGGAAGTCGGTGAAAATACACATTTATTTAGGTCAGTGGTTCTCAATCCTGGTTGTTGAGGGTATTTCCCATCTCTCCTGGTTCTGCTGATTGACAGGTACTTTTAGCTCATCAAGATCTGGCCGTAGACAACTCTTGTTGTTTCTGTGTTTCCTTTGTCTCATACCTTGGACACTAATTGGACCAAACATGACATGGCAGGTTGAGCTTTGCACCAACTACTTAACAAGCCATGTGTTACTTGGGTTCAATTATAGCCAGGGGCAGATATCAAAAACTAGTTTGTAAACACTGTACTGCACAGTGCAACATGTTTATCACCGTATGCTTGTTGTCTTGTGTTGTTGAAGTATACGGAAGTCTTTAGCTCCACCCCCTTGTGCTTTGAACGAACCACAAGATATAGAAGACGGTGGGGAGCAGTAATGGTCAAATGAAGTCAGAAACGCAGTGACAGTAGAGGAGAAGAAACATGACTGAGAGGGCCAAGTGGGAGTTTCACATACAGTATTCACATTTATAAGATACGTCGTCGATGCCTCTTCACAGCAACAAGTACGCTTGCCTGAACAGCTGGTTTGAAATCACCCAGCAGTTGCAACACCGACATGGAAACGTGTAAGTTGAGAGTTGATGCGGAATTATTCCAGGTACGAAAGAACACTAGTTTGCTGGTGCTGGTGCTGACAAGGGACGTTTGGGCCCTAACATTGCCTCCAAGGGGACATGGAATTTAATCCTTCCGATTTCCGGGAAGTACGTCTGGAGTACGAGAGCAACATCACAGTATAAGCCCTAAGATGTGAGGACAGAGGAAATTAAGAAAGGTGTTCCTTGAGGAATTACTTTTTGTGTATAGATAAAACAAAAAAAGAGGTTTGGAACACACCCTTGACCATCATTATGGTAAATAAATGGCCTCTTCCTCTCCTGTGTTCATGCTGCGTCCTCGGTAGCCTGCACATAATGAACCCCCCCAACAAAGCACACTCGTTTTATTTCCACTTCGTCTGACTAACCATGTGCCCAAAAATGCTACTGAGCTACAACAAACAGGTGCATCAATTACTGACTTGTTCTATTCTTGCTCTCTACTCCCCGAAACGCCCACCCACGCTTTTTCTCTGTCCTCAGTGCCAACCAGGCTGCCTCACCATCCAGATCAGAACCCTGCTGTTCGTCTTCCTCGTTCTGCTCACCTACTCTGTTACCCAAGCCTGTGTGGTAAGTGTGTGTGTTTGTGTGTGGGTGTGTGTGCAGCATGACGAATACATTGATAGAGAATGTGAATGTGTTTTTGTGTCTCAACTTTTCACCATTCACCCACACTCAATGGAAGTAAGAAGACTGCAGCACTGAGGGAACAGAAGTTTCCCAGCATGGATTCAGGTTGGGCATATACTGTCCCATTCGAACCAGATTTTACTATCGTATTCGCAGTTCACGACTTGCTGAACTTCTACTCAGTCAGCCCTGTACTGTACTGTCAGATGGCACATTTTTTAGCCAATGTCGAGCAGTTTGAGTAGCCTCTATTTCCTGATCTGAATTCCCAAAATTCAATGTTCAGCTTACTTGGTGAGTCTGTACAGCACAAGTATCCTGGCAACACTCTTAGTCTACAACAATAACAAACAAGATGGTGCAGAGAGGGAGCCTGCCATGCAGACTGAGTCATCATCGACATCATCCATCCCAGCATCTGTGGGTCCAATGTTCAATTGGTATTTTCCCATAAATGTGCGATGGTCATGTGCTGTTTGTTTGAGTTCATAAAGTGTTTGCTCGTCCTAACATCAGTGGAGGAGAGTAAACACAGCCGAGGTACTCAAATCCTTAAAGGACTAAAACCGCAATGAGAATTTTAGGTGGCAATTTCTATCTTCTCTACCCGTCTGCTCCTTTCTCCAGGTGGGATGTGTTCCTTGGATGACAGGTGAGACAAACCACAGCCATTTGGCAGACGAGGTCACTGAAGACCTGCTGGGGATTGGACCTGAAAACGGCACTGAGGCGGACTGGGCTTGTCCCAGCATGGCATACGCCCTTTTGTCCTGTGTGGCTGGCACGCTCACAATTGTCCCCTACCTCCGCGTCTCTTCACTCCCCAAGATCCTCCTGCTCTTACTTCTCTCTGTTAGCTACACAGTTGTCATGGAGACCAGTGGCTATCGTCAAGCTGTAGGGTAGGACTGAGTGCCAATTTTTTATTATGATACAAATACTGTATTTCCTACCTGTTACCCTATTTTATTCACTGTGACACTGGTTCAGCCTGTCTTGCTGTGGAACGACATAAAAGTTTGGGTTATTAAAAAGGGGACGGCAGCTCACATTATTCATTTTGGTTACTTTCCCAGGGGAATCACTCTGGCTCTACTCCATCCATTCACTAAACATTGTCACAGTCATGCTTTCTCTCTTACTTTCTCTCACATGCTTCTTCCTCCTTATTGGACATTTTAGTTCTGAAATATTACCATGATTTGAACAGTAACAACTCACATTGTACAAGGGGAGATAAGTGCTGGCCTATAAGGGTGGCACCAGAACAAGAGCAGAAGAAGTCTTGCAATTATAATGTGCCTTTCTAAGCACGAAGTCCTTGAGAAGTTCAGGAATAATCACCAAGCCCCCCATGGTGTGTCTGAATATAACAACTGACTTTGTTTTGGTGTGTGTGTGTGTTTCAGAGGAGGGTTCCTCCACACTCGGGGTTATGATCCAGTCTTGGCTGTCTTGCTGTTTGCTGGAGCTCTGGCTCTGCATTCAAGACAATTAGATCTGAAGCTGCGGCTGGACTACCTCTGGGCTACTCAGGTATGAGGCTTATTTGTGTACATTGTTCTTCAAATATATCTATGCATACATTACCCTTTTGTGCTGTCATTTTACTTCTGTGTATGTATACACACAGCCATGTGTGGTCATCTTGTGTGCAAAACAGTACCCCCCTCTAGTGATAAAGTTAAGGAACTACATCTTACTCTGAGCTATGTGCTATGCTATCAGTGCTATCAGTTTCTTCTTCTTCTTCTTCTTCTTCTCCATGTTTGTGCCGTGTGACTCCTGATACTCTCCAGGCAGAGGAGGAGAGAGATGATATGGAGAAAGTGAAGCTGGATAACAAGAGGATCCTGTTCAACCTGCTGCCCGCCCATGTGGCCCAGCACTTCCTTATGTCAAATCCCAGGAACATGGTGAGGATCATCATGCATGTTTGGACTCGTCTAGACAGTATGACTCATCAGTCTTCCACTGAAATCATCAAAGACTCAAGTTCCTCTTTGCTTTCATTTAGCATAGAATAACATTATTTAAGTAAAAGTACATTTTTTAATGATGATCAGGTACTTGTTGAGACAGATGAGACACTGTTGCAAAAACCTCTCCATCTTCTCAAGTTATATCAGCCGTTATTGAGTCCTAGAAACCTTATATTCTCAAAACAAGGGGCAGATGTAGTGATTTCAGGGCCTAGATATTGGGGGAGAGAAAGAGAGAGATAGAGAGAAAGAGAAAGAGAGAGAGAGAGAGAGAGAGAGAGAGAGAGAGAGAAGGAGGAAAGGTTGTAAGATGTTCAGGTAAACTACGGAACGCCAAAGAGATCAGCTAAAAACTAGATTTTTAAATAAACTGATTAAGCAACTGAGTAGCCTTATATATCACATTTATTGATTTACAGATTTCCTCAGATCCAAACAGGTCTCCATTTTGGCCCGATGCCGTGTTTCATGATGATAGTTACCTCCTTTGTCAGGTTAAACCAGGGCGTGCCTGAATGAGGGAGCGCGGCTGCATGATGCACTTCTTTCCCCTTAATGACACGTTAAATCCCTGCTCTCTAAACTGCCCTCCTTGTATGTATATATTTAGTTTTTTCTGCTGCTCAAGTTTGGAATTGGAATCAGAGTCTTTTGTTTATCATCAACTTTAATCCTTACTTAATTGACACCATATTCTAATACTGGCCAAGACATTGGTTTCCCGCCGGTGTGACACAGCACACCGCCAATGAGAGAATTGACTCCAGACTCTTTGAGGTGAACGGCTGCTTGATGCTCTGCAGGCTTTGTATGGGACATCTCTGGGATCATCTGAGGCTGAGGCTGAGACTGGTAAACTCTCGGGAGAGGAAGTCAGGAAGTGTGTTTCCGGCACATTGATGACCCCTCAGAGCGACACTGTATAGAAAGGTTTCCTCAATTTCCTCTGGGCGAAGGGTCATCGACACACTGTATCCCTAACACAGCCTGTGTTACGTTATGATTTCTCTGCTGCGACAGAGGAACACTCAGTGGGTGTTTTTCATTGTTTTATTTTGACTATTACAAAACTCTGGTTTAAAAAAGAGTAGCTGTTAGCCTTCTAGTTACTCCTCAAACAGTACAGCACCAAGATGAAGAAACTTGACATAAGCAAACCTTTCTCTTAACTCTGTCTGGTCTGCGTCCTTGGTAGGACCTGTACTATCAGTCCTACGCTCAGGTCGGCGTGCTCTTCGCCTCCATCGCCAACTTCAACGACTTCTACATCGAGCTGGATGGGAACAACATGGGGGTGGAGTGTCTGAGGCTCCTCAACGAGATCATCGCTGACTTTGATGAGGTGAGTAAAGGGAAGGTTTCTTTGTTCTCCTGCCACTTCTGACTATCTCAGTAATAATGTCAATGCTTTTGTTTATGAATTAACCTCTCTCTCTCTCTCTCTCAGCTAATGGATAAGGAGTGCTACAGGGACATTGAAAAAATAAAGACCATTGGCAGCACATACATGGCTGCAGTAGGGCTGGTACCTACAACTGCCTCCAAGGTACACACACACACACACACACACACACACACAGTCTATATTTAGATCATTTATGTATGCATTTCTCTGTCGGTTTGTAGCTTAGCCTTAGTGCATTCCTAATGTTTTTAATTCAACACAGCAGTATTTTCACGGGAGTTTTTCTGGGTGTTGATATTTGGAGCACCGTCACGTTTCACTCAGCAAATCCTCTGTGAGGGATTTACAGGCCCCAGTGGCGTCAGCATATTCTGCATTCATCAAGTTTCATAAAATCCTGCAAAGCTTCCAAACAAAAGAGTCCTTTCTGCAACTTCTGCAAACTTTGTTGACACTTAACAGCCAGTCGCCGCGGTGATTTGCCTGGAGGAAAACACTGCTTTGTGCGTCTATAGCATCTGGAGATGATAATGTCGAAATGAGATCAAGATCGCCTCCTGCCTCGTGTCTACACCCTGGTTCATACCAGGAGATCATTCACATCATATCGGAAGTTGGCAATATGAGACCCAATACACACATAATGAGCTATTATCACGACTTTCACAGTTTTTGGTCCTCTAGTATGTGGAGAGCAAACACGCTAAAAATAGCACAACACACAGTAACAGATTCCATCCGAGCTTTGCCAGAGTCCAGACTCAAAACTGTTTCACACACATCTCGCAATCTTAGTTGACTTCATGGCGCAAACATCTCCTGCGTGTCCTCATCAGTGGCCTCACACACTCATCACAGGGACATCGCTGAGTCTCGCTGTTATTTCTACACACGTAAAAATGTGTTTCCAAATGTTCTGCAGCTTTGACATTCTTGGTGGTTTTATGACAAAGCACAGTTTAATGACAGTGACCAGAGCTCAGAGACCCCCCCTCCCCTGCTATGGAGTCCAGGACAAACAAAAGTTTGTTTTTCTGGACCAAAAAAGAAATAAAACGTGGATGAAGTCATGGAAACATGGGGGTGCATGTAGCAGCACCCGCTAGATGTTAGCAGAAATCTATGACCTCTTCCACTTCAGTTTGGTTTTTCAATTGACAAACAGTCCTCATCCTCTGACCAAACCTTACACTCACACTGCAGGAGAATCTGGCAAAACAAAATCTTAAGAACCATCGAAAACAATGGCTTCACTACCCATCATCAGAAAAGAGAGGACAGATTTATCATAATGTGAACCCCACTTATGTGTGAAGAGTGAACTCACGATATTCACACATTGTTCTGATTTTTAGGCCAAGAAGTCCATCACCTCACATTTATGCACAGTGTCAGATTTTGCCATTGAGATGTTCGATGTCCTGGATGCCATCAACTACCAGTCTTACAATGACTTTGTCTTAAGAGTAGGTAAGTGGAGACACACACACACACACACACACACACACACACACACACACACACACACACACACACACACACACACACACACACACACACACACTGTAGCTGGCTGTAGGTTTAAATGTTTGTATGTAGGTTTTCATTTGCCAAAGATAGAGGAAGACATTCATTTAATTTCCTCACATTACACTAATAACAGACTGAAAACAGCATTTACCCGCAACTGAAGGCTGCTGGCTTTGTCAACGGTTACAACAAACACTGTGCTACTTCACAGATTAAATGGAAGAATGTGGAGCAGAGCTGCATGGCAGGACAGTGCCAGTGGTAAAATAGAAAACACATTTCATTGCTTTAACGACATGGAAAGAATTCTTGGAGGGCAACTGTTGTATCGCTGTGATGCTGCCAGGGTTTGATTCACTTTTATACGACTGACAGAAACATGATCTGATTTGCTTCTTTGGTTTGCTGTATTTGAAATATTCCAAACTTGGGTGGAAATGTAGCAGTTGTGGCAAACAAGACTGAATTATTTTTATTCATGACAACAGCAAAATGTAATGAGCTGTCTGAGTCTCTGCAAACATCATAGGTGAAGTACAGAACGTCTTTTTGAAATGTAGTAGAGCGGACGTAGAAAGTAGCACCAAATGGAAACACTCAAAGCTACGTCAAAGTTACTGTCCTGCCCGCTGTTCTCCAGTACAAATCACACACAGTCCCAGTGTTTGAGTTTCTGACCTATGGCACTGGACACTAACCAACTGCTGAAGCTCAATGCCGGTAAGTTGAGTGAATCTGTATGGTAGGAAATGCATCACAGAAACGCGCTGCTGCAGGAAGCTCGTCACAGCGAGACCTGAAGCTTGGGCTCCCATTGTGTTGGGTTCCTGTGGGGAGCCTGCGACAGGAGCCCTTGTTTAATCACAGCATAACCTGGTGTACACAGTGCCATCCTGTCTGCACACTCTGGGTCTTCATGCAGAAAAAGTGCATGTATTTGCGTACTTGGTCGGACCCAGTGTGCAAAAACACAGAACGCGCTGAAAACTGCAGCTTCAGTAAGTAGGGGAACAAAAATAGGTATGACAACTACTCAGCCTTTATAAGAAACACTGCTAATCTAACCTGTGGACTCTCGAGGAGTATGGCTGTAAACTTTGACCTCTAATGCAGAGCTGTGTCGTCATGGTGATTTAATCAGGGGCATGCTTTCTGATTGATAACTGCCAATCCACAGGCGGGCGTAGAATGTTGAGGATGTAAATGAGCACAGCTGCATCGCATGCGATCTGATCGAAGCGCCGCTAATAAGGATCAGCTGTGAGGGCTTTAAAGACGCCACTACACGTGAGGAAGTGAGGAACGCCTCAGCAAATATGGAGAAGTGCTAGTGCACTCCCTGGAGACTAAAGTAAACCCTGCTAAGTCTCAGTAAACACGCCCTTAGTGTGTGTTTCATTTAAAGCTGTTGTCATTAGCTGTATGTTTGTTGCCATACAGATAAATGACATTGCCTTACAGCGCGCTAACCTCTGACCTCTGCACTCTGACCTCTGGGCTCATTGTGGTCATATCAGGTATCAACGTGGGGCCTGTGGTAGCCGGAGTGATTGGAGCCAGAAGGCCTCAGTATGATATCTGGGGCAACACGGTGAATGTAGCCAGCAGGATGGATAGTACTGGAGTACAAGGCAAGATACAGGTACAGTGCTGCAGTACACGCGTACATGTGTACAATCATATGATCACGCCATGTTGCTTTATTACACACACCAAGCATTTCTACCTACAACATCTGAACTTCCAGCAAAATGTTTTTTCATCTAAAATGTTCTCATCTTTGCTGCTTTGTTTGTCCCCAGGTGACTGAGGAGGTTCATCGCATCATCAAAGACTATTACGACTTCATTTGCCGCGGCCAGGTCAGCGTCAAGGGCAAAGGTCAGATGCTCACTTACTTTCTGGAAGGCCGACAGCCGGGCGGCACCAAGCTATACCAGCCCCAGCACCCTGGCAACGCCGGTCGACGCTCAAGTGCATTATCTCACGGCAGCGTGTGTACCAGATTAAGCCCCGCCCCCACAGTGAGCACCTACGGCACCATCAGGACCCCTAGCCCTGGCGTGGCGAAACCAACCGCCTCCACGAGCACCATCAGATACCTGCCCTCTGTCCCCACGGCGATGGTGTGACACACACGCGCACACACACACATGCATACATACATACATACAGTACAGTGTCTCCATGGTGACTGTGGAGCACGAAAGTGGAGATGGGGAAATATGCACGCGACGGGCGAAGAGAGGGCGCGAAGATAGAAGAAGAGTTGTTCTCCGCTCGTTGTGTGTGTGTGTGTGTGTGTGTGTGAAGCTTTTTCCCTCCATCAGCACAGACGGCCCAGCGTGTTTGTGCGAATGCAGTGGTCCAACATAAGGTCCAGTCTCCAGCCGGGCCTCTAGGGAGGACAGGACACTCGAGCTGGGTTTGATTTTTATAGCACAGTCGGGCATCGTTAGCAGGATGTAGGACGCTCTAGCCAAGTCGCTCTGTCACCACTCACAGGCCAAGGATGTCTCCAGAGCAGACTCTCCAACTCGTATCCACGGCTACAACACACTGAATAAGCATTGGAAAAAAATTGAAATGCACAATTGACAGTGTAGCAGGTGACATCTTCACTTTAGCTCTCTCTCTCTCTCTCTCTCTCTCTCTCTCTCTCTCTCTCTCTCTCTCTCTCTCTCTCTCTCTCTCGCTCTCTCGCTCTCTCTCTCTCTCTCTCTCTCTCTCTCTCAGTATGAAGCCAAATCAGTGCTGTTGCCTTAGCGACCACTCCTCAGAATGAGCTTATTGCCATGTTACTTTGCCTTTCAGATCCATCCATGAGACCAATTAACTCTTCAGATGAATGAATTCAGTCTAAATGGTGCACCGTCATCCAGAATACATGTTTTTAACGTGGATGAAGCCAAATGTAGAATTGTAAGTGGCAGTTCTGGCCCAAACAGGGCAGCAGGACATCGGCGTCTATCATCTTTGGGGCAGTCAGTATGTTTACATGCACGTGACAAGTTTGATTATACTGCAGTTAAGGCAACAAAACCATTGTGTTTGTCAAACGTCATGTATTTATCACAACGCCATTTAAAATTGGCACAAATCAAAGTTTACTCCGGGTAACAGAACGAACACGTGCGATCATCAATCAATCATCAAAGCCAGATAGAGGACAGGACGCTCCAGTCCCTTTGTTTGATTCAGCCAACTAATTGTAGCTTATCTAGCGTACACATTTCCTAGACACGTTCCGACTCGTACACGACTCGTCACAGGCGCTGCGATGAATCAAGACGCCTATGTCTTCAGCAGAACCCTGTCCCATCATGCATCCCTTTGTATGGAGAGGGGAGAACATGACGTTACTGGGAGAACTGTGTCCTCACACCTTCCTCTCACCTTCTTCTCATGTCTGCCTTAACTGCAGTAAGGACCAATAAGGGGGAGTCTTGCGTGCGTGTAAATGTAGTCGGTGATGTCATCTGTCTCGTAGCGCGTGTCCCCTCACTTTAACCCTCTAATGGCACATGAAGTCAACTTGTGACTCCCTGAGTGTCTCCAGCAGGCTGCTCAGTGTCTTTAAGTGCATGATGCCACAGCTGCATTTCAGTCAAGTTTGCTGTCTGTTTCCCTGTGATGCTTGACTTCCAGATTCTTCCTTGATCCTTGTCGAAGTGTAGCAATAAGCGTTTGTTTCTTCGGCCTGACCTCCCTTGCATGCTGTAGCCAGCTCACTCCTGTTTTGACCTGATGGTGTATGTAGCCAATAGCGTGTGCGTAGCGACTACACCAGTATGTATCTCTATGGAACTAAAGCATGACTTAGAACACTTATTTTCGGTATTGTGCGAGTGTGATTCCTTCCTTGTGGCGTTTTATGAAAAAAACAAACAAAAAAAAAACACGAAACAACACTTTTTGCCTGTTTATGAAGAAATATTTTCTATAGTTGAATATTCTGTTGAACTGTTTCTATTTTTATGAAAACTTTTGAGACATTCTTTGGTAGAAAAAGAAGAGCACTCTGCTGTTTGAGGACACACCCAATCCTCCGTGTCTGGCCTCCTCACAACCTTCCAGATGATTGATTTCATGGTATAGCATGCTACTTACAGTATGGTTACCACAGCCATTACGTCTCCTCTCTGGGCGAGCATGCACCGCCTGCACGCCTGTGGCTCTAACATGCATGCTTTGATCACACAGCAGCCCAGCAGCACACACACACACACACACACACACACACACACACACATAGACACACACACAGTGACTCTGTCTGAACGTCGTCCTCATGCATGCGCTAAAGGTAGCGGTCTTCTTGAATGTACGGTGCTTTTTTGACCCGTTGTCTCCTCCACAAGCTTAGTGTGCCGGTACAGTTCTTTGAGGACATTTCAGGATAGATTTGACATCAGGCCGGGGTTTCCTCTCCTGCTGTAGTCGACAGGTAGCTGGTTTTCAAATGTGCCAACCTATTTTCATAAACATATCAAACTTTAGTGTTGAGCTGTAGCACAACTGAATGCGTGGCTACACTTATTGTGGATTTCCTTTCTGTTGGATGCCTGTATTTTTTACTGTTCACGCTGTTGTTTAACAGTTTTGTAATTCAAATGATGGCAAGTGTTGACTTTGGGAGGAAAAAAAACAGATTGGAACAATGTTGGTGTAACTCTCAGCATATTAAAGTGTATCAGCTTGAATGCTTACTTTCAGTTCCTAAGAGGTAAAAAAAAATATGGAGGATTTTTATACACTCGCTTTAAACAGTCAGCAATGTTGATGGAGAAAGAGGTTCTGTACAATATTTTTCCTGTAAATTAGATATTTTCATACTGTATGATACGGGTTTCAATTGTTATATGTAGGTATTATTAGCTATTATTGTAAATTGTAGAGTCTTTTTCAGAGATATATTATGAATGGGCAAATATTTGTCAAGTTCTTTTGTTGAAGATGCATTTATTGAGATGTTTTATGTCAATGTAAATTTTGTTAAAGACGATATTTTATACTAAGTGTTTGCACTGCTATAATATTGACGTATTCCGATTACGAAATAAAAGACAGCAGGGACGTGTGTCCTTCGAAAGTGCACTGTTTTTGTGCTCACTAACACCCACACACACACACTGTGCGTATGGAGAGGCCATCAAACTGGGTAATAAAGTTACGTAAGAGTAGGAAAAACAGAGCAGATAATGCAAGAAGCAACATGGGGGTCAATGTCGTGCTGATTCCAGCTGTGTTGTTTAGAAGGAGCCTCATGCTGACGTTACACACACATCAGCTGCCATGAAAACACCACAGAGCTCCTTGACTGAGGTTTGCTTATCTGGACTCCACAGAAGGAACATCACACCTGCACCCTGGATCATCTGTAATCTGTGGTGACTTGTAAACTCACTCGGGCCATCATGGAAAAGTCTCTATTATCAACCATAGTTTTGTGCGTACATAAGTAAGAGTAAACACGCATCTACAGGTACTCTGGGTACAGAGAGTTTAGCTTTGCTGTGGCTGTGTTACTGTACATGAATGACTCAAAGCAACGGGAATGGGTTCAGTAGTGGCTGTGACGATAATAGGAGCATTAACAATTTATAAAAGTCTTTCCTGAGTAATAATACTCTACAGACCTGTAGTGAAATAAAATATGCGGTCAATGACGAGCTCAAAGATTACAGGAACATTTAAAGCAGTGTTGCATGTTACACACCCAGGCTAACATGCTAACATTTAGTATGTGTACAGTTGCTGTAAATTCCTCTGTGTTCAGTCTGTACGCCGCTCTACACCGCACACTTATGTATAATTACAGAAACAGCAGTATGCAGAGGCTTAAAGTGGATTATAACGATGCAATGCGGCTGCTTATGCATGTCCCAAGATACCACAGTGCCAGTCAGTTGTTGGGGTTCCGGCTCTCTGGGCTGTAATTGCAAAGCTCATGACTGTGTTTATGTGTCATCCAGATGAATCAGACAGCAGCATCACAGAGGCTGGAGCCAAAGCATGCTCAGAGGTGTTCACACTGCTCTACTCTGCTCACGGAGACGTTTGGGAATCAAATGACACACTAAATTTCTATTTAATAAATCTACTCCTCTTATTTAATCTGTGCATTTACCTGTGTATTAATTTTCTACAATGCACACTGATTTGAATTGATATGGTTTTGAACCACAAGCAGCTAGGACAGCATCACCGTAATTTATAGATAGATAGAACAAGTCTCTGGAACTCTACCAGAGAAATATAACCGCATCATTGTAGAAGAAGATGTTTGGTTGTGTGATAATACAAAATCAAATTGCACAAAATCATGGGCAAGTTTATGAACATTCATGAGGCCCAACCTTCATGATTTGCTGAGCCAAGACACACAAATCTAATGAATACTTGACGTTCATGCGTTTTGTCAGGGACTGGAACTCACAACTCTACGCCCATGTATGCACAAAGCCAAGAATGAAATACAACAGTTTGGTGAACAATCAAATCAAATTTCCCCAGCTCACCCAGGAAAATAACAATAACAATGACAAAAAAAATCTATGGATAACATTGAAGGCAATGTCCATGTTTGTTTGTTGTTGCCGATATAAATGCAGACGAACCAAATTCAAGCAACGTCATCAGTTAACATGGTCCCTAGTTGAATCATAACACCACCAGAACATGACAGCCTGTTACAGCAGCACACCTGAGCTCAGTCTTACCTTTAAACAGGTGCTTCTCTCTGGTTCCTCCGTTGGTTCAAACGATCCGAGTCTCTGACCTGAGTCACAGTTCAATGTCCATATTACAAAGTGTCCTCAAACTGTCCATGGTGGGAAAACGTCATTAAAACAGAAGAATAAGAATAAGCTGATTAAAGCTGTTAGCTACATACAAGTGCTCATTTAAAGTCAAAACTCTTCCTCTATTACTTCACTCTCCTTCTCCCTCTTTGGCTTACCGGTAATTTTCTCCTTCTTCGCTTTGCCCCTTTTCTTTTAAACATATCTAATTGTGTAGCTAGTTTTGTTTATTTTGACTGGCCGCCATTTGCAAAATGCGTCACACCGGAACTGGCTCAGCTCGTGCGTGTACGTGTGCAACAGTGACACCTGGTGGTGATTGGACTTAAAAACACGGCACGCGAGGTTTTTGAATGACGTTCTAGAAAAAAATAACTAAACCGATAGATCTATTATTATATTCAAACTAACTAACTAACTAATTACTGTATTTTCACACTTTTTCTGACATCCAGTGTTAATAATAATGACGTCAGATAACTAACTTGTGATGTTATCCTAATGTTACCATTAAGGACCAGGATCTTCAGGACTTCATCTACAATGATGACATTTTTTTATTATGTATTCTAATGTAGAAAGTGTGTACACATATATAATAAAGTCTTGAACAGGGAGACATGGTTAGATTACATTATTGGCTGTGGTACCAGGACCTCCACAGACTCTGTATCAGCTTTCCGGTGCCTTTTTTCAGAGGTCACTGTGTCTGCCAATACCCCCACAGCAGGGTTTTGCTTGTTTTCCAGGGGCCAGAGGAGCTAGTTGATTTTATTACCGTAATAGACAGAAAGAGCATCTGAAACCCTGAACCAGGATCAGGTGCAGCTCCTGTTACAAGGCTGCGCATTACATTCACCTACAGAAGGAGATAATAAGTCGAGACCAGGTATAACTCAATACCAGCATAAGTGCAAGTACATTATCCATGACAAAAATATATAACACAATACATTCAACAGTGTATTTATAAATTATAACTTTATTGAAATTACAATCATTCAACAAGACAGCCTGGCATCTTAGCATGAGAACGAAACTGCATATTCCGATATCCAGGTTGTAAAATTAGATGTAATGTTGGTGATCTTCAGTGTGTGAGAAGGTGCCCGGCCTGTGGTGGCTATGCAGGATTCAGTTCCTCTACCCTTCCTCTCCTCTCCTCTCCTCTCCCCCCCTGAGTGGAATCTACCCAACAAATGGGGGTTTGGAGGAAAAAGAAAAGAAAACAAATGGGGCCTTATCATTGTTTGTGTGTGAGCTGAGTGAGAAGGGATGTTTCAGTCCTGTCACAGGAAGAACCTGCTTCCAAACATTCATCAGTGATGTGAATGGCTGCTCTCTCTCTCTCTCTCTCTCTCTCTCTCTCTCTCTCTCTCTCTCTCTGTCTCTCTCTCTCTCTCTCTCTCTCCCTCTCGCTGTAATTTAATTTGACCTAATTTAATCAAGCTTTAATTTTCATTCAAGCTTTAATTCAAATGGGACCAAATCTACAACAATCAACAGGGGTCTGAAAAAAGCTTTAAAACACCATTCAATGTTTTGTTGTTTATTCTATTTCTTTCCTTGCATCATTCTCTGCTAATTTGTTCCCTATGTTCTGTCTCTACTTCATTCATCTCTTTTGTTGCTCAACTGATAGTTCATCCTTTGAGCCCTGCCTAGATGGGGGGCCAGACTCAGAGTTGCTCCATAAGCTGGACAGAGCGTACTTTCCTGGAATACAGAACACACCCGGGGTCAACCAAGTGGAATCACCATCCACATGAAAACACACGAGTGGGACCTCTGGTATTCAGCAGAAAAACCTTTCTATGTTCAATGTTGGGGGGCTTCATTATTATTTGTTTTGTATCATTTGATTTAATTAAACGTCAAATTCCAGTCTCGTCCAGTTTATTTGTACAGCCCAACATCACATCCAATGTCTCAAAGGGCTTTACAGGCCCACAACAACAAACGCTCCCTGACCCGACGCAGAGCTCTTGAGGAAGATAAGGACAAACTGCCAAAAACATTCTTAACTTATTAGCAAAAAGACAGAAAACTTATGAGAGGAAATTTAGAGGAGAGATTCTCTATCCCCTAGCAGCCAGGTGTGACATCAGAGCTGATGGTGGGAGGAAAAGGAAACGCAAAGAGGAGATGTAATAACACAGCAGAAGATAAACACCACAAGTCCTTAAATCAATGCTGATTGCCTGATTGCGAGACTTGAGGACAGCGTGTGGGTTTACCACCTGCTGGACGCTTTGAGTGGATTGGAGCAAACATGCCAAAGTAAACAGTCACATACGTGGAGGGAAGCGCCCGGAAACGACTGTCAGCCCGCGTTTACTGCCACCAGCAGCCTGAGTCAGAGGCTGCACAGGGGCAGATCAAACCCGCCAGGCAGCTGCTCAGGCACTCTATGGGGTTAATGATTTTATTTTTACTACTCCAACCCCCCTCTACACACAAACACACACACACACACTTACGCTGCTCACCCAATGACCCCGTGTGTCATAACATCCCTTACTGTAAACGCCGCAGGGATGTGGACAGTGGAGCGTGGGAGAATAACATGGCTTGTTGCTCAACACTGTGTACACATGTTCATGACGTGATAAATGTTTGCGTTAAATGATAACAGATCTCGACCTCCTGCATCAGATGATATCAGCTCATTATCGGTTCATCTTTTTAAGGAAAAACATCAGAGAAGCTGTGAATTAGCCAGGGTTCACGTCAGAGATCATCACCATGGAGAGATGTTCAAATAAATAATATTAGGATTACAGAAACACTATACCATCTATCTTATGCATTTATTTGCGCATATTTAACCATAGAAGCTGACTTAATTTAATGGCCCAAAGCTCCATAAAAGGACAGGAGAGGAGTCAGTAGTTTAGTAGGTTAAAGTCAGTAGGTCTGGAAAGTCTGCTGAAGTTAACAAAACAACACAAAAGTGGGTTAACCTCAAAAGGGAAGCAAACAAAATGTCGGCTGCCAAGTGTAACCGATGGGAGCCAAAGGGACACGACGACACCATGAAGGCCACAGCAGTGCAGAGCATGGACTAATATACAGTACTGAACCAGGGGAGGAGAGAAAGACCAGAATGACCTCCATCCATCATGTACAACTCTGTGGCCTTTCAGACGAGCTGTGTGTTCTATGGAACAGCCTCTTAATTAATGCTCCCAAAATGGGCCGACACACACGGACACACACATCCCACTTCAATAAATACAACATATTAACTGTTTGCTATTAAACAAACTATAACATCTTCTACTACGTGTTATTATTACGTTGTTTGTTTGATTTGTTCTTATTGTTTCTGACCAGACTTATAGTTCATGTGCAGCTACGAATGTTTTCAGTACATTTTTGAATTATTTCAGAAAAGTCATGACTGATCCTCACACATTAGGGTCAGATCAGATTTGTTCCTATATGTGCTTGTGGTTAGTACTCAGGCTCAGCTGGTGACCTCACTGACAGACTGACTAGACTGACTGTTTATAAGTGAGATGTATGATTTCAAACTATTTCAGTTTGCTATATATCCAAAACATCCATCTGTATCTGTTATTGATTCTCGATATTTCATGACCTGGCTGTGTTTCCCGTCAGGGGATGGATGAGTTGTGTTATGTTACATCGAGCTAACACAAACTGTCCATTTCTCATTAGTAACAAACATCCCCCCACTGAGTGATTTGACATGGAGGATTTCCCCACGGCGAGTGTGTTATTCTCTCTCCTGTACTGTATGTTTTCCAATAACACACACGGGAGGCCAATGAACTCCCCATATTGTGTAAGAGCAGCGCTGACCCTCAGCACCCTCCACCCCTTTCTGCATGTCCACACAGATGGAAGGAGACAACACCATAACACACGTAACACACACGTAGAAGATGTCATAATAACCTAAAAAACAGAGGAGATCAGGGTGACCTGAGGTAAACTCATACACGACTCTGCTGACAACAGAAACAGATGGAGTGTATGCACACACACGCACACACATACACACACAGGATGTCCCGCCATGTTGTCCCATAACACATATAAATCTTAAGTTATTATCACGCCTAGAGCTACAGGTTTGAGCAATTGTTAAAAACATTTCTACATTTGTTTACGTGTGGTACTTAGGCACATCCTTCAGGTATTTATGTGCCACGTTACTTCTGAGGGAATTATAAAACTTTTCTCTTGTAACTCAGCTTTTACAGCTCGATGACGTTAAGTAATAATCTAAAGAGTTTTATGTTATTTTACAATATATAAATGTATTATTTTATAATATATATTCTATTATATTTGTTTTCCTTTTTTTCCTCCATTTTCCTCAATTCTATATTTGCTCCAAATGTTACACTATGCATATTGTAAAATAAAAATGCAAACCCCTGAATCCCCTCACACACTGAACTGCCTTGTAGTGTAATTAAGATTCAGGGTTTGCAATAAATCATCAAAAAAACAAAGATGGGAATGTGTCAACACTGAGGTAACTCTGAGTACTTTGATTCATTGATACTGGAGCACATTTGGTTGTAATGCCTCCCTTATCCTTCAGGTGTGATGATTCAAAATCATTAGAAAGAGCAAAATGTGGATGAATTGATAAAGAAAGAGATAATATTTTGGCTTGTTCATCCTTGTTGGCGGAATGAACTCGGGTTTACTGTGATAGCTTGTTTTATCTGGATCTTCAGGACACATTTTCAGGAATCTTCAGGAAGTGGATGTAGTCTCGTGCATCAATGATTTTGGAGGGAAAACTCCACTTTACTGCATGTGGATGTTGCTGCCTGGACCATTCATGAGAGTTTCCAGTTCACTTTGCCAAGTGCAATCCTCTGGCTCGGACTTCCTCTTTCTTCTCATTAGAGCCACAACGACAGAGGGAAACACAGCAACTAAACACACACACACACATACACACACTCACACACACACACACACATACACACACTCACACACATAGAGCAAGAAGAGGAAACTAAACACAATGGATGCTGGCGCATGGGAGCCTGGATTTCCTGGGTTTCCCACACACAAGTGTACAATCACAAACATATACACTCATTCTGACATGCAGCGAAACACACTTTCACACACATATACACACATGTGAACTATCATGCTGACATGCCAAGACATTATCCACTTCCCCACTCCTGACGGTAAAGCAGTGAGAGTGACCCAGGACTCGTCGCCTCGCTTGCCCTGTTTTTCTCCCAGACTTCTATCTGTGATCCGCTGCTGTTTAGTAAGACACCGATGATCCGATTACAGAAATCTTGTGAGCGGTAGAAGAAAAAGAACGACTCTGTGAGGTATTAGAGTCATTGTGTCCAATCACATCACATTCCTGCTGCTGATGGTCAGCTCAGGCAGAGGAGAGTAAGGTGCAATAGGTTTAAGTTACTGTGAGATACTTTATTGCAGTATTTCAATCATGGAAAACATTCTGCTTAAAGCGCTCAAATCATAGATCCATGAAGCTTTTGGCCTTTTTTGCTCATTGTTTTCATTTTATGTTTGCAGATTTGTGCCACATGCAAACCAAAACAGTGCAGTCTGATGAGACTGAATACAATATTTAACATTAAAGAGCTTTTCCTCATCTGTGTGTGCAAACACAAGCACATTACAGTTGCCATGACGCTGGACATGCACAGCAACAGCAGCAAGAACAATATAAAATAAGAATAATAAATATCAGGCCTGGATTCATCAGCAGCACACACACACACACACACACACACACACACACACACACACACACACACACACACACACACACACACACACACACTCTGAGCAAATCGATACCTGCCCTGTGATTTCTGAGATCATATCCCAGCATGCATTACTCATCCTTGTCACCTTTCTTGGGTTTCTGGGAAATGTAGTCTAAACAAAAACATCCATTACAATGCAACACTTAAGTTAGTTAGTTTTGTTGTTCAGATGCAGAAGTCAGTGTGAACTTCCAAATACTTAAACAGGCTCATAATGTCACAATGTAAATGTTAGGAATACACAATACAGTAATTACTCACATTTATTTAATTTTGCTTGACAGATTTGAAACATAGTTAGACATAATTGCCAACAAATGTGCCCCTTTGCAGGAGCATCAATGTACCTTTACTAAGGAGCTTTTAGTGAAGCTAATAACTTTATTAAGAGAGACGCTCAGCTGCAGCTCAACTATTTTAAATCCGGAGTAGCTTGTACGTAGTGTTCACACAGGTGTGCATTCTTTCTGTGGGTGTGATTTCAAACAACCCTGTTTTTCTGAACTCATCTGTCGTAGATCCCCCCTCTCCCCCTCTCCCCCTCCCCCCACGCCCTCCAAAGGGCAAGGTTTAAATCACCATAAATGGAAGGTGGAAGTTGTGCGTGTTGTGCGTGTGCGTGAGTGTGACCGTTAGTGCTTGCGTGTGTGCGTGTGGGTGTGAGCGACTTCTGAGACAACAGGAATGTTTTTCCCGGTGCTCTTGTCAAAGGTAAACATTCCAGTCTTGGGACGTTCAATGCCAAGCGCTGTTTGATCTCAGTCATGTGACATCTGAAAGAGATGGAAAAACCCCCTTATCATCACTCCCGCAAACACAAACGTTGAGGCAAAGACAGGGGGCTTAGTGCTGCAGGTTGGGCTCTGCGGCTCTGATGGGTCCCGTCACATGAACATGTATTTTGGAAAACAGGGTCTGTCCCTGAGCTGAGATAACTGGGCTTTGTTTGGCTGTTCTCTCTCTCTCTCTGATCTGACACGAGGAAACCTTACACAAGCATGTTGACCTAACATGACAGCTCCGTGTATTTCACATGTTAATCCCCACCTCAACCCTCATTTGTACATGTCGCTCCCTATTTACATCAACCAGCTAATTAAGACTTGCCGGACGGTCCCATGCTTCCTCAGCCAGTCTACACGGCAGCCAGCCAGACACATGAAGAAGTACCATGAGATGTCAGGTATGTCTGGGATCAGTGCCGGCAGGAACGGAGGCCCTGTGCATGTTTTCCATTTCACAGGCAGGGTTATGTGGGGGCATCCTATATGGAGAATGGAGCTGAAGAACACGCGGTTCATCTGAGGACAGCCAGAGGCCCTGAAGGCTCCCTATATATACATACATAAAGACATACATTATTACTGTTGGAGAGTTCAAATCTCACATGCACAATATGGAGGCCAAATGGGAGCAAACACAAGCATCCAAACACAAGTTTTGAACATGATGTGACTCCACCAAAGCATCAGTTTGAGCTGTTTTTACATACATATCCACCCACACAGTTAATTCCTCCTGCCGGTGCCCTTGACCAAGGCACCAGGCTGTGGATCTGGAGTTGTTATGATTTTCCAATTTCCACATCTTCATTTCAGTCTGTATATGTAGTGCTTGTTTCCTAATATTTACACAAAGAATAAGTACATACACATAAACATAAGCCTACATACATGCTCATAAACACTCACACGCCTCCATTATTTAGTCACTTGTACACACACACACACACACACACACACACACACACACTTCAACAGGCTGGTGCAGAGGTGGTCTCCTGCTCATCCATCAGGGTCCAATCAGAAGAGCTGATAGGGGAATGAATAAGTGAATATCTCAAAATACTCACTTCCGTACACTTTTATCAATCCTTCCACTTAACCTTAACTTGATCCCTCCATATAAACAGGGTTTGGTCCTTCAACGCTCACCTGACTGGTTCAGCATATAAACTGTTTCCATGACGCAGCCTGAGTCACAGCATCATATTTATGCTACATTCATTTCCTTCCTTCATTAGGAGACAAACACACACACAATGTGTGCGCACCCTGCAGACCACCCACATAGGCCCAGACACATACATACACACAAACACAGACACACACACACACAACATGTTTTTATTGACAGCGCAGACCAGTGCTGCCTCCGTGCTTTTAAGCAATTAATACAAAGTATAAGCAACCTGTTCCACCTGTTCCCCGGGGGCGAGTGGACTCTGAGTGGAGATGACAAAGAGAAAAACAAACACAAACACACACACACACACACACACACACACACACACACACACATCCACATCAGATTAAACTAAAAGCTTTATTTAGCCTGCAGCTTTGACAAATACAAATCTGTCCATCACATGAGAGAGAGAGGAGAGAAAGAGAAAGAAAGAGGGGGGAGGGAAAGGAGAGGAGAGAGGGGGGGTTAGTTAACACCAGTTGACAGATGATGCAATCCCATCAAGCATTGCATGGGGCCAATCAGAGGACAGGGCTCGTTGCATCAGCTCGGTCTGTGATTGGATTTAATTGATTCAAATGAATCATAAGCAGCGTCAGAGCGGTTTTGGTGCTTTAGTAAACTAGCCCTTATATGTGTGTGTGTGTGTGTATGTCTGTGTGCGTGCGTGAAGTCCAGCAGCAGCTCATCAAGGCCCCCAGGGCGCTGCGGGGCGCGGGGACGTGTCTGCGGTCATGTCGACGCTTTGCTCTATTCTTGCTCCAGGAAACGCATAATTACAGCGGGACATCTCCTCTGCTGGACGGGGCCCAAAGCCTCGGTGCACGGGGAGGCTCGCACACCTCCGCCCGGCCCTCCTCTCCCTCTCCACCCCCCTCCCAAACACACTCTCTCTCTGTTGTTTGCGTAACGTGCCGATGTTCCGGTTCTGCTCCATTCAGCCTGAGCGGGTCCGTGTGGGCGCGTAATTAGTGTCACAAAAAGTTGTGTAAGAAGTTGGGAGGAAAAACAATCAACGCGCTGATGAATAAACAGTGACGTTATTTTTTTTAAAGAGAAAAGAAGAATCAAAACAGAACTGAGTGAACTATTATGTTTATATCTTGTCTTCCGATAAAAAAAAGAAAGTAAAACGTGTAAATACAGACCACGTGAGGAAAATCATCACTTTAAAGTGTATTGTTTAATTGAGATATGTAATAAAATCAAAGTATTTCTGCTTGGTTACTTCGCTCGACTTGTTATGGATCGATTGATCAAACTTGTTTGCGTATCCAGTTGTTTTAAACGGTCCATTTGTACTTTAGAGCGCCGCTGCTTGACTGCAACATCAGAAGCTTGTGTCGTCACTCGTCTTACGTGCTGCACCGCCTGTTCCAAAATAAATATTGACGTGATTGTTGTATTCAAATGAGCCGCCTGACCGGGCACACGCTGGCCAATCACAGCGCATCGTATCATTACACCTTCTTTCACAAATCATTCATAACGCCGATGCGTCAAACACACCCGGGATCCGCTATAAATACGGCAGCGCGCAGCCACAGTTAGACATTCTCCCAATTCAAAGCAAAGACTCCTGAGCAGGACCAGCTTAGACTCCAGAGCAAGAACCGCTTAGACTCCTGAGCAAGACCCGGTTAGACTCCTGAGCAGGATCTGGTTACACTCCTGACCAGGACCCGGTTAGACTCCAGAGCAGGGCCCGATAAGACTCCTGAGCAGGACCCGGTTAGACTCCCGAGCAGGACACGATAAGACTCCCCTGCAAGACCCGGTTAGACTCCAGAGCAGGACCCGGTTCCACTCCGGCTTCACTCTCACTCTCTCCGCGCTTCCACACGTTTAGATTCTGTCACTCTTCACTATGTTGGCCGTTGGATTATATGTGAAACACGTCGCGTTGGCCGCGCTGTGCTCCGTGCTGGCTACTGGCGGGACGCTGGGGTCCCCGGTGCCGGGGCCGGAGCCGATCCGATGCGCACCCTGCACTCCCGAGAAACTGAGCCAGTGTCCGGCCGTGGCGCCCGGATGCGCCGAGGTGTTGCGGGAGCCGCGCTGTGGATGCTGCCTCGCCTGCGCCCTGAAGGCTGGAGACCTGTGCGGGATCTACACGGCGCCGTGCGGCTCCGGGCTGAGGTGCACCCCGAGACCCGACGACCCCCGGCCACTGCATTCCCTCACCCGGGGACAGGCGGTGTGTACGGAGGAGAACACAGAACCCGAGGCGACCCCCGAACCCCAAGGTAGGCCGAACACCCGCACGCACGCACGCCTGCACGCGCGCACACGTACACACACGTACACACGTACACACACACACACACACACACACACACACACACACACACACACACACGCCTCTGTGGGGGTTTGATGCCACAACAATCAGCTCGTTCTCTCTCGCTCGGTCCTCACGCGCTGCCTTCACTTTCTCCAGATCAGGGAGAGCCGGCAGAGACCGAGATGGAGAACACCGCTGTCATGCCGGACCCGGGCTCCAGCCACTACTTCCCCGGCCCGAGGGACGCCGCCGACATCCAGGAGAGCATGAAGTCCAAGATCGTCACCAACCGCAAGAAGTTGGTCGAGCAGGTACGAAACACCCAGAACCACCGCAGGGGGGCGAAAAGTTTGTGGAGACGCTCGGAGAGGAAACGGGGTTGGCCACAAGGGGGCGCCCGTGTGGCGTTAGAGAGCGAGGAGGGGGGAGGAGAGAGCCGGAGGGAGAGAGAAAGAGAGGGAGGGAGAAAGAGAGAAAAAGATAGAGAAGGAGAGACAGAGGGAGAGAAATGAGTGTTTAAAATGACTTTCAGACTATTTTCTTATTTATATTAGTGAAGCATTTGAAAAGTCTGCGATTCCTCAAAAACATAATTTTAAGGCAACTTGACTCAATGTAACTTATAACTTAATTTGTGATCAAGAGTCAGTGGAGTTGAGTCACATTAAGGCTTTATTGCTGTTTGCCAAGTACACAGTGCAGCTACACTGGAATCCTTGTACGGTTCCCTCAGTCAGTGAGAAAAGAGATCAATACTGAGTGAATGAAAGGGAACAATTCAGTAGATCAAGGTTGATACAAGCTTTGACTAAACAACCACACAACCCTCTGTTTCATAGTCAAATAAAAAGCACGTTTGGCCTAAGAGGGAGAGAGAGAGAGACCTGCTGTTATTCTTAATCTTGTGTGTAGTGCAGTTTAATATCAGGATTTTTGTCAAACTGCTGCTTAAAGTTTACCTAAGTTAACCCTCCTTCTCTTCCTCCTCTTCCTCTGTGCAGGGCCCATGTCATGTGGAACTACAGAGAGCCCTGGAGAAGATCGCTAAATCTCAGCAGAAACTCGGAGACAGACTAACAAGATTCTACCTCCCCAACTGTGACAAACCTGGACTTTACAAACCCAAACAGGTGAGCAGCTGTGTGTGTGTGTGTGTGTGTGTGTTTGGGACTGGATTCATGAGTCTAGTCAGCGTGAAAGAATCTCACCAACTTGTGTGTGAGAGTGTGTAGCCAAGATTATGTCAACCGCAGCCCCAGAATGCCCCTGTGTGTGTGTGTGTGTGTTCAGTTTGCTGGAGCGTGATGTCACCTGACTTGGTGCAGGACGACTGTACAGGCCATGTGGAAGCATGGATTATTAAGACGTGTCCGTTCTCTCTCTCTGCAGTGTGAATCTTCTCTGGACGGACAGAGGGGTCGGTGCTGGTGTGTGTCGCCCTGGAACGGCAAGAAGGTTCTGGGTTCGTCCGAGCTGCCGGCGGACGCAGAGTGTCCTTAAGGAGATGGACCACTGGAGACACAAAGCAAGCAAGCCACTGATTTGTTTCCTTTTTTTTGATAACTTGTTTATTTATTGATTTTTGTCCATGGTGGTGTTTAATTCAGGTACACTGTCATATACGGGACTCACCCTCCATCCCCCTCCTCACCCAAACACACAAGTCCCAAAGAGAAAAATCTATTTTTGTTTTTTCTGAAAAGGAGATTGTAATATTGATGCATTTACTTGTACTCCTCAGCCTTATTTATTTCAATTGTATTGCATTCTATTTGTAATTTGTAATTATTTTATGAGTATTTATATCATTTTGCCTTATTGTTATTATTTGTATGAGTGTATAAAGTGTATATATGTCTTGGCCCTGACTAACTCCATGGCTGAGTTGAGCTTGCTCTTCCCTCAAGGAGTTTTTTGGAGGTTTGAACAAAAGCACTGAATGACCAAATGTTTTTTTTTATGATTTCACATTTTCTTCTATTTTATTATTGTCTGTTTTCCTCAAAACTCAGCTCTCGTCAGTGAATACAATACTCTCTGTTGGGAAACTCAGAACACATCTCCCATGACTCCATGGGTTTGCAGATAGCAGAGAGCTCCGCCTCTCACACGGGTATCTACACTTACCTACCTCCGATATTTATGTGTCTGCTGTCACTTTGTATTGACGTATCTGTCAAAGGTTTTTTACTTTACGTTGCTGCTCTCTCTGATCAGGAACACGTGACCACAAAGAGCGAGTTGTGTTTCCGCAGTGAACCATGACGTGTGTGGGGCGAAGTGTGTTAGTTAGTGATGGTTCGGCTCGACCGACATGCTGCTGCTGGAGAGAGAATTCTGTCTATGTGAGTCAATTCCAAAGTGACTAAACGCTCACTTGTGTGTATGTACACTTTTGTAATTGAGATGTAATGTAAAAAGGTGATATATTTAATAAAAACATTAACCTCAGATATTTGCTCCTGGCTTTTCTATGTGTGTGTGTGTGTGTATTTTGTGCATCAGCCTTAGTCGCATGTGCAAACAGCCATAGGTGGCAATAAATGAAACATCAGAAAAGGCTCCATCAAGACCCGATTGTGGGAGCAGAACACCCACAGTCGGAGCCGTCGTATAGATATGCTAGCCTACCGCATTTTCTATATTGAGTGTGTTTGTGTGTGTTATCATGGTGATCTAAAGTGGAGGTCCAGTCTAAGTTTATCCGGTTAGGCAGCACACGGCTCAGGCCGGCCTGTGCTGCGCTGCCTTTTGACCTGCTCTCTGTTTGCCTTGGTCGGGCACAGGAATTCGCCTCAACCTCTCGTGCCCACTGCCAGCCTGCCTGGCACCACCAGATTTATTTTTATTCTTTACAAATTGAACCTTTGCTTTATCCTTATTGACACATTCCAAGACTGAGGGGAGCCTGATAGCATTCAAGGGCTTCAACAAGAGCAATTTGTATCCTGATTTCCTGTAGGAATGAAACTGGGAAGACGATTCCCCATGGCTCTCAGACGGCACAACAAAGACCAGAGACCATCTTACAACGTGTTCATGTTTTTATTTAAAAAAGACATTAAATACAAATTATATCTGAATCAAAATCATTTCATTTCTCAGAGAAAATAATAGGTGTGATTTCTAGTTTAGTATCATGAAAAGCTTGAATCAAAAACTCTTTGAAGGATAAACTTGAAATGAAAAACAAAATACATTTACCCGTGAACAGAGAGATTCTTAATGTGACCAGCAGAAAAAAAAAAGTGACGTACATAAGTGACCCTGGCTCTGCGGCGGGATGGCTGGGTGTGCATGGAGAGACGGGACTTACTGAGAGGTGAGAGGTTCACTGGCCTACAAAGCCGGCGAACTACGATGACCCGAGACCTGAGTGCCTGACTGACAGAGATTTCGCCCGCTGGCTAAACTCGGCCAAAGGGGCGCAGCGTACAAGTGACACGGCTGAGCAACAGAAGGAAAAGGTCATAAAAACATTCATTAGTGATTATAATCCCCAAAATACACTGAATCATAGAGACTTTGCTGTGCAATCGGTGAGTCACTGAATTGTTCATAAGAAAACCTAGTTTGGATCAGCTTATAGTTCTTTCTTAGATAAATAACTTTTTTTATTTTTAAGTACTGTACATGATGTCTAGTCAGACACATAGCTGGCCAGGAAATAATAATAATAATAATAATATATAAAAAGACACACTTACAAATATGGGGGAGGGAATAGCTTAAACATATTTTTATGTTCCTCCCCGTACATCAAGTCTTTGAATCGATGGGATTTAGCACCAACAGGCTGGTTGGAAGTTGTTGCGTCTGTTAAAGTGAGTGTACAGCCGATCTCATGCTACCGAGCTACTGGGCCAGCATTCAGTGTCGGCGCTCTCCACTTTTCAAGTCTTTACACAGGATGTGGGAGAGCATCGGGCAGGAAGCTCCTCTTGGAGGACCACGCCTCCTCCATCAGACCCCCTGCCACTTGTGTGAATGCATATTTGGTGCTGTGTCCACCTTGTGGAGATTTGTTGGCATAAGATCATACAAGCGTTTCAAAGAAACAAAAACAACAACAAAAAATAAAATAGTTGCATTGAATGGAAATTCTGAGGGGTGTTTGCTATGTTCGCTGTCAGAAGTCCTGGTGTAGCTTGGTTTGATTCCTTCCTAGGTTACAATTGTTTAGTTACAGTATCACACCAGTTGATCTAATGTGACCTCTAAGGAAGGTATGCAGATGCAGATAGGTCCAATCATCTTTAACTGCATGCATTGAGGAGTAGCGGCGCAGCTAAAGTGCTTTAAGTGCTTGTGCTCGGGCTTGAAGCAGACGGGCTGCTGGCAACTGCTGCAGGGGAGCCGGTCACACCGAGCTCCACCCACCGAAACAAGCCTACACCAGGTTCACCGCTGACAGGAAGAGGACCGGAGATGAGAAGACAGCTCGGGGCAGGGACGAGGTTAGGCACAGAGACAGAGGCGGGACAGGGACAGAGTGTGGGACAGGGACAGAGTGCGGGACAGGGACAGAGTGCGGGACAGGGACAGAGTGTGGGACAGGGTGGAGTGAAGACCTCAGCACCAGAGCTAAATGACGGGTAAGGAGGGCAGAGGAAGGACAAACGGCAGCAGCGACGAGGGACATGAAGGGGATGGGGAAGAGACAGAGGAGAGGTTAACTGGGCAGACCGATGTCCACACTAAGCAGGGTTTTAAGATGCCTTCGTACCTTTACACACACCGTGAGCTCCTCCTCCCCCTCTTTAGGTTGATAAGACAAACACAGTTGTGCTTTACAGCCACCATGTGGTGAAGAGAGGAACATCAGATCATCACTGACTTGGCTCCAATATGGCAGAAATATCCCATTTATAAGTTCTTCTTACTAATATTTTTCTGCTTCCTCAAGTAAGTCAATCATGCTGAGAGGCCATCAGCTATTTTGTGTACCATAATAAAAAAACATAAATACAGATCAATGATTGGCTGTATTGATCATAATTAAACGTTTTCCCCAATTTCGACTGCCGATGTCTCTCACTCTCACGTTCATTGTCACTTGATTTTATGAGCAAGTTATTTATTCTAAACCATTTTTTGTCTATCAGGGTGAGATTGTTCTATAAGTGTCCAAAAACTTGTATATAACCGCGCCCCCAACCAGAACACGAGTCCTAGTCGTCCCACCTGTATTCTGATGTGAAGGACCTGATTGGTCAATTAGTATCGCGTGACTTCTTACTTGGTTTTTTCTATAAATAAAACGTTGCTTGCAAACTCAAACAACATACCTTCACCCTAAAGAGGTAACTTAGAGTATTTGATGGATTTCGTTACTTCTTATTGGCTTACAGACCTCTCAACCGCTGCCTTCTTTACAGGTATGAAAAATATTAAGACTCCAGCAGATTTGCGATTCTGCTTTGTGTTTCGGTGTTTATGTCTCCTGCTTAGTGTGGACGGAAGGCTGCGTTTTGGACTGCGACGGCAGGGTGACATGTGAGCACCTGAGGGTGAAGGACCACAGCGAGGGAGGCAGGGAAAGGATGGAGGTTTAAGGCACTGGGACTGCACAAAACGCCTCCGTTTCCCTTCCTTCATTCCTGCAGAGTGGCGACAGGCAGAGGGAGAACAAAGCACGATGAAGGCATCAAGGAAGGATAAGAGGTCGGAGCCCTGCAGTCCCATAATCCTTCACTTCAAAATGGACCCTGAGCCAGAGAGCGGTTTTGGGGGGCAGGGGGTCGTCCAGAGGCGTTCTGACATCTCTGGGCGGAGCTTAGTGACAAACAGTATTTACAGAAATAAACACTTTGGGAGGTTTGCAAAGACATGCAGCTGTGGACACACAGATACACACTCACGTACACAAACACACGGACACGGTGGTGGTGCGGTTGGGGGTCACAGTCACAAACAAGTCCTCTTTAAAGTGAGTGGAAAAGTCCCTCCTTCCTCGCTCGAAAAGAATAGTGCAGATGATAAGACTCTCTCTCTCTCCTTCAGCTTCTCTCTTTTATACGTGTTTGAACAGAAAGGATAGAATAACTGTGATGGACAGGAGGCTCTGCCAATCGTCCTGGTTCACCTCCAGCCCTCCCTTCCCCCTTTCCCTCCTTCTGTCCGAGTCCCTCCCTCGCCCACAGAAAATGTGACCTGAAATCAAAGGTCCGGAGCTTCCTTCAAATGTTTACATAAAACTACATGCAAGAGCAAAGTAGCCTCCCCCCTCGATCTCCCTCTCTCTCCCTCTCTCTCCCTCTCTCTCTCCCTCTCTCTCTCTCTCCTCCCCCTCTCTTCCTCTCTCTCTCTCTGCACTCTACACTCACACTACGTCCACTCTCGTCCCCCCCGTCCTTCGCTCATTTGCTCTCCAGGTGGTAGCACTGCGTCTCGCCCCTCTCCTTGCCGTTGTAGCCGGGCAGAGGTTGCCCGTATTTGTCCACGCACCAGCAGTAACCACGCTTCCTCCCTTTGGATGGACGGCACTGTCGAGAGATACAGAGAGAGATTTAGTATGAGGGAAAAAGATATGAAACTCTGGGTAATGCAAAGGTACAACTCCTTCAAACGTGATAGTGTGATTTCTTAGTTTGAATTTGATGGATCGTCCCAAATGCGACTCTGGCGCAAAGACAAAATGAGGGACAGCTAGGAGCTAGCAAATCATGGGGGGGCGGAGCCAAGAGGACACTTAGGGTCAGCAGATAGCTAGATGCAGACAGATAGAAGATGGCAGTTAGCTGAGCAGGATACAAGCTAAGCTAAAATAAGCTTAAATATGTGCCGCTAAAAAAGGCTAAATTAAGATAAGCTAAGCCAAGCTAGTTGGCTGGTGAACATTCTGTGACCTTTCTATGAACCAAATCTACGAAACAAAAACTTGGGTGCACACAAAGCGAACAAATCAAATACTGTAGATTGAATTCGATTTATTCTTTGAATAATCTACGTATGTTTCCATGACAGTATGAATGCATAGATGCACATACATTTAGCTTCACATTCTGGCTTCCTATTATAGTTTAGTGCCTGATGCAAAGGACAGAAAGAAAAGGAAGAAGAGGATTGTCATTTACTGACACGTTGTGAAAACAGATCAGTGTTTCCAAGGTGAGGAATCATACCCAGGCTGATTTATCAGCACCTTCGCTGTACGTGTGTGTGTGTGTGTGTGTGTGTGTGTGTGCGTGCGCGCTCGTAGCTTGGTATGATAATCCCCCGTCTGTTTCTTTGTTGGCTTTACATTTGGACTCCCATCAGGAGTGAGAGCCAGTCATGCCTCAGCAGAACTCCAGCAAGCCAAACATCTCATCAATGGAGAGGAATGCCCCCGCTGCTGCGTCTGCCCTGCCATGCACACTGCGGACGACGCAGCTGCTCGCCTCGTGAAAGAAGATCACAAATGTACCCAGATCAGAGCGGGAGGCGTCTGACACGTGCTATACTGGGTAACACGCATGCAATGGTGTTTAGTTTGTCCCGCGTGGGGGGCGATGCAGGAGTTTATTTATCAGGCTCCTGTGGGGGTCCGCACCAGTGAGGGGAGGGGGGGGGGGTCGAGAAAAAGTGGATTATTTTTGATGGAGAGGAAAGGGAGTGAGGAACGCACTGAGCGAGTGTGAGTAAAGGAGTGTGAAGGTAAACATGGAGTTGCTAAAATATTTGCCAAGGCCGGTTGGAGGGCCGCAGGGAGACCAGGCGGCTATTCTGGGCTGCAGCACGCGCTCCAAATCATCTGGAGCTGATTATGGGCCGCGTGTGCACGGGGCAGCGCGGGCACGTAAACACACACCAGCAAACATGTAGGCACACACAAACAGACTCATACACTGTACATATACATACCCCCCACATGCGAACACACACACTCACACACACACACACACACACACACACACACACACACACACACACACACACACAAGCACACAAGCACACACACACACACACACACACACACACACACACACACACACACACACACACACACACACACACGGTAATATCAAGTGTCCCTCGGGTGCGGGCTCTCCACAGTGGCAACTTTATGAGCTCCATTTGGGGCCTAGATGAAAGTACACAATCAGTCATCCCAGAATAATCCTGCTACCCATCATGCCCCGCTGCAGGGTGCTGACAGCAGCTAGGTAACCGGCCAACTCGCATACTCAAAGATGGTGCTAAAGTACTTTTCTGGCAATTTCCCCGCCCGAATCTGGAGTATGAAGCTCTCAGTGCTGCCGTGCTCGTCACTGCTGACCCACTGTGGGCCTGCGGGGCGGCAGACGGTTCAGCAGATTCAACATTTACTACCTTCACATGTGCTTCAGGGATGCAGTTATTCCACACTAACCTGGTTACCTAGCTACATGTTAAGGATTAAGAGAGTTCAAACACTTCAGCTCGGGCAGCAGGTGTCTGTATGTCACCATAGAGAGAGAGGAGTAGAAACCTTCAAGCGTTTAAATGTTAAGAGCAGCAACTTCAGCAGTGGCCGCAACACAGCCTGGAGTGAAGCAGAAACAAACCTGATGGTTGAGCGAATGTTGGAGAGTAACATCTCACCTCACATCTTTAGACAGATGGAAGCAGCTCAGACCATAGTGTCAGAAACGTCATCATTCAAAAGGATCCATGATTGTTTGTCACTTCCTCTGCTTCTTCACTTCACACTTTGGTGCTAAACTGCTGCTCGTGCTGCATCATGAGGTCTGATGATTTAACGACGAAATCAGGTCACTGTCGGACCGACAGATGGTCTAATTTAGCCAATCGGACATCAAACAGGCTGGAATGAAGCATTTCAATCTTATTTTACAAAGCTTCTTAACCTTCCTGTATTATTTTGTTCTGTTTGTGTTAGTGATTCAGCATGGTGTGGGTAGTTCATGCCCTTTATACTAACTCCTTCTCATTCCTCGACATTTCAAGCTTTGGGTTTTGAGAAGCACATTACAAATAAAAGTTAATGTAATGAATGGTTGAGTCAAAGAGATGCGACGCCTGCAGACCAGCAGACAGACGGCACACACGCAGACAGACAGACAGGAGTGTGAGCGGGTGTGTGTTTCCGGTGCAGTCGGCATCCACGTGCAGCCTGAGAGCAATGATCAAAGGCGGCTTTATAGAGAAAGAGACCTATTAAAATACCTCGCCAACAACTGCTGCAGCAGTCTGGGGGCAAGTACACAGCCGAACACGCCCCATTCTCACACACCAACATCCAAGGATTCCAACATTTTCCTCCTCCTCCTCTCCTGTCTCACCCTCCTCTCTCTTTTTCTCTCTCTCTCTCTCTCTCTCTCTCTCTCTCTCTCTCTCTCTCTCGGTTCTCCCCCTCGCAGTGCCATCGTCTGAGACTCCAGCCAGCTTCTATTTTCGCCCTGACCCAGCGGACGAGACTGCGGAGAGGAGCTTAACATTGTGTTCCTCTGCTCTGGTTAATGATGATAGAGTCCTGTGCCTGGTGTGTGTGTGTGTGTGCACGTGCGTGTGTGTGTGTATGGGAGGGTGAAAAGCCAAAGGAGAGGAGAGGAGGCGGAAGGGAGAGGAAGAGTAAAATGTGCATGTGTGCATTCCCCTGTTGCTTGGCTACCTTTGAATTTCCGCTCTGGCTCTCTTTCATCTGTGAACTATTAGCAGTCATCTCAAGCAATCCTTTCTTTACTGCCTCCATACACACACACAGACACACAGACACACACAGACACACACAGACACAGACACAGACACACACACACACACAAAGAAGCCACACAAACCTACTGTAGAAGGCCAAAAATGGCCAAACTGCCACTGAGGGCTGGATGTCACTTTATAGCTCCCTAATAAGGACTCGCAGGACAAGAGGAAGAGTGAACCTCAGTAAAAACTAGAGGGCGTCACTCACATACAGGCAGTACTCTGAATACTCTGAATACTTCTCCTTATTGTGATTAAAGGCTGAATCAGACTAAGCCGTGTGCATGCACAGGAGTTCTCTTCTCCTCGTATATGCGTCATATTGTGTAATCATACACTGAGGTGAGTTAAAGCCACTTGTGATTGCATAATGTGACACGGTGTGAGTGACAAACTTCTATTTGTGCCAATTTCAAATCACCTTGAGGTGAATACACAACGTTTGAAAAAGCTGATTTATAGAACTTGTTTAGACAACTTTATAGAAGTTGCAGTATATTGGATGTTTTCAGGCATGTAAACGATTCTTTATGTTTGTGTTTTAAAGTTGCCGTTTCCAAAGTGACATTGGCAAAAAGGTTTTTTCTCCCAAATACCTCCAGAACATCAGATACTATCGATTAACCATTGGCAAACATTTGAAATGGAAGATGATGATAATGGTGATAATCTTGTGACAATAATGGGCCAATATGGAAGATGGATGATGATTAGCATGAACTTGTCTCCATTGCGAAGTAGCATGATCTGTGCAGTGACCCGTCTGTGTGTGTGATCCTGCCCCTGACTCACACCTCACTGACTTTAAGAAGGTGGAATCAAACCTACTTGACCTCCTGTAATCTCACAGCGAGCTGTACATTCAGTACATTCAGTAATAAAGGTCACAGAAATGCACGTTAATCCCACTGCTTTAGAGCATGTTACAGACTGACTCTAACTATGGGATCTGAACCACACAGGGGTGTGACAATGACACCGTCAGAGTTAAAGTGTTTAGTTTCTTGAATTTGAAGCTGAATTATTGTGATGGAACTATTTTGTGAGAAATCAGTGAAAATTATAATTGTTTATATGATTGTGGATGTTTGCTGGAGGAAGTAAACAGAGACATTACCCCCAGATTACAACAATGTGTTCATATGTGTGTTTGTGTGTGTGTGTGTGTGTACTCGTTGAGAACACAATATGGAAATGATGATGTTTAGATCCCAACAGCGGGAGGCGATGCAATAATCGCCCATCAGACCTCCAAATCTACAAATCAGCAACTAAGTGCAGCATGATGACAATGACAGATAAATGAATGTAGTAAAACGTAGAATATTCTGCTCTGAAATGGTGTGAAAGAAAAGTACTAAGTGTCTCAAAGTCTGAGCCTGAGAGCCTGCGTGGTCCACATGGCTGCTGTCACTAAAAAAGCACATTTCACGTTCATAATGCGACCTTTATGGGGGTGTGTGCATGCATGTGTGTTGTGTGTATGAATGCACGCTCTTGTAATGGCCGTCTTTATAGGTAATAGCAGCACCGCTGGGCTTTACGGACATTAAAAAGAGCCTGGTGTGACCACAAGATAAACACAGGCTCACATAATGCAATATGTGTGTGCGTGTGTGTGTAGGGGAGCATGTACACGTGTTTGTGTGTGCATCTGTGTGTGCTCCCGTGCGCATTGAGACCGATCCCCCTGGTCTGCACATTGCTGCAGGAAATTGCCTTTTCTAAAAAGAAAAAACGAACGAGTGTCAGTAAATCCTCTTTCGAATAAATCTCTTTAATTTTAGAAAAATTAAGCCTCAACATCACCACGACTCAAAGCTCAGACCAACAGGTAGAGCTGCAGGGCTGCACTGGCCCACGTGAAGATCAATAGAAGTGAGGAGACGGATGAGGAGATGACTACAGACAGAACCGAACATCATGTGCTTCAGCCTAGATGCTTTGGACTGTCCACTTCCTCTGCTCGCACAAACTGCTGTAAGAAGGTTGGGATGGGGACAAATGAGAAGCACAGGTAGAGACGGGCCAGTGAAGCCTCCTGAAGCTCCACATTTACAACTCCTCCATTAGATCCCCTGGAGTCACGTTATGTTCATGTGCTGTATCCTTTTAATTGATAGGTTTCAGGGTCAAATGTCATAATCAGAGTAGCATTTGTATCTAACTTAATTTATAACTTCATGCAGATTAGCTTTGACCCCCATGCATCCATAATGGCCAGCATTTGTCCACTGAAACAAGGCCTCAATGCTACAGCGTCTCAGTGTAACACAGTTTGGTTTGTGAATCCAGGAGATCTGCTAAGGCTAAGTGCTGATGTCGGTGAATAATTACGACTTGGTGTCTCAGCGGCGGAGATGTTACGCAACAGCCATGACAAAAACAACACACAGCTCCGAGCGAGACGGAAGGAGAGGTGGAGGAGCGAGGCAGGGAGGGAGGATGGGCAGAGAGGCAGAGTGAAAATAGCTGTCTGGGTCCCCAAAGGTTGGCCGCTCATTATAAAGCCATTATGGTCAGTTTGTATGTTTCCACAGATCCTTCTGAGTCACGCTCAATAAGTCAGCCCTTATGGGCCTGGCAGCACCACCGTGCACAGGGACGGATGAAGGGACGCAGGCACCTGGCTCGAATCCTTAACCCACTGCTTCCTCCTCTACTTCCTCTCAGCACACTTGTGCACACACACACACTGTCGGCTTATTCAGCCTCAGTGTGGTGAATCCTGGACCAAAGAAGAAGGGAAATGCCAGGTGGGCGGAAGGGCAGGACGGACGGAATGACAGAGCGGAACAAAAGACAGGGAAGATCAGCGTAGGGCAGGGCAGAGGGGGTCGCCGCTCTCCTCATGCTGCTGTTAGCGAGTGTCCTGGTGGATAATACGATTATAACATTGACGTAAATTACTGTGTTCAAGCTGTGTTACACTGAAGGAAGCAAACATTGATTTATGCTGATCTCAAGCTCATTATGATGTTTGTGTGACGTAAAGAAATGAAGCCAGCCTTTTCTGGAATCTAACCAAACTTTAACTTTTGCACATTGCAGCACTCCTACATTACATTACAGTCATTTAGCGGACGCTTTTATCCGAAGCGACTTCAAATTATTGCAGGGCAGCCATTGTTCGGCGCCCTGGAGCAGTTGGGGGTTTGGTGCCTTGCTAAGGGGCACCTCGGTAGTGCCCTGGAGGCAAACTGGCAACTCACCAGCTACAAGTCCACTTCCTTGGTCCATACGGGACTTGAACCGGCGACCCTCCGGTTCCCAAGCAGAATCCCTACCGACTGAGCTACTGCTGCCCTAGCTAGCTACAAACTAGCACCGCCTTGCTGTGGTTAGCCGACAGGAAGACATTTTAACATCAACATCCAGACAGACGTCCAAGTCATTACGTCAAATTTGACAGTTAATGAAAATGTGCAATTTAGCTTAAACTCTAGCTATGACGTAGCTAGCTAGAAGGTTCGACTCCGCTGCTAGTGTTTATGGCTAAGCTAGCACAGAGAAACTGGGACGATTTTTATCAGTGGAAGCTTATCATTACTAATAAATTACCTATTTCACTACTTTCAATCACGAGTAGTTTGTAGCTTGAAAAGCTAGAATTCTGAATCAGCTCCTTTAATCATGCCATGTAAACAATTATCTCATGAAATAAAATAAAAGTCACTATGATACTTTAGGGTCTTTAGTTCACAGGTGTGATGAGAGCAAAGAATAACAGAAAAAATACTTAAGAAATACACAAAAACACACACTTTTCTGTGCTGTTCTTGTGCCTCAGAGGATTTAGGTTTCACCTCTTCGGGACGAAACAAGAGTTTGAGGCGTAACGAGACAGTGGGACAGTGTTGGTTCATGCTCGGCTCACTAGGATACTGAGCCAATTCATATAACTGCAGCTAAAAATAAGCTTCTGTGCAGTTGAGCCGCCCTGACTGCCCCATGAGCCATCACAGCGCGGCACAAGTACGCTAGCACTGTGCTCACCAAGAGGGCCGCCAAGTCCGCCTGGAAGTGCAAGTCCTACAATCAAAAGGTTACGTAAAAATAAACTGTATGAGTGGAAAAATGTCACTTATTAAATGACTGGTTATGAGTTAAGGTCCCTGTCTGAATGTGTTGAAAATGTACATATTGCTCTAAATGTTATGACTTAATTCTTGAAATCTGGCCCTAATACTCTGTATCCTCCAAAACTGGAAGTACTACAGTAACTTAACTCCACTCATATGTTTACATGCATTCAGTATCACTATAATATATTTATCCATACTGTGAGTTCAAAATATCTTTGGAGTATACATGACCTGTTGTGCAATCGCAGTACGAGGCCTCACACTGAAGCGTGATACGGTGAATTATTGCAGTACAATAACATGTTTTAACTTGTAAACATACTGACTGAGTATTTTCACTGTTAATATATGTTTTAATCATCTGTATTAAAGTTCAGAGTAAAGGAGTTGCTACGTCTAATCGAGGTATTTGAGTACTTCCACCCCTGCTAATGATAGGAGGCTGAGACGCTGAGGCAGCTTGTGTATCGTGTGTAAGGTCACGCTGCTTCACCTCCTCCTCCTTTTTTCCCTCCTCCTCCTCTTCCTCTCTCCCTCCTTCATCCTTCTTTCACAGTACTGTCACTCTAGACGGTTCACACGCTCTCCTTCTCACTGTGTTTCCGGTCATAAATCTCTGCAACACACCGTGAAGGCCCAGAATCCCCTCAGATGGATTTAAGACAACACCTCACACCCCCAACCCACCAACACACACACACACACACAAACACACAAACACACACACACACACACACACACACACACACACACACACACACACACACACACACACACACACACACACACACACACACTCAAAATACATTTACTCAAGTACTACACATTACACTATTGCACTACAAGTTTGAGGTAGCTCTAACTTCACTGCAGTGTTGTCCATTTCTGCTTTTCCTTCATTTACATCTCAGTTAAGTTCAGAGTAACTTAGGCTCTCATCAGTTCGTACCTCCACCAAGGTCCAACAGTCCATTGTTGAGACCAAATATTGCCCTCAACAATGAGAAAAATGTGGCTGTTGTCATAGCGCCACCATCGGGTCGATAACACAACTGAATCCCATTCATGCATTCATCACAATAAGGATACATGAAGATAATGTTGTGCGTCCATGTGTCCAGGTCACTTAACTGGTGTGTGTTTGTTGATCACATCCAGGCAAAAGAAGAGGGAGATTTCGCTAGAAACTCTTAAAGCTGTTAGCCGACGTGTGTGTTATGGCTCCGCTGGGTCTGACTCACGGTGCCAGTGGGGCTTTTTTTGGTGACTCATGCGTTTCTCAGAACGAGCGCTTTGGTTCCCCAGAGTCGCTCTGATAAGACGCACGACCGCACGACACCATACGCCGGGATACGACGGGAAACACACACACACACACAGTGACACAGACACACACACACACACACACACACACACACACACACAGGTTCCCAGAATCAGAAGTATGTTTCCTGCAGTACTCTGACGTACTTTATACTTAATACTACATCAAAGTCTCTCTCCTCCCTTCCTTGTTTCCTCCTTCCTTCCTTGCCTGAACCCTTTACCACCTTTGTTTATCCTTTTGTCTTGTTCTTCTTTCCTTCTTTTATTTGTTATTCTTTCTTTCTCTTTCTTTCCAGGTTTTGCTCTCGTCTCTCTTCTTGATCCCTCTCTTCTTCTTCTTCTCTGTCTTTGGTCCCGTGACTCTCTCCCTGTGTCCTTCCTTCTTTCATTCTTTCTATCCTCATTTCATCCCCTTGGATCTAATTTTTCTTTTTCTTTTCACATTTCTCTCCTTTTCTTCCCTTTCTCCACTTCTTATTTCACATTCTCTCTCCAGTCTTTTACTCCATTAGGTCGTCTCTGCTTTCCCTCACTTTCTTCACTTCTACTTTTGCCTATTTCTCTCCTTCCCTTCCTTCTTTATTTACTTTTATTTATTTACTTTTCTCTCTGACTTCTTCATTGTCTCCTTTCTTCTTTACCTCCTCTCGTCTTTCTTCCTGTCATCTCTTTCTCTCTCTCTTCCTTTCCTCCCTCCTCAGCGGATCTAAAATCTTAAATCACATGAACAGATTCTCTTCTCCTCCCCGCTGATACTCGAGTGCACTGAATTGTACTCGTGCTGTAGTATTTTCCTGCTGGTTTTACTCGAGTACAGGTCAGCTCTGTGCCCCCCCATGGCCCCCCTGGGTGGCCCGAGTCTGAGGCGAAAACTAAACTCGTGACAGCCTGTTTGTTGTTTTTACCTCACCAACAGCACCCCACACCTACACCCTTTCACCAAAACTCCACCGCTACCGCCATCAAACAAGCGCCATGCGTACACTCCCCCGCCGCCACAGCTCCCCGCGCCACACACACACTCGCAGACCGCATTCTTACATCCCTGCCCCCCACACGCTCCCACAAACACACCTGACCGACTTCATTTCCTGCGCGAGCATGACTCAGACGACTGCAGTGCGTTTTACCAGTAATACACGGTTATTAGCCATTCTGATAATATAGTGTTGACGTGGTCGTCAAGGCGACGCAAGCTGCAAAGCCGGGTGGGTGGGTGGGGTGGGGTGGGGGGTGTTGTGTATGTGCATGTGTGGGTTGGTGGGTGCGGGGTGTAATACTGAAGGTGAGGATTCTTTGGAAGTGTTCAGGCATGCGCCAGGTCTATTTGCATGTCCACAGGTGTGTGTGTGAGCCTGTGTGTGTGTGAATAACAAGGAAAGCCATTCACCTGTTTTTTCTTGTAGAAGCCCTTTTTGTCACAGTTCGGTATGCGGAAGCCCCTGGGATTGAGCACGTTGGTGATCTTCAGGCTGTTGAGGATGCTCTCCATCTCCCTCCTGCACGGCCCCTGTGGGTGAACACGCCAAACACGGCCCAAGACAACAATGTTTACACACACGCTCCACACACAATCGCTGAACATGAACTACACCATCCACCATCGTGTAAAGGTTTATGGGCGTGTGAGCGTTAACTTGGTGACCCTGAGCGTCGCCTCAATGTTCTGCTTCAGGCGCCATCAAGCAGGAAAAATGTTTTCCTAGACTTTGTCATAATTAACGGTGCAGTAACATCCACTGATTACTCACTAATACTGCAGTACTGAGTGATATGTGATCATTTAAAGGAGACATATTCTACTGTTTACTATTTTCCTCATGTTTGTGGTGAAATAGTTTGATTTCTCCTCTTTTGTTTCCCATTTTTCTTCTTTCTTTCCTCATTTCCACTCTTGCTTATTTCTCTTTCTTTCCTTCTTTTCTTCTTTGCTTACTTCTTCGTTGTTTCCTTTATTCTTTCCCACATTTTTATTGCTTTCCTTTTTCCCATCAGTTCTTGACTTCCTTTTCAGCAGATCTTAAATCAATGTAATGGGAAGATTTTTACTTTAAACAGTGGATTTGATTTGACTTGATTTAGAAATTGTTTTCCTTCAAGTCAGTTCAACCTGATTTTCACTTCTTGTTCTGCATCCACCTACACCTACAACAAACGTTGTTGTGTTTCCTGTATGATGTTTAGGAGGAACAGACGATGACTTACATACTCGGTCTCCCTCTTGTTCTCCAGGGAGAAGTTGTGCATGTCCATGTTGGCTCCTCCTGACACCGACTCCACCTTGTAGCTCTGACTCTTCCTGCTCTGATCCTTCTTGATCAGCTTGGTGTGCAGAGGAGGCCTGGTGTCCATCGAACCCCGGCTGTGCCCGCCGTCCACTGCCGACACCCCGGGCAGCACCGTCATCGCCATGGTTGCGTTGGCTTGGCCTTCTTCTACCTGATTCCCGGCATTGTCTGTTTAGACAAAGAGAAACTGTGGTGAGTAACAATTGTGCAACATTCAGGGTCGTCACAGGCAATTAGGCACTGAGCCTGGAGATCCATGTTGCACACATCAACTCAGCTAATGAACTATGGACAGCAACCAAAACAAAATAGAGGAAGAGCAAGAAGCTGCAGTGAGAAGGCCAGGACCCTTAGAGACCAAGCCAATATCTTTAACTAGATCTCGCACCCCCTGCAAATCTATTGGAGCCGCTTGAGGTGGTTCAGACATTGGATGGGAGGAACATCCAGGACGCCTCCCTGCAAAGGTCTAACATGGGGAGAGACGGAAGGGGAATGTTTAACTGAACTTCGACTAATGTTACATCTCATCATCTAATTACCTATGAGACATGTAAATATTCCATCGAATTACATCTTCAGGAAGCTTTTAACACCACAGTCAGTATGTTTACATGCATGTTCAAATGTTGTTAGTAAAAGTTTGTAAAGTAGTGAGTGTTATTAATTTGGGCTGTAATTACAGAATTGAAAACTAAACTCGCCAAACCGCGATCTCGGGGAAAATGAGTCATCCTGACGCCCTAACTGATGTCACACTGGTCCATCTGCTTGTTTTGGGGGTTTCTACCACCCAGTGGTGAACAAAATCGATTACTGCCTCTTTAAATAAACATATTTTAGTTTACGATTTTAAAAAGCACAGCAAAGTTGGATAATGAATGACTGCTTCTCCGACAGTTGATCCAATGGAGAACTCTGCAAGATGCCTTAAAGTTCGCCCAGTGCCTTGTGGGCTGTTTGGAGACGGAGATGAAGCCAAGTAATAAACAGAAACATGACGACTTCATATCAACAAATTTCCACAGCGTGCCGACCAACAGATAGAGTCACGAAGAGGAGCTACAAGAGCATAAACAAGAATATCTGGGAGGAGAGAACGACGTGCGTGAGGGCCAGTGGCGGACGGGGGATCTGGGGCTAAAAGAGGAGGAGGTCGGTCAGCAAGCGGCGAAGCTGGAGAGACGGTATTAATAGGCCACGGTGCTGGCAAAGATTCCTGTCAAATCGTTAAAGACGGAGTAGAACGCCGACCATCTGAGTGGGAGAGGAGAGGGGAGTGATGGCAGGTTGGGGGGGGGGTCGCTCCAAGAAGCTCCTTAATATAGGAGACGACCTAACTGAACGGTCAGCCACACCACCACAAGGCCACAGTCAGACAGACGGTGGGGGTTCAGTCGTCTGGAGCTCGAGCCGGACTGAGGAGTCGAGGGGACGATGAGAACACACATGCACACCCAAACAGTTCTAAACCATTAACTGGAAGCAGATTTTTGTGTTGGAGCACCGTGGTGAGGGCGGCGGCGGGCGGGCGTGTGGGCGTGTAGCTCATGCGGGCAGGCGGGCTGGCAGCACACCCCTCTATGCGTGACCACCTGATCAATTAGTGACGTGGTGGGGCTCCGCGGGCTCGCCAGAACTTAGAATAACAACACAGCGACAACAACATCAACATCAACAACATCAGCCAGACAGGCGACTAATTAGGTTCCAGTAAAGCTGAGAGCCTTCTGATGCCAGACGCTCTGAATCCTGCATCCTTTTATTTTAATACGCAGAAGGTCACGACTTCAAAATAGACTTTAAAATATTCACATGTTGGATTTTGGCCAACAGTCAATAGTTTGACAAGTGTAACTACAAGTATGGACCTACACTTGTAATCGAATTCAAATGTAAATCGCGACTTTCGGCCCCATTCGATGACCAAAAAAGAAGCTGCCATTTATTTAACTATATAACAGTGTGAGCAGCTCCACGTTCTGGCGGCGGTGGCGTTCCTGTGGTGTACTGGGGTAATTACGGTAATCCTTCAACTGCCCCGTGGGGGCTCCAGAGGAAGTCGGTGGCATGTGCGAGCCAAATGTACTGCAGGGAAGTATGTTTCACGTTAAGCAGTCGCCCGACTTGAAGCAGGTTGAAAGAGCTTCATACATCGTTCATGTACGTCATGTAAAGAGACTAAATACTTACTGGGATCAGTGCCCCCCCACCAACAAACCACCACCATCATCACATTTCAAATCCTAATCGCAATCAGCGCAGTAGTGATGCAACTTAATGGTTTGTGTATCATTGAAGTACTCAGTACTCCAACGTGTGTTTGATACTTATCTTGAGTTTTCCACTTTCTTTCATTCTTTGTACTGCTACCCTGGCATCAGGATAAATAGTTACGTCGTAATTTCCCCCCTTCTATCACTATTTCCATCCCTCCATATTTTGCTTTTCTACTTTTCAAACTTCCTCCAATCTTTCTTTTCTCTCCTGTCTTCCTTCATTCTTTCCCTAGACGTCTCCTTCCTCCTTCAGCTGATCTGAAAGGTTGGAAATGTGCGTAACCTGGAGACACAAAGTGTTTACAGAGTATTTTCCAACACTTTGTAGCAATTTGGCATTTGAATTGGACCTAAATTGGTCCAATTTGAGATATCCAGCTTTAATCCCGCTAAATCGGCCACAGTGTTCTCACGAAAATTTGAGCCCTATTTGGAAATCTGCAAGCCTTAATTTTTATTGCCAATATAAACTTTTATATTGCCTTTCTAGGAAGTCTGAGGTATTTCAGATAAACATGTTACGCAATTTGTTTGCATAATGGCACGCGGGTAAATAGCACAAACTGTGGTGAGGAGAGCTTGTTAATGTCTGAGAGAAGCTGGGAGCTGAGCTGCACCTACACTGGCTGACCAGCAGGGGCGCATGGGCTCTTTTCCCACCTTTCCCCCACCATCTCTAGCAGCATACTGTACATACTGTAAATGTACACATACACACACACACACACTGCTGTCCCTTGGCTGTTATTGTGTGCAGGCAGAGCTGAGGAAATCATTCAAGATGATTCTTCCTTATTCCTGCTTTTGAGAATAACGCTTGTTCCCCTAAATCAGAAGCTGGAGGAAGAAAAGAGACGTTGGAGAGAGACCGAGTGAGTGACAGGCAATTCAGGAGTGAGGAAGAGTAGAAGTGTTTGGGCAAGTTGACGGGGGCCTGTGAGTGTGTGTGTGTGACAATGTGACTGCTGAGTGCTTGCACACCACACATCAGCTCAGCCAAACCAAACAACCAGGAAGAAGAAAACACACAGAAGCTCCTGGAGGCCTGACGTCAGCGCGGCCTAAACACACACCAGTGTGTATTCACACGGAGGTGGCATGTGTGCCGTGTCACCAGCGTGAGCATGCTTCCACTCACTCACACAGCTCATCACACACACACACACACACACACACACACACACACACACACACACACACACACACACACACACACACACACACACACACACACACACGCAGGTACAAGGTGGCACACACAGCAACACGCACGAAGAAAGAAACTGTTGAGCTTGAGTTGAGCTGATCTAGAAACGTGTATGTGTGTGTGTGTGTGCCTCTGAGAACTCAAAGAAGAGCAAGCCCCCCCTCCCACTGCCACACCTCTAAGATGTTTTGGCCCACATCCTGAGCCAGTAAAACAGCAGCACATATTTTCAAGCTGTGTACAAAAATCCAGGAGCTTTGCTTGAAGGAAAATGAGGACATGGCAGAAGACATGGCAGAAGACAAGGACGCAGGCCGGACGCAGGCCGGACGCAGGCCGGACGCAGGCCGGACGCAGGCCGGACGCAGGCCGGACGCAGGCTGGACGCTCACTGAACGTATATGGCATTCCTTAACCAGTGGGTGGAAGGAGCCGGGGTTTCTGTGTGAGTGTGTGTGTGTGTTTGTGTGTGTGTTTGTGTGTGAGGGAGTGAGCGGGCGGGCACAGATGAGGAGAGAGAGAAGCACAGCACCATTCCTTCTTAAACAAACAATCCCCTGACAACAACCTCTTGATTTTGAATACGCATTTTCACAATAAAAGCACGATATTTGTTACGCTCCTGTGCATCCTCAGGATAAACAGCAGCCGCCAGGCGGGAATGTGGAGAGTAATTGCATAATTGCGAGTAAACCTCCAAAGCAAAGCCTGTGTCATCTACTCGAGCTTTCAGGAGTGTTGTGGGATTTGTCAGCCTGGCATACACAAACACACACACACACACACACACACAAACACTGAGGTGCAATTTTAATCTCACTTAAATTCCCCCACAACTTGGAATGATGTTTTACAATGTGAAACAACCCAAATGGGAATAACGTGTGTGTTTCTCCTGAGCATCTCAAGCTCATCCACCTTCATTAACAGAGGTCAGACTTGCTCAGGTTGCCGTTAACCCTTGACCTTCAGTTTTACTCTTGCAAAAACATTCTGATGTGGTGCCTTCAACCTTCAACGTTCTGGATCAGGCATCCAGTATCTGTTGAGCACAAGGTTCCATCGAGCAAACCTGGCCCACATTTCCACCACTATGTTCTGGCACCATTGTGAGAGTAGAATAAACACATGCCCACTCATGATGTCATCACAGTTCCCACTTCAGGTCCTACTGTTTCCAGAACCAACTTTTCAGGCTCTGGTACAATTTTTTTCTGGTGGAAAAGTTACAGTTTTGTCTCGTGGAAATGAGGCCACCAGAGAAACTTCAGCGTGCAGTCACTGAATATGAACCCATACTAGCTGCTATCAAACCACAAACCAAACACACAGCCACGCTGCCTGAGATGCAGACTGGCAGCTTGGTCTCCAGACAAATCTGAAGTAAGATTGTACCTAACTTTCCCCCATTTTTTCCTGACCTCACATTCGTCATTGCTCATAATAGCATTTCAATTGTCCATGTATGACATAAAAGGTGGACAATTTAGCTTAAGTGGAGATGCAGATTAAGTCTTAGTAGGTGCAAGATGATCTCCATGGAGACACAAAGGAGCACCGGGATTGGCACCAGTACCATGCTGGGTGAGCGGACGTCCCTGTGGTGTTCTGTCCCCGGCTGGATGCATCCAAATAATAGAGGACAGAGCGATCGGTGGGGACGACAGGTAGAGTCGCTTGTTGGCCAACAAAGGCCACTCACTCAAGCAGCTTCATGTCCTCTTATCATCTCTACAGCTTGCAGTGATTTGGCCAGAGTGAAGAACTGCAAACAGGCACTGCCTGCAGAGCACTTTAATATTCTGTTATTGTTAAGTTAAGTTTAAATATTGTTTTTATTACAGGATAAATGCTGTTGCTATGGTAACTGTCATCAGATTGATCAATGAGTTCACCGTATTGATCTCATGCAGCTTTGTGTTGAAATTTGTTGTGTTTTCCACATCATAACTGACAACAACACGCTAAACTAATACTTTCTGACACCAAGCAACACTTTTATCTGCATCGGAGTTATTTACATTTTAAAAGCATTATTCTCCCTCTTTTATTTCATCGTTAATGTTCGATGTTTTAATGTGTTTCCTTTCATGAATCTGCTCCCCTCAGTGCTTCATGTTGGCACAAAGGCGGTTGATGAGGCCGCCTGTCACAGCCAAAGTGCGCAGACGTCACGGTGATGAGTAGCACCTACCTTGTGTCTGCGCAGGGACCAGCACCCAGCCGAGCTTCTTGGCGCACACCCCGCGCCCCTCCAGCAGCGCCTGCAGGGGTCTGCTCTCCCCCGGCCGGTACTGGCAGGTCAAGCCGAAGCCGCAGCGCGCCGTGTACACTCCACACGCCTGCCCCTCGGCCAGGGCGCACGTCATGCAGCAGCCGCAGCCGGGCTCCCTCGCCGGCTCCGCGCAGTCCTTCGGCAGCGGCTTACACTGCAGCAGCGCGCCGGCGTCGCACGGCTCGCAGCGGACAACCGGGCCCACGGTGCCGGCGAGCCGGGCGAACGCGGCCAGCGTGGCGGCGAGGCAGAGCACGCAGAGCCCGGGCATTGTGTGAGCGACGTGTGAGCGGGTCACAAAGGGACGGTGTGCGCGGCGTCACGTAGGCTTACGGGGACTCTCTGTGACACAGCGAGCCGGCTAGCCTTCTCCATCTGTGGCGTCTTTTACGCGCACTTCTCGTTTTATACAGGCGGAAAAAGAGAGAGAGAGCGAGGCAGCGAGTCACACCCTCCTCCCCCGTATGAATAATGTAAGCGGAGCCCCGATATGAGGGACCTGACACAGCCGCTCACACGCTATTATCAGGGCTTTAGTCGTTACTCTTCATCTCTCACCGTTAACACCGGGCGAGAACGAGAACAAGTGAAAAGCAGCAGCACTCAAATAGTGAAATAGAATAGGGTGAGACAGGTTTGGTGTGTGTTTGTACAACATGCAGCCTTGGGAAGAGCTACAGCGCAGATATACTGATACTTGGGTGGTTGTTACAAGTAACGTGGTAAACCATATCAGCAGAGATGACTGGGAGTGTTGAGTGAAGCTATGGAGCACATACCTCCGCCAAGGCTCAGATATTGAATGTCTCTATCCCTGTCTTAAAACACATTTCAGAGTTTTGCATGCCTAATTTTTTGTTGAGATACTTCACTGGTTGAAAAGACAACGAAACGTTTCATGAAATCAGTAACTTTTTGAAAAACAAATCAACCAACAAACAGCCTCCTCAAGTGAGGAGTACAAATGATCAAACAACAGCCGTTCAGCACAGTGTGTTTGATTAGCTAGTGACAGTAATTTATGCTGAAGAAGTAACAATAATGACATTTATCCAAACATCTGCTGTATCTGGTAGTAAAAACTAAATTTACTGTCAACAATGGAATATTGGAATCAACTTTGCAGCCAACATTTGTTGTTGTTTTCAATGGGAAAACAGCTGCGAACAAGTAAGCTGAGCGATCACAGCACATTGAGGCTAATATAGCACCAACAGCGAGGACAGAACGCTGCAGATGGCACCAACGGTCAGAAACGTGAATGTCTCGTTTACATTCATTCAAATATTCATTTCATGATAAATTTATGAAGCAAATCGTGCCCAGACTTTCCAAAGTGGACGGCTTGGAGGGAGAAAAACAGTTTTGCACCAGGGAAGCTTTCTTTGCTCCTCAGCCCAGTGTATCACTGACTGTTCTCCAACCTCTGGAGGTTTCCACACCACCGGCCACATCCCCTGCTGGCATCAATGGTATGTGAGTGAATACCACTGGTGTTACCCCCCACATGCAACACTGATAAAACATTCCTCTGGGCAGGTGTGTAGGTGGCCTCCATAACCCACTAACTAACAGACATTTCATTACATAGGCTGGAAATGTGTGTGTGCGTGTGTGAGCGCGCGTGTGTGTGTTTGTGTAACCACACGCTCAGCCAAAGAGGTATTGCTTTACTGTTTCGGGTCACAGACTGCAAATATCTCCATCTTATCAAGTTATTTCTGTCTGTTATTGAGTTCTAAAAGTCTTAATTTCTTTAAACAAGTGAAAGAATCTGCCGGTGCAGTATTTGCAGTACAAATCAAGTATTTTCTGGAATCATCAGGTGTTATTTTTCATGCTTCCTGGTGCAGATATCGGCGTCACTCTGCCTCGTTTCAACAAACAGAAGCTCATTTTTAGAAAATTCTCACAAGTTGATTTGTATTGGAAACGGTGGAATAATCGCACTGAGCGACAGTTTATTTTCCCTATTAAATGAATTACTCATGGTTTATGAGCTGTTGAAGGTTATTTAAGTTCTTACACTGAGTAGAAACAGAAGCGTTGTCCATTAAACGCAGGATCTCAAGAAGACATAAATGACCTTGTAGTTTAAAATATTTTGGGAGTGAAAAGTGTGGAACTTTGCCTTAATCATTGTATAATCTTTACATACGCCGCATAATATACATTTCAGAACATAATGCATGAAATGTTCATTAAAGTATGCAGCAGTGGGCAGGCATACTGTTGGTTGGGTTTGAGGTCAGGGCCTTCACCATTGATTTATTTTCAAATCAGTCAAAGGTCAAGGTTGCTGGCCAAGGTCAAGTTTCAGCCCAATTCTATTGGACACAAGGAATACACTGAAGGCAAATCTAAAGGAGATACAGGTAAACACTGTATCAGATATGAGTATTATTGGTGATATTGATTGAAGTGCGAAATTACCATACATAATACCAAGAGAATATATAGCACATCATCTCATTTATATTAATGATGAACTTTCCTACAGTGGTATTCCATTGTCTACACACAGTCTGTAATTGTTGATAACCACACTTGAATTTGGCCTGAAGAGTCAAATTTAGTCGATATGCACTTTAAAGTGATGATTTCATGCACATTCCACCTAAAGCTTTATATGCAGGGATTGTTAAACTAGGGCCCTGCACCCTGAGTGTAAAGTTAAATCTCAAAAATAGGACTGAATAACAGACAGAATGTACAGCTCCTCCCATGGACACATGCCAGTCAAACACCCGGTGCACAGCCGACACCTACAGATCTATACTGGACAAGTGCAGAGCAGACTGCATACTTCTGCCTAAATATTTTCAGAAATGGTCTCACTGCTCACTTTCTACGTCTCTTGAGCAGACACGGTGATCTGGCACCGTATATCCCCCACATGCCCCCAACAAGACCCCACTGACCCCCCACACCCAACCGCCCAGACCCCCTGCACCTTCCTTCTTCTATACCTCTGACCCCACAGGATTTCAAATTATTAGAGAGAAAAATGGTCAGATTCTGCCGGCTCAGCGCTGCCCCCCTGTCCAGCATACCCTCCTGTACTGCAATAACAAACGCGAGAGGGGGTACACACTGAGAAAATAAAGCAATCAGTATCAGCCATTGTGTGATTTCCACCACAGAGGCAGAAAAGTGTTGAGACTGCATTATGAAAAACAAGCAGAGGGTAAGGAAACACCCCCGGAATAGCAGCTAAGATTAGTTTTCTTATTACTTGACATTTTTTACTATTTCTGCATTTTTTCACGTCTGAAATATTCAGTTGTTGACCTTTGGCTCGCTTATTGTGTGTCTGTCCATCCAGGTTGTGATTTTGTAGTAAGTATCCATTGTCTTCCTGATAATTTCAAATAAGTGAGCACAAGACATGCAAAACATTGTACAAATACACTTTTATATTATATATAACTTTATGCATACATATACAGTACATGCAATTTGAGAGGGAAGAGTAAGTTGAAAGAATGGCTGAATGGTCATTTAAGAATATATATAAAACCCTCTTTGCATTTCATTTAAATTTAGACATTGAAAGCATGTATAACTTATATAGGTTTTGGATGCTTACAAATATGCTAAAAAGGATGCTAACTCAGCTGCTGTGCTGAAATATCATGTTCAAACACTTTTATGGTCCATAAAATCTGTTGTTTGTTGTTGTTTGAATAGGTTTTAAATGGGGATATTCCAGCTGAAAAATGCTTAATCTTTCAAAAAATAAGAAAGACGCCAGCATCTCCTGAATATTCTGAACATTTTAATGTTTAAGTTTCATGAATGGTGTATGTAGGTTTAAGTATGCGGATGTAGATAACTGCCAAGGAAGTAGAAGAACAATGCCATTAGATTTGCTACCATTGATCCTGCAAATTTCTAGACAGAATAACATAGCTCCAACTACTGTGAGGTCAGGGTCTTGTTCTTACACTTCAGTGTCGGGAACTGAACTAAATAGAAGCGCAAACTTTCTGCTTTGTCTTTTCTATAAAGGCTTTAAAACAGATAAGTCATCTAACCAACCAACTTTAATGAAAGCGCACAGCTGGGAAGCGTCTGCGTGGAGCCTTATCCAAGTAAAACTTCTAATGATCTGACCAAGTGAGAGGGTGTGAATAGGGAACGTGATGGGATCAAGCTCTGAGCCCTGAGGGATACCACAGCTCAGAAGAGAAGACAAAGACAGATTGAAAACGTCTGTCAGGGAAATGAGACGAGAATCTACGCAAACCACAATGAGCAGCAGGTGGTAAGCATCACAGGCTGATTCAGATCTTCATGTGGTTTACAATGATTAGTCTCAGGACAGCTTTTGTGTATTGAAATGATGAATTCAAACCAGAAAACTGGTGACATGAACCTGCAAGTCTTCGTTTACCAATCCACGTGTTGGACTCGTCTCCGTCTCAATATAAGATCCTATCTGTCTTACTCAATGCTCTGTGTGTTCAAAATGAATCTATTCTTTTGTTTTTCACCCGCCGCCTGCAGCTATCCGATATTCTCTCATCATTAATCTCTCCTCACCCAGCGTCTCCGTCCCAGTCAGCATTCCGATGTGTTAAGTTCTCACAATGCTGCACATTTCCATCGCAGCTCAGACTGTAAATCATTAATTGGAAACACAAAGTCGGTGACAGTTCCAATAACACTGGCACAATGCGCTTCACCATTTGAGGTTTGTGGGAATTCATTTTGTTTCCTTCCTCCTCGAGTTGATTGAAACTGCAAATTTCCTCGCTGTCAACATGCGTCGTCTTCACATATGTGAGCTATAACATGACCACATGCTGCACACATTGTAACCTTCATCTTACTTCACACGAAATACATACATACATACAATTTCACATGTTGCACATGTGTAAGTTGGCTGACAGTCAAGTCCACCAAAATGTGCTAGAGTGATTTAAAGTCGATCATTATTGGGCCTGTTTTGTTTTTGTTTTTTTGTAACTCGCTTTCTGAAATTATATTCCACTTTAAGACATCAACATACCTGTCATCAACATACAAGAGACCGTTGGTCTCATAATAGCGACGTACCTCAGACAAAAGTATATCTACTCTGGGGCCCAAATCATTTCTGGCAGACAGAGACGGGAAAATTGTCCTGGACAACTTGTTATGTTGCACAATCTAAACAAACATGATTCTCGAGGAGGTGACTGTGATGTCGAGATCACCACCATGGCTGGTATGCGAACAAACTTCCTGCCATTGTTGTCTGCCTGTTACCTCTTCTTTGTTCTGACCCTGCACGGATTCACACTGGCATTACACCTCAAGGATGCTTCATGTTAACTTTGTATCATGCACATGAGGTAGCAGGAGCAGCATGAGGTAACACAAGCAGTCTAACCCATCTTACACATCTAAAATGTATTTCCCTGTATGAATGTGTCCCAAAATAGGTTGTGAGGATGTCCATGTGCTTTATTTTAATGTTTACATGTTCACATAGATGGCTGATATTCGCACTGTTGCAGCATATTAGAAAAGGTTTCAGCGAGGTAGGGAACATAATTCAGTCTTCAAAACAGCAAAACCCGGAATTCTCGAGAATATAAAGTGTGAGAAAACTTTCCAAGGTAAATTGTAAGGACATGGTCATTAACAGTATCATACATACACCTACAGAAGAGAAAATAAGGGAATGATGCAGGCAAAAGGGAAATAGGGAGTCAGGCTGAAGCTTCTTCTTGGATTTATTGCAGGGAGCCTGATTGACTGTCTGCAGGTGTTCCACCAATCACAGCCAGCACACCCTCGTGGCCCTGCTCACCCTATAACCTTGTGACCACCATGGTGATTTAGAAGGTTAGGAAATGCATGAAGTCAAGCTCGGGCGTACATTCTTCATGGTTAAACACCAGCGTGCGAGGGCCCTTACACATCATCTGTTATCCTCTTGTTTTCTTTTACATTGTGGTCCAGCACATTCCAAGGGGTTAACAGAGTTGAAATTAATTGAGGAATCTGTCAAGCGGCCAAGCAAAATGCCGACAGAATCCCATCAAACCTGCTAAACATTCTTAAACGACAGGCCCAAATGTTTTAATGTGAATAATCTGCTTGCATTGCTCTCAGCCAGCACAGCCACGTTCGATCTGGAGTTGTTTGTTTGCTATCAGGAGGACGATTAAGATGTAATTTTGTTGAATGATGTTGACTGCGGTTCCATGGGGATAATCGTAAATAACGAATGAAGGCATGTTGGAAAATCGCTTGGCAAACCTTAACTCATGCGGCATGCAGACAGCAAAGACAGGCCTCGTCAGTCACGAGGGAAGATGGAGATCAGCCTTCCTGACTAATGAGCCAGCGTTCATCTCTGCTCACTGACTGATGCATCTGTGGAGCTGGAAGGGAAACAAAGTATAAGCCTAAAGTGAAATGGAGGCTGATGTACGTACGCTGCTTCTGTGAAGTTAAATCAGGATTAATCAGCTGAAGTAGAATTAATAAGATTAACAGATAATTCTGTGTTTTGACATCAGTAGAGGAAAGCAGATGGGGCTTGCCTGTGAACTCCGTTCCCCGCAGTCGCAGTACTCCGTCCTGGTTGGCGTTGCAGTTTGGAGGTCATGATAGATCGTTTCCAGTGAGTTCTTGGCTTATGTTGTCGAGTCGGTCATCCTGCTTAGACGTGCTGAACGGACATTCACTTTGAGTTCAGCAGCCACTGTGTCACCCGTGAGGTAATAGCTATACCCATGTGTGACGCCTTATTTATTTTTCCTCCCCATGTCTTCATGTCATCTGTAGCCAATAAAGAAGAACACAGAGAAACCAACTCAGACTCAGTTTAATCTTTTTTTACATTATGGTTAGTGTTGGGGCTTATGAAGCTTAAACTTACAACTACTCTGCCATATTCATGCAAAACCAAATCTTTCTTAGTACAAGTCTGTGTCAATGGTAGCAATTGACCAATCACTGTTGATTCATTCAGATTTGGCTCATCACATGCTTGTTGAGAGAGTGAGAAGGAAAGTATCATATTTGGGTAAAATGTTAACCAGCCGTAGATTTCTCATTTGTTGCCCAGCGTGCAGAGCCACAGCGTATGAAGAGAAGAAGCGTCAGTCTGGGGTTACAGCGTGTGTTGTGGACGTTATGATGTGTTTGTGGTGAGGCCTGTGGTCTTTGTTTGGACTGCAGAGGAGAATTCTACCTCATACTTATTTTTTTATGGGGGTTTATATGGGGGTTTGTCTGGTGATATTCTTCTGTTATGATGAGCCTTCGGGGACGTCCTGTGCCAACAATTCATTATTCCTCAACCTAAGATGCACTGATCTTTGTGCGTGCAGCCAGTAGTGAGGCTTCCATTGAGCTGCATTTGAAGTTACAAATTGAAAAATGTGTAAATGGAAACATTTGGATTTGGCAGATATTTTGGATTGCTTAGGGTGGATTTTGTGGTGAGTCGTTAAAGAAGTCAGTTGTAAAGCTATATACAACATGACGTCTCATTTTATATCTCCAAGCTGAAGAATGGCATGTATTACGTGAACTGCTAAGGAGAGAGAAAATCAGAGAAACACAAGTTATACAGCTATATAAGACAGAGAGCAACAGTGCAAATGCAAGAATTTATCAAGAACTGTAAGATGTGAGAGACAAACCGTGAAAAGACTTACGGTCCAGTTGCAAAGAAGTCAAGCGAAGGGAGCTGTGCAGCAGCAGAGCTGACAAAAAAGGAGACAAACCCAATAGATGGAACGCACTATAGTTCTTTCATTCTGCTCTGTTATCAACAGCTGAGCTCACGTTGAGCTGATTCATGATGTCAGCTTAAACCTGCACATGCTCATCTCTCAATAGAGCAAAAACATTTGACACATTTGAGGAGAGAATGATTCTAAATTCCCAGAGAGTCACCAGATGGTGGAAAGCTCCATGTTTGCTTCTGATGGAAACTCTGCCATTTCGCAGCTGAACTTTGTCGCCTTTTCAAAATGGAAAGACGGCTACTAACCGCCTTTACACCCGCCTGAGACGGGGATAGACGGCGAGACAATCTGGCCTGGCGCTCTCAGGTTGACCAACTCAAGTGACACTTTCCTGAGAGTGGGCCAATTCCAGGCTGCTAAGAGGATCAGTTTCCCCTTCCTGTCCTGACACACATACCCAGCTACCACTGCTCACAAGCCTTCAGGCTCGCTGAGGTACACCGCGTCATCCACAGCCGCCTTCGTCGCTCAGCCAAAGTGCCTAAAAGCCCTCCGGCCCTGCAGCGTCGATGGATCAGAGAGAGTCTCACTGCAAACACAAAGTCCTCAGTAAGAGGATTGAGATCTTAAACCTGCCTCTCACAAAGTGTAACCAGAGCTACACTGCAGGGACAGAGCGGCAGAATGAGGAGCGCAAACAGAACAGAATAGAGGGAGAAAGAGCGATTAGACAGAGAGGGTGAAAGAGAGCGAGCAGCAGAGAGAGAGAGAGAGAAATTATGAGAGGGAGACAGACAGGCAGAGAGGGAGAGAGAGTATGGGGGTAGAAAGGGAGAGAGAGAGGAAAGGAGAACAGAGACAGAGAGAGAGAGACAGGCAGAGTGAGTAGGGAGAGAAAGAGACGGAGAAGAGAGAGGCAGACAGAAAAAGAGACAGGAAGATAGAGAGAGAAAGAGAGCGAGAGAGAGAGAGAGAGAGAGAGAGAGAGAGAGAGAGAGAGAGAGAGAGAGAGAGGCAGTGCCAAGTCGAATAGATCCTTTCTAAGAATCTGTGAATGGACAAACTGTTGCAGAGAGAGAGAGAGAGTGTATGTGTGTGTGTGTGTGTGTGTGTGTGTGTGTGTGTGTGCGTGTGTGTGCGTTGGGGGGGTGGCAGAAAAGAGAAAAGATGGAGGTAAACATGGTTGGTGAGCAATTTGTTTTGTCGTGTTGTTAGTGTGAAAAACAAAAAAACAAAGTCGGCAGAAGGATGTGAAGTGAACGGAGGAGGAAGAAGTTTTTTAACAACTTACTGGAGTCAAAGTAACGGCGCCACTGTTACAATTACTGCACAATTACTGCATTAAGAACCAAAGTCCTGCATTTTCAAGGGAAAGTGTGAGTGTTAAAATGTACCTAAGTGTTAAAAGTAAAAATAAACAAAGTAAGAAAGATGGAAAGAAAGAAGAAAATTAACAAAGGAGGAGGAAGTAAAGTAAAGTCAGCATCTTCAAAGTAGCTAGTAGCACAGCAGTAGTACAGCAACATGAATGTATTGTAGTAAAAAGGCTCGATTGTGGCTTGTTGTGGCTCAGGTTTGGGTGTTAGCGTTGGTTAGCTTTGGCGCTGACCTCTGGATCGCAGCTGCGGAGGTCAAGGTAAAGTAAAGCGTTAAGTAAAGCGAGAACCCGACGCCCCCATCCCCCATCCTCCCTCTGTGTATGTTCACACACGTCAGAGCTGTGCTGACCTGACACTGAACAGGTGTGTGTCACAGCGGGCTAAAAGGCTAAAAGGCAGCACGTCCCGGCACACTCGCTGCAGAGTGGATTTGGCCGAACCACCGCCCGTCGGCTAAACCTGTGCGGCTGACGTGCTGTTTGGATTGTGGATGACTGATTGGGTCGTGATGTGGAGCTCGTCTGGCGTGTGCGGGGAGGGAGTTCGTCTCAGCCGTCGCACTCAGGCACCCGACAGCTGCTCACTCCCGCACCTCACCGGCCTCCTAATGGACACTCGCACACGTGGACTAGCTGACAGGCTGTGAGGGAAAGTTAAGGTACGGCCAAGATGGTTGACGGCCCTTCATGAAAGCTTCAATACCACAGTGGAAAGAAACGTAAACGTACATCCTGGTGATGGAAATTTCCAAACCAAGTCGCTGATGTGCTTTTATCCTAAGTTGGAGCATTTCGGAGATATTTGGCGTTCACTCATAAGGTTTGTAGGCCTTTGAATGTTTACATGTATTCACTTTGACATGGATGGAATTATTAGGTCTCCGGTGTTGTGTTAGTACAGGATGCTCCAGCAGGGGAGGAGCTGTGTGTGGAGGAATTCCTGACGTATAAACTTTAAATGCTTTGTATCTTATAAATTAGATGTTTGAAAGAGAGCAGCTGATTCATGTGTGTGTGCATGTGTGTGTGTGTGTATGTGTGTGCGCGTGTGCGTGTGTGCGTGTGTGTGTGTATGTGTGTGTATGTGTGTGTGTGTGTGTGTGTATATGTGTGTGTGTGTGTGTGAAGAAGGGAGAAATTAATGGCTCTACCACTTTATCGCTTTGTGCATATGCGTGTGTGTGTGCATATGTGTGTGTGTGTGTGTGTGTGTGTGTGTGCGTGTGTGTGTGTGGCAGTAAAAGGCTGGTAAAGTAAATACAGCGTGCTCCCCTGTCAGCTCTGGAAAAAGAGAGAAGAATGAAAATGTAATCTCACTCCAGCTCTTAAATCTGCCTCCCGGCCAAAAATTCCGAGCGGCAGAGCGACGCGCTTCCCGTCAAACGGCAGATTAATCTGGCGTAACTCATGCGCGGTCACATCCCGCTCCTCTCGCCTTGCTGGGAAGGCCGTGTGGGAGTCTGGTGTGGAGGGGGATGACAGGAAGGGATGTTTGTGTGCATCATATTATCTGATTTGGAAGGTGGGGGGGGAAGTAATAAAGATTCCGGGAGCGAAAGCAATATGTGCCCGAGCTGCATATCTGACGCTCTACATCCATCCTGCAGACGGATTCCACGCCACCTGCTCTACATTACCAGGCAGGAGAACGCTGCAGCTTCACGCCGCAGCTTCATGCTCACACAGGAAGCAGAGTGAAAGCTCTCAAAATGTCACGTAAAGCTCCAACGCTCAATATCAACAACAACAACAACACACTGATCGCTCAAGGGTCTTGGTAGAGCGTCTGAAGATCTGAACCTCTGTTTATGGTCTGTAAACACCACTCTAGTTATTTTGCAGTGGTTCGAGTTACAGGTGGAGGAACACACACACACACACACACACACACACACACACACACAAACACACACACACACACACACACATTCCTTTCAAGTTTACTAAGGAAACACGATACCTTTCATCAACAATGGACGACTGAAATAAAACGGAGGAAAACCGATACAATTAATCTCCTTAGAAGAAGAAGAAGATGAAGACGAAGAAGAAGAGGAAGAGGCTGATGTGTGTTTACTGGGACTTCCTTCCCTGCACACATCTTTGACCGATCAGCTGCTTCGGCTCCTCCAATATTAAACCGTTTGTATCATCCGACGCATCTTCAGCGACGATGACGACCCAAACATCTGCATGTCACGCATTTTAAAAATGTGTTTTGAGTTTTTAACTTAATTGCAGTACATAAAGATAATCAGAGTATTTGAGTGACCGACCTGGGACTTTATGTCATAAACACATAGTTCCAGGAGGATTATGGCAAAATGGAGGAAAATAACCCTTCCAGTTTGTAATCTGTGCCATGATCCTCAGTGGTGTGTTTGCATTAAACGCTGCAGGATAAATCACTGTGATCACGCGATACTCTGCAGCGATGCAGGTACGACTCTGGAGCTCCTTCCTCTTCTGCGAGCACTGAACATCTCGTACATGTCACATTCATATCTGCAGGACATATAGTCGAATGTATCTTTGCCACAACCGCCTGTGAAATTCCTCATGTGAACTTTATTTCTGACACAAAATATTTGGAAGCTACTTGACATAATGAAGAGGAGAAAAAGTAAGAAAACACACACACACACATGGGCTCACAAAGGCACACACACACACACACACACACACACACACACACACACACACACAGACACACATACATATCCTTTCTTGGAAAGCCACAAGTTTCTAATTATATCCTGGGTTTCAAATAAAAAGCGTTTACAGCCAATTGGTTTGCGTAAATGCCATTCCTGTCTGTGTGCAGAGATGGGACCGTTTCTACCCCCGAGACAATAAATAGTTTATTGCTTTTATTTGTCGTGGCTTTGTATTGCACTGCCAAGCCCTTGAAAGAATAGAAAAGAGCAGATTTTCCCACTAATGAGTGTGTGTGATTTATAGAGTCTGTCTTTGACACGGGGGTGTCTGTGCTCCCAAACGCAGCATAATTAGACCTCTGGAGCTGCATGCAGCACAAAACACATTCCTGTCCAACAGAAACACACCAGGCTACGCTGTGTGGTTTGGACATGATGCCCAACAGTCAGCACGTAAAGAATGCCCAGAGCCAGAGGCTTCCCCTTCGAACACACACACACACACACACACACACACACACACACACACACACACACACACACACACACACACAGGACTGAAACGAACATAACTGTGGCTTTGACACACTTTCAAAATCAGATATAAGGCAGGAAGAAGAAAGAGAGTATAGATTGGCCCAGCGGGGGGGCGAAGGGTGAGTCAACCATGGGCTGCTCCCCGCTGAGACCCGCTGATCCCCCCTCTCCCTGTCCTCAATGCTCACCAGTGATTTTAACAGGTCACAAAAGAGCAGGAGTTCACACTTTCTTAACACCACTCACACACACACACCCTCTCCCTCTTCCTGTCTCTCTTCTGCTTTGTATTTCTCACTAACACACACACACTAAAACGTACATTCACCACTTTAACACACACTCAAAAATGTGATTAAGTCATACACTTGAATGGAACCAATTCTATCACTCTGAATATACGTGAACTCGGTGTAAACGCGGTGTGAGTGCAAGTCCTCGCCATGATGATCGTCCACAGAACAACAGAAAAGATCATTATATATGGAGTCGTCCTGACTGCCGTTGGGCCAGTCTGCGTCACACGAGGCTAGTCAGGGAGTTCATTAGCAGCCAAAAAACAGAGGACAAAGATGATGAATAAGAAGAAGAGGCTTTCAGACTTTGGCCTTTCCATTCTTCATGGTATGTGTGTGTGTGTGTGAGGAGACAGAGAGGAAGACCTGATAAACTGATGCTATGCTTCTCATCTGTGTCTCTTTACATTCTGATAGAAAATGCAAACAAGCTTAAACGACTCGATCAGATTTGTCAGAGCTTTAACGGGTTGAACTGCAATAAATTTCACGTTTCTTCTTTCTCATTTTATTCACATTTGAGATGGTTCCTTCACTGGTGCTATAATCAGAGTGTTGACGTGCATGTAAACGCAGCGACTTGATGAGAAGCAAATGGAGCCGAGCAGACATTCCTGCGTTCGCTCCCTCAGAGTGACTTCTAATGACACACTGTTCTTATTCCCACAACATGTATTTTAGAGTAAATGAATCAGGCGGTACACGGCCTCGTTAAGTTGAAAGTGCCGCTCGTCGCCACAAAAGTACATGGTGCGCTACAGCCGGGCCGTTCACACCAGCGGGCAGGGAACGGCCCGCAGCACCGACGTCAAAAATGCAAATAGGAATATAGCCTGTGGTATGTTTATGTGCGTGTGTGTGTGCTTATGCATGTGCGTGTGTCGCATTAGAGAGGCAGGATGACTTTGAAGAATCCACGTCCACACTGCGCCGGCTCAATCCTCAGGTCGCCCAACATAAAGTTCAGTCAGAGTTACTATAGGATAGATATCCGTGACAACATGGAGAGGGTTCAGGGTCAAAGGTCAGAGTTACTATAGGATGGAGATCCATGACAACATACAGAGGGTGAGGGGTCAAAGGTCTGAGGTCAACGTATTAGTATCTCTAGAAACTAAACTTATAGCTTCATGTAGTGGAGCTTTTAGAGGCTTTAACTCGTTTTCATTCAAAGAGCTACAGACCTGCAAATATAATATATATAATATAATCCTCTAGCTTATAAACAGTGATATCAGTGACTTTCATCTACTCACATTCACTTAATTTACATGAAAACATTCAGATTATCGCTGCACTTCCCGTCTTGGCATTATAATCAAAGTTTTAACACGTATGTAAATGTACTCATTGAGTAAATTGAGAAGAAGCTTTGATTAGATTGTTGAGCTGAATGAAATGAAAACCATCAAAAATGAATATCAAATATCACAATTTTCAAGCGCAGGTCATGAATTTGAAAGTATCACTGTAGAACTGTGGTTAATGGTGTGTGTGTGTGTGTGTGTCAGAGCGGGGGGGGGATGGGGACGAGCTGTTCACAGCTCTGACTAACACAGTTGTCTAAATGTGATAAAACACGTGGAGGGAAACCACGAAGGCTGCAGAGCACCGACGTGATGAAGGAGATGTTTCACATCAGGCCGACACACAGACACAAATACACGTCACATGTATATACACACGCGCAGCCCAAACAGGTGGACGACCCGCGATGTTACTCACTTACTTTGCGGAGAGTGAGAGCTGTGTCAAAATAACATAATTTACAGGCACTTTTGCTTGAACGCGGCTGACAGGCGAGACAAAGAGCGCGGGGACGTGGCGTGACATCATACAAACACACACACAACCACGCAAGCGCACACACACACACACACACACACACACAAACACACACGACTACACACAAACACACACACACACACACACACACACACACACACACACGCAGTTTATACTGAAGCCAGGGCTTTACGGGGACCACATCTTATAATCATCACAAACACTCAGTGTGCATGATTGTTAAAGGTGTCAGTGCCAGTTTGTGACGACAGCACCCGACTCATGACAAATCTAATCTGCCACAAATAAGAAATTAGTCTTTAATCAGTTTACTTGGGGAGATGTAAGAAGGATTTGTTGCATCGATGAATTTCAACTCCCCATAAGCAGTGGGGGGTTCCTGCGTATGGTGGGGGACAGATTGATAACATTGATTTTGCAGCTTGTCACCTGACTGGCACCGACTGGTGGAGACAGATCAGGAGGTTTTAATCGGCCAATCACATCTCAGCCGTGCTGTCTGCCAGCCTCCTTGCCACGGCCAATGGCTACACCCACAGCTGGGATGAAGCCCCGCCCCCGCCCCCGCCCCCATCCCCCCCCCACCCTCTGAGCTGTGCAATCAGAGGGTTAAATTCACTGTGGTCAAATCATCCGGGAGCCTGATGGAAGCCACAGGAACTGTGACAGCGACAGAATGAAGAAATGAAGACGCTTTAATGAGATGCCGTCATCCACATGTATCTGACTTTAACCCTTTGTAGGTCAGTGTGGAAGTTTTGCAAATACATTCGGAGAGGCACAAAATTACACAATTTTACATGTTGATCTCCCAGAAATGCTTCATGCGCATCAGATAAGTAGCTCCAAGTGAATTATGACCTTCAGTCTACATTTATATCAATGAAGTGTTTTAATAACTTCAGTTTATTCAGTTGTTTGTGTATTATGTTTACTCTCAAATCATTTTTTCACATTATTATCACATGAAAGAAGCAAATTTAGCTTTTTTTGTATTTTGATTTCATTCTGCAGATTTCATTTATATCAATGACAGATGATTGCTGAAAAGGTTCAAGGTGTATTGAACAAGGTGTATAGATTAAAGCACTTTTTTGTATTAGATCATCATTACAAATCAGTATGAGATAGATCTTTATTGTAATTGTCATGTTATACAAAAAAACTCTGTTGGAGCATCCTGGTTGCATAGAAAAATAAAATTTAAAATATCTACACATACATCAGTACGCACACGTCATACACACATCTCACCCATACCCAGTCTTTAAAATATGTAATAAATACACCGTTTGAGCAGCTAAAATGAGCTTGAATCATATCAAACCCTCAGTTGTCTCCTTATTTTAATATATTTGGGCAATAAATAATAAGTAAAAGCTGTGTTGAGAGCGATGGAGCTGGACTTTCCCGTCTGTGAGGTCAGTCGGCTCGCTGTTCTCAGCGAGATGATGCAACTCCTCTGCGCTCTTACAGCAGCTCCGCCGCCTGTACCTGCGCTGTGGCAATCAAAGGGTTAACCCCCCCCAGGCCGGAGCATATACATACAGTATTCTACAGATCATTAAACACAGATGCACGTTAGCCATGCACACATTTATTGCACGTCCCCCCCTGTTAATCCTGCAGCCTGCGTGTTCCTCACATGTCTCTTTGTGTTGTGGCCCCCCTGCCTCTCTGGTCTTTGCTCCAGCACCTCTAACCTAAGTGGCAGGTGGGACATAAAAATGTTGGGAGGTCTCGAGCGTGGGACATCAAAAGGATGCATCATGGGCGACTCACCCCCACAGGCTCCACATCCCTGCCCCGCATCATGAAAACACAGAGAGGCTGTACATAAAACATGGCTTTGGCAGGGAGGAGAATGGAAAGTGGGATCCGTCCGGTCACACAGGAATGTAATCAAAGTCTCTCTTTATTACGCCTCACAGCAGGGATGCACCTCACATATCATTCCACTCATTCATTATGTGAATGTGTGATGCATGCCTGCTTTGATTTTCAGAGTGTGTGTGTGTGTCTCAGGAGGAGTGTGCGTGCATTCCTGTCATTCGTTACATGAGTGTGCTGCGTGCCTGTGTGCTTTTGAAGGTTTTTGTGCGGGGGGGGGGGGGGGGGGGGATGCTGGGACTGTCACTCATGCGGCCATTTGTCATATTTAGAATCTACATTTGAGTATATTTTAGATTAGCAGAGTTGAAAGTAGTCAAACGAAGCACACATACCTTCACCAAGGCCGCATAACCCCTTAGTAAACAGACTTGTTTAGCTGTAGCTGACCTAGTCTCTAAGTAAAGTAGTGTGGAAGAAAATGTTAGCAACACTACATGGTCCTTAGGCAAAGTAGCTAACTAGCTAGCTAGCTTTGGTTGCTATTGCACAATTCCCTCCAGAGTTCTGGTAGTTCACAATTTGGCAACCGTACATCGGAAAATGTTGAGGAGCATCAAAGAGAGTTTATACCAAGTTTCAGTCTCAGTCCAGATGTGTTATGGAACAAATTTGGTGGAGATTGGGTGAAATCTGTGGCCCGGTGGTTTTGGTCTGGGACCAAGTGGTTGTGGCGTCCTCGTTTGGATCCTTGCCGGTGAGCGCTGTGGCTCCCTCGGCACAGTTCCTGTCTCACGCTCCAGTTTCTGGTCAAATAAAGGAAAAAATGCCAACAAAACAAAAGTGGTGTTTACACTCGTTTGCTTATAATTACAAATGACAGAAATGAGTTTGGAGGGAAATGGAATCTTGATCTGCATCCAGAATCGTGGATTTGCCAAACAGCCGAACCTTCCACCAAATTTCATTACAGACCAACAGGAATGAAAATTAAACAACAGCAGGTAATGATTGAAAATGTTTTTTAAAGAAAAAACATGTAATCACTGTAAACAGGAAGAAGAAAAAATGAATTGGATGATTGAGTAACACAGTAAATGATCTCATACAGCAGGAAATATTGTTCCTTTTAAGAACAGAATGAACAGAAACATTCCTGGATATTTGCTATGTTGTGATGTTTGTCTGTATGGAGTCAACACTCAGAGCAGGAAAGGGGAGGGAAAGGATTAGACGAGGAGAGGGGAGGAGAAGGGAGGAGAGGGAGAGCTGTGTGATGGCTGGGGAACGACCCAGAGTAAGACGAGACGAAGGACGTCTGAAGATTTACCATCGCTTCTGTGGAACATCCGTCATATTCTGGGAAGCGTTACGGGGGGAGTGGCTCGGGAGTGAAGGGGCGACAGGTTGCGAGTGTCGCTTTTAACTCTACGGCGAGGGGTGAGGCGGGGTGGGGTGGGTTGGGGGGGGGGGGGGAAGGGTGACACTTCTACCAAATGAAGACACGAGGCAGAGGAGGAGCAGGGAGACCAATATGGGGGACATCCCAACAAGCCGAAGAATCCCAGAGGTCCGCCAAGAGCAACTCCGCCGGCCCGAACTCTCCGTGCCACCTGCAGCCCCGGCAGACAAACACACACGCAGACGGAATCAGGCACACACACAAACACATGCTGCCGTCCACAAATGTCATGAAGGAACTGCCACAGACAGAGAGAGAGAGAGAGAGAGAGGTTTAGACAGTGCCATTTATAAAGCGTGGCCCTCTGCCTGCCTCATAAACTCTGCATTATTCTGGGAAAGCAGGAAACCGGCTGGACATCAGGAGAGAGAAGGAAAAGAAAGAGAACAAATACAAGACCCTGCTCTCTCTCTCTCTCTCTTGCTCTCTCTCTCTCTCTCTCCCTCTCTCTCTCTCTCTCTCTCTCTCTCTCCCTCTCACACACACTCGCCGTACTCCTTTCTCCAGTCATCCCCTTCTCTCCCACCTTCTCTCCGGCGTCTATAGAACACTTTGCCGGGATGATGCAAAGATGGGCGCCGTGGGAAAGATCCAGAGTAATGCAACTGTGCATGCACATCTCCGTGTTTCATCTATAGCGGTCAGCCTCTGGTGCTTGTTAGCTTGTTTCGTACATAGCGACTCTGGTTCTGCTGTGTGTCATGATTTGTGTACTTTCATCGCACACGCTCCTCTAGTTAAGTTTCAACTTTTGCCTCCTAAATTTAGACATACTGAACAATCTTCACTGTCTGCTGCAAAAGAACCAATGCATTAGATGCGATACTGACTGTAGGAAGAAGCTCAGTAGAACAAGAACTATACAGACGGTGCTAAAGCAGCATTTTCCCTGCACACTGAAGTTGTTTTTACTAACTGCAGAGGCAAGTGAGCAAGTGTTGAAGGACAGTGTGCCAGGGAGAGAGAAAGACGGTGGATCTCTCTCCCTACCCCCTTATTCTTTCTTTCCATGCCAGTCTGCTTCTTCTTCTTCTCCTCTGTCCTCCTCCTCCGCTGCACCAGGAGGTCTATGTTTAGACAGGATAGAGTTCTGCAGGGCCAACACGGATAAAGAAGCTCTCTCTCTCTCTCTCTCTCTCTCTCTGTCCCTCTCTCTCTCTCTCTCTCTCTCTCTCTCTGTCCCTCTCTCTCTCTCTCTCTCTCTCTCTCTCTCTCTCTCTCTCTCTCTCTCTCTCTCTCTCTATCTCTCTCTCTCTCTCTCTCTCTCTGTCCCTCTCTCTCTCTCCCTCTCTCTCTGCATGGTGAATGTGTCAGTGGGAGAGTTATAAGCCCTGCCCCCCCACCTCCCGCTTGGCAAGTGGCAGTCAGTCAGCTGATTTGTGCTGCTGAAGGGATTTGGTGTTCCACGTAGGCTATTTAAAAAGCACCAACACCTCTCTCTCTCTCTCTCTTTCTCTCTCTCTCTCTCTCTCTCTCTCTCTCTCTCTCTCTCTCTCTCTCACCCTCTTCCACTCACTCACTTTTTCTTGATCTCCTGCATTGGTTCCCTCTCTATAACCCCATATCACACCCTTCCCTCTATATTGTTGTCTGCTCTTCCCTCCCCCTCCCCCCTTTTTTGTCCTTTCTTACCCATCCTGCCTCACAATCCTCCTTCTCTGTTTCTGTCCACTTTTCATGTTTCATGAAATGGCCCGAGTGCAAAGCACCAACAAATCACAACAATGGTGCAATCTTCATCCATGGTGGTGTGTGTTGTTGAGAAGTGGAGCAGGCTTGATCAGCCAATGGAGGCGAACACACACAGTGAAACAGTCCAGCTTGGTTGTGTTCTTTTTCTCCTTATTATTATTGTTATGTGAATGTGTATGTGCCAAAGATGCAGGGAGGAGTCTGAAAGAGGCACAGGACAGGCTACATAACCCTGACCCGTCTCCCTGGTCACGTTCTGGAGCTCTTCCTGGGGGATCCTGTGACCTTCCCATTCCAGATGGGATGTACAGTACAGTACCAGAACCTCCTCAGCTGGCACCTTTAAGTTTAAAGTGAGCAGCAGTTCTTTTCCTCCTGACCTTTCGTCCGCTCGTATCCACGACCTCTTCTTGTGTCCGCGACCTCGAGCTTACAGCCGTAGGTGAAGAGTTGGAGTGTAGCTCGGTGGGTAAAGTGAGAGCTTTCCTCATAGCGACAAAGTAGGATTCATGATTGTGTGTTGCGGAAATAGCTGTAACCCTTTACATACCTGAATTGATCCATTTGCAATAACATCTAGGTCACAGCATGGTGTTTGCATTATGTTAGAATAAAAATAGATGAGTCGCCTTGTCTTGTGTATAAACAGACTCTACTTCTATGTAAATGTACAGAGTGTAACCTATACCCTTTGCATATGCAGCCCTGCATTAGTGCAGACTTTACATTCTGGGAATGTCTCCAGCGTTGAGACTCCTCTGTCAGCAGCGACTGCATTTACCCAGTTACATCTACAACGGAAACAAAAACATGGCCCTGGGACTCCACGGTAGTGTATAACGTGGGAGTGTGTCTAAAAGTGTGTGTGTGTGTATGTGTGTGTGTGTGTGTGTGTGTATGTGTGTGTGTGTGTGTTTGCATTCTTTGCATGCATGTTTATAGGTATGTGTGTGTGTGTGTGCAGGCAACAGAAAGAGATGGAGCGAGAGTTATCTGTCGTCTCCAGAAGTTAACGCAGATAGACGGAGATGGAGAAAAAGTAGGCCGAGCAGTAAAAGAAGAGACCAAAAATGGACTAAGAAAACAAGAGAGAGAACGAGATCTGCAGAAAAAATGAGAAGACATTCATTATATGGAGCTGCAGTGAGGGAGTGCACGATACACATTGCCCTGATATTAGTCCCCTGAGTTTCAATCCCAAATAAGATTTGTTATAAGCTGTGTAACCTTATAAGGTACAAAACGTTTGACTGTGAAGAATGAAACAGGAGAGTAGCAAAGTTTGTCATCCTGTATTGTACTTACTGGCAAACAAAGTACTCGTGTGGCGTCACAGCGAAACATATATCAGTCACAATTTCGATGACTTCAGGCAAACTCGATCTTGACTTTAACAACTCACACTTAACTTGGATTCGAGCCTCGTGGCACCAAAGACGCAACGGCGTGCCCGAGCCCAACGCAGAGCAACGATTCCCCATAATGAGACATTCAGATCAGTGTTGGAGAATGACTTGCTGGTCAGTAGCACTCACTTTCATATGCTTTTAAAAGACAGATTCTAACTTCATGCCTGGTTTCTCTGGGTCGTCTTGAGAGGAGGAGGGACGTGAGAGCCGATGTGGGCTGAATACTGAGACGAGTAATTAACTGTGGCTACAGCTGTGTGTTTAAGAGGCTGCGGGGCAGATATTCCTGCCTTTCTTCTTCAGATTCTGCTGATGAGCTGAGTGACGTCTAAAGCTGTGAATGTACTTCCAGAAGGACGCAGATGTTCATTTCAGAAGACGGACAGCAGACAAAGACACACTTCTGAACTTCTATATTCTGGAGTCTGTGTGCGTTGGCGTTTGACATTGAACTGCAGAACTAAAAATGGTGACTTCAACAAGAAATACTGATTGTATTTAACAGAAGAATTTTGTGTACCCCCACTTAAAGCTGAAAAAAAACTATGAGCCAGACTGTCCACTGAGTGGCACTGTTTGACTTGGCAATTGGAAGCAATGCGAGGGGATAGCTATTGTCACTGCCAAGAGAAAGTCCTTCCCGTAGCTTTTATCAGAGCTCTGGATCAAGCAGCTAGAAACCAGCAGAACCGCACCACCAAAGGTCACATTTAGCACATTAACAAACTCAAAACTCCATAGAATAAAATCAATAAATTCATACATTATGAATAATATGATCAAACATCAGATACCTGCCTATGGGGCTACAATTATAATGATTAAAGTGAAGCAACACGGCTCTGTGGCAGACTGCAAACCCTATAACACACACAAACACGTGCACAAGGATGCACAACCAAATGTCAAAACATGCACATTCAAACACAAACACAAACCTAAACACGCGCACACACACACACACACACATACAACCACACACACACACACACATACATACATCCACACACTCATACAGGAGTACCTCATATGTACATAAAAAGACAAAAGCTTCACCTTTAACTCAGTCTCTGGTGTTCTCACACTTCAAAACACACCTGTGTATAAGTGGGTCATCTCCAAGCCCCTCCCCCTTCCTGTGCCCCAGTCTCAGGCTTCCTCTTACAAAAACACATTAAAGCTGCATCAACATATACTTTTGATATTGTAAAATGTAACTGAGCTGTGAGATAATTACCCATATTATAGTGACATTGTGCAGGTCTTTGTTGCGTTATTTTGTTGTCAGGGTTAGGGTTAGGGTTAGGGTTATGCCATTTTATGAGAGTATTAATGATTATTATTGACCTTTGTTTCATTCATTCACAACATGGCAGTGTTGTAAAGTTGCACGGTGATCATCTACAGCTCAATGCAGCCATGTGGTGCAAATATGATTTGATTCTTCTAGCACAACTTCTGCTTCTTACAACAAAACAATCTGAGTGATCCATTTCAGATGCAGTTTCCCCGAAATTCATGACATTTTGTCAAATCGGCGGCATATCTTTTTCCGGGTGCTCCATCAGTGCGAGTGGGTGGACTGGGCCATGGGCAGTGAGGTGGAAATGCAGGCCTGTCTGGGTTTCTGGGGCTGTGAGACAGGCACTGCCTCCATCCTCCGCGGTCCTGCTGGGCAGAGCAGCTGAATAAGCTCATTGTCGGCTTGTGGAGAGTGCAGGTGCACCTCTTCTTTTTCACCTCCGACCCTCGGCCCTCGACCCCACAAAGCCCTTTGTGAACTCTATTTACTGGCTACTCCAATGAAACTGCAGTCCATTACCAACATCTCTTCTCTCCCTTTCTCTCCCTATTTTCTACTCCTCTCAAGAAACCAATTAGTGACAATACAAGTAGGTTAGACTCTCTATTCAGAGTGGGCATTGTTGAGCACAATACCAGGAAGCATTGTGAGCTAACAATTAGTGGCAATGGGGCAGTGTAGAGTGTCACTGACATTGTTGGGAGTTGCACAAGGCTGGGTTTGTTCCCAAAGAGGGAGTTAGACAGGGGTGGAGGACGACAGCGGAGGGGTTCCCAGGTGCTGAATTAGCCCAAACTCAGCCCATGTGTCCCAGTCACACAAGACGCTTATCTGCGCCGGGCTCAGGATACAGGAATGTGTCCCCAAGAGGGTGTGTAGCTTTCTTTGGGTGTAGATGTTTATGTTGGAGGTAACTCTACCTGGATGGGATTGTGTGTGCATGCATGCATTCCTATATTCATGTTTGTGTGTGTATGAGCTGAAGCGTGTGAATCTGCATCAGGTTACCCGTGTTTTTCCAGTCATGTATTTCCTGGGGTTTGTTTTTAGACGTGTGTATATACGCTGTCCACTGGGCTTTGTATGCAGATATGTGGACACTTTTGGCGCGGGGTCTTCCCCGACCCTTTTGCCCTGAGGTTAAGACCTCGGGTCATTAGTCCATGCTAATGCTATCAGCAGGCTAGTCGCCACGTGAGGGCCGGCCCTGCTGCCGCAAAGAGGCTTCACTTCACCATTCTAGAAGGTCACGACCAGAAGGTCAAGGGTTCAGCCATTATTGTTATCCTGCCCCTAATGCCTTACACCCCCAACACCCCTTGCCACACCCCTACCACACCATGACATCATTGCACACAGTCTGGGCTTGGAGGAGGAGGAGGAGCTGACAGCTCACACCAGCTGGGCTAAGGCTGAATAAACGCCTCTCCTCACTAATGAGCAAACATGACAGTCACACAGTTGTTCCAGGTAAAAGCTGAAATAGTTAAACTTAATTAAAGATATAATACAGTTTAGAGCAAATGTCCATTTAGGAGATCTCTGTTAGGCATTGGTAATTATGATGCCATGTGGAAAACTCCTCAAAAATGCTCCAAAGAACGGAGCTAAACTTTGACCAAAGACAGAGAAAAGAGTAGAACATGAGTGCTCAGGTTAAATCAGCTTCAGAGTACTTAAAGTATAGTTTAACACTAATTTTTTTTGTGTTATATGCTGGTCTAATGACATTGAGCTGCAGCCACACAAATGTAGCAGGCAAAGCTCTGTGTCGTGCTTTCCAAAACCTGAATCCTGGGAAAGAAAGAGAGGATGGAGGGAGGACAGGAAGAGAGGTATGCACTCCTCTCTGCAGGACACACTTGTGCACTCACGACTTTGTTCCCACATTCAGTCGAGTCTTTAAGTGCACAGTGGAAGCCAATAAAAGAGAGGAAATCAAGAAGAAAAGGAGAAAGAATGAGGCTGAAACTGAAGATGAAAAAAGCTGAAACGTGAACCAGAGCGACGTCACGTCTAATAGAGTGCTTTGGAGGGAGGCAGGAAACGACCAGGGACAACAAGGAGACTGTCGCAACACACAAAGACACACAGACGTGTTTGTCACGCAACACACCGGCGTCTAAACTGCAACGCTTGAATGTGTGTGTCTGCGTGTTTCAGCGCCTGCCTGTGTGTCCCCGCGCGCACACAATCCAAACACACACTGAATCAGCAAAAGTGAGTCATTCCATTTAATTAGTGATGCAATGGCATGAGAGCCGACACACACACACAGACACACACACACACACACACACACACACACACACACACACACACACATACACACACACATAATCCCTCCCTCATTAGGTGTATTGTGGGGATGCTGATGTAATGCAAGTTAATCTGTTGGCCTCTGGTTGGCTCGGTGGCCCAGCGGGAGCTCTTTGTGTGGGACATTACCCTGGCCCCGCCCCCTAGAGACAGGTTCATTAAGACTGACGCTGATACCCAAGTACCCAAGTCTTTTGTGTATGTGTGTGTGAGTGTGTGTGTCAGTGAGTTATCCCAGAAACAATGCAATGAAGAGGCGGGCCATAAAGGCACTGCTTTCTCAGCATGTGCCTGCGAGCACGTAGGCCTGAAATCCTGATTGCCGTGCGTGTGTGCGTGTGCGTGTGTGTGACGGCATGGAGCAGTCATACTCGTGTGAACCCTGGAATTAGATATCAAAGTATGTGATTTTGTTTCCAGTGTGTGTTGGAAGCAGATTTGTGTGGTACGTTCATATTTCATTGTTCTTGGATGTGACAGAGGTTGAACACATGGATCCAAGGAGCATATGGAGCAATGCTGCTGCCATCCCGTGCCAGTTTGGAGCCCATCTTAAGATGGTTACATTTTGATTCATTAGCTCAAGAGGTGCTTATTAGGAGTGAATTCCCTGATTGAATAGAAATATGACACACTCACACATAAATTCTGTAGTTCTGTACATCTGCCATTGCTATAGGACAGGGGTCTCCAACAGGTCGCTCGCGAGCTACCAGTAGCTCGCCACCCGTTTCTGAGTAGCTCGCCGAAGGTTCAGAGGATACATACTTTTCACAACACAACGTCACTTAGGAAACCTGTTTAAATTTCTATCCAATCAAATTCACAGACATCCCGCCCCCTCCAATCCCAAAATGATTATAAGCCAATCAGCTGTCAGTTAAACAAACGAGGCTGCTGTCAAGTTTGGTTACGTCACAGACACTGTAACATTAGGCTATGTTAGCTGGCTAGCAAGCGCGCGCCGGATTTGACAATGACCGCGGGAAATAGCCCCAATGAAAGGCAAGAAAATATATTATTTGCATGATGAATTAAACGTTTCTATGAATGTGAATGACAAGTGTGTGTGTTTCTCATTTGCGGTGCGTATTCAGTATTGCACATCGTCGCTCAGTTAAAGTTTTAAAGCTAAAGTGTTTACACCGAAATAAAAAGTCTTGCTTTTTTGCTCAGATTGTTTAATAGATTCGTTACAAACTAAACAAATGTGCTGTAATGAGCATCAAGTGGCTGAGCTGTTCCCGTCAGGCTGCAGGCTGAGTCCCATCAGACCCCCAAATTAAAAATAGGACAGGGATTATTTGTGGGCCGGTGTGGTTTTAGTGTGTGAGATGGAGTGTGTGTTTTGGTTTTAGTGTGTGAAATGGAGTGTATGTTTGCAGCGGCGCACTTAGCATGGGCTTTAAATAGCTAACTCAAATAAAGTGAGAGGAGGCCGGGGATCAGAGGCTGAGAGGGACTCTGTGAGGTAGGCATTCCCAAACGGAAGCTGGCTTTTTGGATTTCCAAACACCATTTGGAACGAGCAATGCCAGGAATGTGATGTCGTCCAGCGGCCGCTATGAAAAACCGCCAGGCCACCAGGTGCTCGCGGGCCGGCAGACAGGAAGTGCAGTGGGAAGTGCAAGCGGAGGTCTAGAGGACAAAATGGCGGCAGGTGACTCAGCAGATCGAGGATGAAAGCCGAGCTCTGCGTTCCTGCTGTGATGGAACAATTTAGCAACTCCCCTCTATTTCAGACGACATTTCAGTGACTTCACAAAATGCATCCGGGTCTGTAGGTTTTTGAATGGACCCTTATAGACCCATGTTGTTGTTTCTTCTACTGCACAAAGAAGTTCTGCCCTCCACAATCAAAGCTCAACTTATCTCCTGGATTTACTGTTATACTATACACCCAGGAGTTACTATAGGATAGAGATCCATGACAACATACAGAGGGTTCAGGGTCAAAGGTCAGAGTTACTATAGGATAGAGATCCATGACAATAAACAGAGGGTTCAGGGACAAAGGTCGGAGTTACTATAGGATAAAGATCTGTGAAAAATAAAGAGGTTTCTGAATATAAAGCCGTGTGTAAATAGGAGCTGTGTTCCAAAGATCCATTAGGGTCATTTCTTTGCTCTACAGACCTGATAAGTGAATATCTCTAAAATGCTCCAACTTACAAAAAACGTCATTGGTACGTGTGTCAGGAGGAGTTTGGATGCAAATTCCCCCGAATTGTGAATTCTGTAAATGTAAACTGTGCTGATGTGACTTCTATCAACTCCAAAAATCTGTCGGTTGAAAGAGAAGACAACTCCCCCTCTTCCAAAGCCTCTGTCCCCTCTGCTAACCGCTCTTCCGCACTTTGCCTCCTTTTTACACACTGTGTTAAATTTCTATTCTTTTTACCTTTTGACGGCCTTCTTTGTGTGCAGGCTGTGGGAAAGTTTCCCGTAATGGTGAGGTCATCCACCGCCGACACCCCCCACAAACAACCCCCCCATGCAGACACACGCATTATAACCACCGCTGCTCCCCCTCACCCCCGCCGTCTCCCTGTGTCTGTCCTATCAGGATGGCGGCGAGTCCGTGTCTCTGTCCCACTTCCCGTAGCAGGGGCTGAATGGAGCCTCATTCACGTTTGGTATCTGACGATCTGACCTCTGGAAGTCACAGCGCAGACGCACAGAATGGAGGCGACCGCAGAGACATCATTCCGTCTGTCTATAGGCACCAGGGATCCTATCACACATTCAAACCGGCCTGTCCTACCATGTGTAGGCGACGGGATGTTTCTCAACCAGGGGTGCGTGGACCCCTTGTGGTACATGATGGTTTTGCAGAGAGGTCAGTGGAGATGGTTTTCAACTAAACAGAGACTGATTGAGTGATTGATTGATATATAAACAATAGATTCACCGGATTAAATCTGCATTTCATTTCAGTTAAATCAATAAACAATCTTTGCAGCAAAACACTTGAGCAAAGACTTAGACTGTTATTGTTTACAGGGTAACCGGAGGGACAGCCCATCCCGCCCAACCTCCATTGTTGTTGTATGATAGGCATCGTGTGACTGTGTGACGTCTGCATAATCGGAAGGTTTAGCTTCCACATCAACACTGAAATGACAAGTAGACCTCATGCTTGGCTACTCGTTTATGAAGCTTCTTCCGCTCTGAGTCAGCGCCATTCATCCTCAGAAAACCGTTCAGTTTGGGTGAGGTGACCTGTTGAGTCACATGGGAGTCACATCAGGTCTGAGTCACCATGGCAATGTGTGTGCGTGTGTGGTGAAATGTTTTCAGAACTTAACTGGAAGTGCAAGTGCCAGCACAGTTCTCTCAGCACAGGTCTCTCTCTCTTTTTAGGTCTCTCATTCTTTAGGTTTCTCTCTCTCTCTTTAAGTCTCTCTTTCTCTCTTTAGGTCTCTCTCTCTCTCTCTCTCTCTCTCTCTCTCTCTCTCTCTTTCTCTCTCTCTTTCTTTCTCTCTCTCTCTCCCTTAAAGTCTCTCTCTCTTTAAGTCTCTCTCTCTTAGGGGCCCCCTCTCTTTTTAGGTGTCTCTTTCTTTAAGTCTCTCTCACTCTCATTTTAGGTCTCTCACTCTCTTTTAAGTCTCTCTCTTTCTTTAGGGTTTTCTCTCTCTCTCTTAAGGAGTCTCTCTTTAAATCTCTCTTACTCTCTTTAGGTGTTGCTCTTTAAGTCTCTCTTTAGGTACTTCTGTCTCTTTAGGCCCCTCTCTATCTCTCTCTTTAGATCTCTATCGCTCTTTCTCTTTAGGTCTGTTTTTCTTTAGGATTCTCTCTCCCTCTCTTTAGGTCACTCTCTCTCTTAAGGTGTTTCTTTCTTTAGGATTCTATCTCTCTCCCTCTCTTTTTAGGTCTGTCTTTCTTTAGGATTCTCTCTCTCTCGAAGACTCTCTCTCTTTAGGTAACTCTTTCTCTTTAGGTACCCCTGTCTCTTTAGTTCGCTCTCCCTTAAACTCTCTCTCTCTCCATTTAGGTCTTCAGGATTCTCTGTCTCTTTAGGTCTGTCTGTCTTTGGTATTCTCTCTCTCTCTCCTTAGGTTTCTCTCTCTTTCGGTCTCTCTCTTGCACACACTCTTAAACACTATAGCATAAACAATTCTATTCAGCTGTTTCTGAAGACAAATTGTAATTGTAATTGTATTGGGGGTCACGGTGGTGCTCGGGCTTACTCAAACACGCACACACACACACACACAGTATTCCAAACTACTTTTCAGTGAGGTCTATCATTTGGTGACTGATTACTGCCATCTATTGGCTAAAATATTAATTACTCAGCAAATATCTGGCTCTGTTTGTACTTTAATAAGGCAGAGAAGAATAAGATGAAATAATCAGTAACTCTTATAATTTAACATCTCTTCTGTTTGCGATGATCTCTTATTAAAATGCACTCGAGAACCATGATTACTGCAGGACTTTGTATTGGTGCCATTGGTACATAATAACTAAATTAGTAATGCAACAAATACACATTATGTAGCAGTCTACATGCTAAATACAACACAATATTTGCTCCACAACAATAAAGAGCATATCATGTGAGGTACACTTCTTTCAAACCTAATGTACAACATGTTAATATACAAAAATATATAACACGAATTTAGAAAAAAATGAAACTTATACACATCTGTAGTAAGGGATAAATACTTTGAGCAATATATAAACACAGTACAATAAATCCATCTTTAAGTACAAGGCGACGACAACATCAGCTGTGTCTCTCAGAGCGCCAAAGCTCTCACTGCTGGTGCTTTATGGACGAAACAAAAAGACTGACACATTTTTAGGGAGAAGAAAATATTCAGAATTTCCATCGGTATCAGAATAAAGTGTTGTGTGTCTTTGTGTTTATATACAGAGAGTCTCCACATTTACAAGAGTGACAGACTGGTTCACCTTTACGCATGGCTCCCTCTTGTGGCACTATTGTGCCACAAAATATGAAATCACAGGGGTGCAGCTCAGCGTGTACCACAAAGCATCAGAGTGTGTGTGGGGGACGTCCTGGCTGGGTTTTCTACAAGGTCCAAGCTCATATTTACAGGAAGTTGGAGCAGGTGACCAGTTCGTCAGTCCGCTCGCTTTCGTTTCCCTTTACTTCTTGTGCGACCCGATCATGACCTTTGAGACAAAATTGACGATGGCGCTGGCCGGCTGCTCGGGGTCGTGTTCGGCAAACAGGTGGCACACGTTTTCAGTCTCACTCTGAGACTTCCTGGCTACGAAGCCAAATATCCTGATGGGAGGTAGAGACAGAAAGAGTCGGAATTTTCAACTTTCAAACGTTCAACTTTGATTGGAAAGCAACGTCAACCCCGTGAGCTGGCTAAGACCAAATTAACCATTCCATTTTTTAGAGCTTAAACAATCAAATGTTTAAGGGACAAAAAGGAAAGTGAAGTCTAAAAGAATAATAGTGAAAAATAAACACAAATGAGAAGCAGTTCTTACTTTGCAGTGGAGCCGCTGCCTCTTGTCCATCTGTTTGAGACACAATGACATAATACAGTCATTACATCATTACTGGGCAACAAATGTATACATATCTGATAACAAATCTAATACACTAACTTATTATGGTTACATGCATTGCAATAGTCGTTTTTTCCTACGTATAAGGATAGAACTCAGTTCAGCACCAGATCTGATTACTTTTCCCCAAATAAGGTCACAGTGTGAGATCACTGAATTAAGTTAAGTGGAGCATTTAAGGCACACATCAGGCATTTTAGACTAAGACCTTAAATTAACTCTTCATCTAAACCAAATGGATTTTGTCTCTAATCTCTGACTTTTATGGCTTATTGCTACAAAAACATTGCCAGTGTTTTCATAAATCTTTCATGGCAGACAAACCGCACAAAAGCACATGCAGGGTCAGCTCCTACTTTGGTACTGGAATACTTGTCCATTAGTATTTTAGCTCCATATTGAGGTGATTAATGTAAAGCTGCAGCACTCACTTGCGTCCCTGTGGGTCCAGGGAGCAGAATATGACAGTGTTGACCGTGTAGTGTCTCCTGAAGAACAACCTAGAAGAACACACACATACAGAGGATTAGACACACAATCTGTATAGGCGTATTTGACGAGGTGAGTTTGAGGAGTGTGTGTGTGTTTGAGTGCTCACTTTCTCTGGTTGTCTGTGAGCGTGATACCCTGTGCCGACACTTTAAAGTGGACCACGGTGGAGGCCGACGGGGGGTCCATGGCGAGGGTTAGCGTGGTTGCCTTCTGGACAGCCTGATGTCCTGTCAGAGACTCCAGCTCCACAGAGCCCAGGTACCACACGTTACACGCTGCACAGTAACACACACACCACACTCATGAACATTTACATTGACTCATTTGGCAGATGCTTTTATCCAAAGCAATGTTTATATAAGGTTTTGAAAAAACAACACAAACAAAGATCTAGTCTGGAGAGAACAACAAGAGTAAGTGCCATGAAGCTAAGATCTAGTTGAACAATAGGATGAACAGTTGGTGCCATGAGGTAAAACCTGGAGGCAGTAAAGCTAAAGTTTTGTTTGTTTTTTGATGTAGGTAGACATTAGGTGTGAAGGGCTTTAGCGAGGGACTCAGCAGATTGAATGGAGTTTGGTTACTCATTCCACCACCTCAGGACCAAAAAGGACAAGAGTCTAGATTCTAGAGATTTAGGGCCAGGTTGTGGTGGGGCCAGGCGCCATTTGTGCATGAACCTGAATGACATGACAGCTCAGGTGCCATATTGGACGCTATTTTTGAAGGAGTTGTTTCTGATGCAAGCAGCAACTGGTAGCCAATGGAGGGCTTTGAACAGAGGAGTGACGTGTGCTATTTTGGGCTGTTTCTGGATCATTTGAAGTGAATGCAAGTGCTGGTTGATCTGCCAGTGAGGCATTGCAGAAGTCAAGGCGTGGGATGACAAGAGCCTGTACCAGGAGCTGTGCCCCATACTCAGACAAGTCTGATGTGCCTGATGTTGTACAGGGCAAAGCTGCATGACCAAGAGACTGGGGCAGCATGTTCCTTGAAGGTAAGTTGGTTATCCATCATGACAACCAAATTCCTGGTAGAATTTGTGGGATCAACTTGAGAGGAGTCGGGCTATATGCTGATTGTAGGTTAGAGGCAAGAAATTGCTGTGATGACAAGTAGCTCAATCTGTGATTCTGAGCTGTCTTTCATCCAGGCTAAGGCTGAAATATGAGTGTGAGGTACACTGATATCCATATCAAGAGTGCACAGTCTTCTTTCCTGATGCCATCTAGTGGTAACCCAATGTTAACACAGGACAAGTCGTCTGAATGGTTGTCTATGACATACAAATGATGTTTTCTAAGAATTTTTAACTTTTAAGATATAATTCAGATCGCCTTTGTCACATCTTGTATTGTTCGTGAAAACCTGCTGCACCTTGGTAAAGGTTGATACCAAAGCCAGCAATGACTTAATTTGCCTTGGTGGTAAAAACGTACATGGTAAATAAGGACCAGGGTTATCAATTCTTAAGAATGTGTGTTTTCTCCCATGTTCATCAGTCTGTGGGGCATTGAATGATTTGTTTCAATGTCCTTAACATTGGCAGGATTGTGTTCCTCTCTTGTAGTTGTTACCTGCTCCCTGCTTAAGGAGTTCAGCTGCTGAGTTGGTGGCTGTTTGTGTAGATGAGTCACTCAGTTCCTCCACTGGGTCTGGAGACACACACACACACACACATACACACACACAAACACAGACGTGTTTGATTGGAGTTTCAAAATAATTAATAATAATGCAAGAATAAATGAGAGAGTACTATTTAGCAGAAAAGTTGACCAAACACACTCAACGCTCACCTCTGTCTGGTAAGATGAGTTTGCAGGGCAAAGCCAGTGGAGTGATTGAATGCTGACAAACCAGGGCTGTGAGACTTCCTGTCAAGAGAAGTGAATCAAAGTGTCAAGAACATTTTATCAACAAATTTTCTCATCATAAAGAGAAAAAACTAGTGAGTCAGTAAACTGCACATGCCACTTCTGGCCACTAGAGGGCGCCAGAGGACAACATTTGACTCATCCGCTGCTTCACTGTAGTAACCTCGCTGGGGTCACAGTGGTGGATCATTAGAAGATGGATGCAAGGAGCAAACTGCACACTTGGCTGAGATAAAATCCTTAAGTCAGCACATGGAAATGTGAAGTCACTGCCAGCACTTTGTGCTGCCTTTGTTTTCTGCTGCTTTGATGCTGAAACGAAGGAGTTCAGCTGCTTATAGGCGTCAGCCTCAAGACTGGACACTTTGACAATGTTCAGCACAAACTGTCCATGATATTGCGCCACAAAAAGCAAAAGACGTTTTGTTTAAGTACAATTTTGAATATTCATCAAACCAATTTTGTAGGACTTTAACTTGTAATGGTATTTTTGAATGATGAAAAAGTGAGCGGAAACATTGCGTAATAGAATAGAATAGAATAGTATAGCATTAATTGTCATTGTACATGATAATACAACAAAATGCATTTGTGCTGTGCCTGAATCTTTGAACAGTAACAGCATTCAACTATGAATAAACAACTATGAATAAATAATAAACAATAAATAACAATAAATAAACAACACACAGTTCCATTCATACATTTAAACACAAGTAGTCCCATAGCTCAAGATGTCCCAATAGCTCAAGATGTCTCATATGACATGTCGCAACATCCCATATGACATCACATGACATCACATATGACCTTTGACATCACATGACATCACGACATCCCACTATGGTCATCTTCAGCTACGATGTCATGTGATGTCATATGGGGCATGGGACCAATTTACAGTTGCGAAATCTCGATCTGTTTTTCTGAGTAAGCTTACTTCAATGTGTTAAAAAGTAATTGTACGGACTGCTGCTTCTAATTGCCTATTTTTTAAATGCAGAGACTTATAATGTTAATGTAAAGAGGGACATGAATAACAGATGAGACAGTTCTTACCAAAGTAGGGCTCGTTGGGGCAGCCTTTGAGACGAACGCCTTTCTGCGTGCACTCTATGAGGAAGTGTCTCACCAGCTCGTTGGACAGATCTGCTGCAGAGAGACGACGAAGGACAGACAGAGAACAAGCACAAACTACTGTAATATTTCAACTTTAACATGATCCCAAAAGACAATTCTTAATTTGCAGGCTCAATACCAGACTGTCCTGATCAGCCATCAATCTTTCAAAAAAAAACAAAAAAGAAGATAATGTGTTTCTAATTCCATTATTGTGACAATGAGATCAACTTCACGGGACAAATCTATATATACTAATGTCCATAAGCCTTGATCGAACAGAAACGTGACACACTGATCAATATGAAGACATCATTTGCAATCAAACTCCATGCTGTGTGGTTTTGTTTGTTTGTTGTTGTCTTTGTTGAACCTGAGTATGATAGATGTCACCTCCTTATACTTTCTCACTCTTCTGCCAGGCCGTTGCTGCTCTATGTGCTTATCTTTGGCAAACGTTTCGTTATCTCGTTATCATAACGTTATTTTCGTTAAACGAAAATAACGATAGCGCACTTCCTCTCTCGGTATCTGTATCCCCCGCGTTTTCTTCTTCTTACCTTTCTTACTCTGCTGCACCACAGAAGGAGGGGGCGTGGCCACCTTCATAGCCAATCCGTACGCCCCACGAAACGAATGACTGTCTCTGACAATGAAAAAGCCCGGCTCTTTGTCCTTCAGCACGGCGATGGCTGGAGGTCAGAGGGAGGAAAACAAAGATTAGCTAAAGTTAGAACCGTCCGGCCTCTCGCTGTATATGGAGGAACCCTTTGCACAAGGGCACGTTATCAGCCTTGCAGTGCCCGTTAGGCTCGCCTGTTCAATTCCAATATTTACCTTGTTCTCTGGAAATGTCTGGCTTGTACCAGAACTTGGAAGTGTCCTGAACAAACTTCACATTGTCGTGCTTACTGCCCAGATCTGTAAGACACAAATCAAACCTCTGCATTAGCTGCCAGGCCGGCGGTGGCACAAATATGACAAATATGACAAATATGACGGGAGAAGAAGTGAAAGAGGTGAAGGAAGATGTTTTAGATCTTTAACTGAAGAATATGTCATCGCTTTCAAATACTGCATGATGTTGAGCTTTGGATTTTTCCATTTCCTTCTCTGCACCTCCATTCATTTGTGCAAAATATGAAAACCAAGTGATTTAGATTACACTACATTACAAAGAAAGACTGCTATTTCCTATTTATGATGTATGTAAAAACACAATAGTGTGATTTGCAAACTCAGTAGTAATGTAAATATCTTGCATGCGCACAGGACATGGACAACATGGACGTGTGACAGGAACGCTAGGCAAAGCTTTACAATCCTTATTACTTCTGCATACGTCTATCTCCATTGTTGGTCCAGATACTTTGTCCACAGTGGTCATAGTTGTCATAGTTGTGGTCATAGTTGTGACTGAAATCTTAATGGCACAGAGAAAGAAGGACCATCACTCTCACAGAGCGCTTTACCTGCTCCAGGTGATGGGGCCCCGCCGAGTCCTCTGAGGGGGTCAGGGGTCATGCAGGATGACAGGGGGATGCTGAGGCTGCTGCCACTTCGAGGGCTGGAAAATCCACTTAGTGAAGGCGAGCGGGAGCCAAACTCTCCTCCCTCTCCCGTCCTCCTCTTCTCAGGCAGCAGCGGTGGGGGGCCTCCTTCCCCAAGCCCCAGGCCCAGGTCCCCGAGGCCCTCCATGACCTCCAGCAGGCTGTGCTCCAGGCCTCCGTTCCCCAACAGCAATGAGGACAAGTCTGAGCTATCTGTCTCTCTGTGGGCCCCTGGGCCCCCCTGGATCCTCGGGCCCCCTCTGGGAGAGCTGTGGGCATTGGGGGAGCTGAGGCTGAGAGGAGGTGACGGCTGGGGTTGAAACAGGGAATTCTGGGAGTTTGTGGTTCTGTCCTGCCACCCTGGAGGTGGGGTGGAGCTGCAGAGGAGCAGAGGGTTAGTGTCATTATGGCGTGAGGTGTAAACATCTGATTTTGTGCTTCAGAAGAAATAAAAAGTGGGCTCATAAGGGTTCATTCAAAGATCTGATAAGCAAACAGCAAATATCTTCTCAATGCTCTAATTTACAAAAAAAACAATGATAAGTGACCCAATTCCTCTGGAACCTCAGTCTCCAGGTCTTGTTATTATACTTAAGTCTTAAGATGATTGAGCTTTTGATGGTTCATGAACTTGAATCGGAGCAGGTAGGCACATTCCAAAAAGCAGGATTAGTGAGTTAATTGGATTTGTTGAATTGGAATTCAGGTAAATCCTGGATTTTCTCTTCTAAGAACAGATCTCTGGGAAAACTGGATCTGGGTTCAGGTCACTATTCAGCCTGCAGCTTTGAATCATGGGTCAGGATCAGAACTTTTTAAGTTTACGCATTCATTTGTCTGATCAGGTTAGTCAAACAGATTCACCTGTGCAGTTTTACAAACCTCCATTGTGGTGTACCCCCTGTGTGTGTGTTTGTGTGTATACCTGTCTGTGTGTGGGAGGGGGCTACTTGAAGACACAGAGCACATGGAGCCAAAGATCCTCTGACAGGACGCCGGAGTGACGGACACATCCGATCTGAAGAGCTCTCCATCTGCGGAGCTGCCGGCGTGGTTCATACTGTCCAGGAAGCTGCGGGAACCTGGCAAAAAAAAAAGGAACCGTTAAGAAAACCAACACAACCCCCTTTAAACAAACAGGATGTGAGCTCTCATGCACAAACTAACTGGAAAAAATTCCCCGGAAGTGTCAGTTTAATGTAAATAATATCTGTCTAACCAACGACTGACGCTTGTGTTTGCTTCTGCTGAGCGACCTTTGTTTGGAATGTCAGTGTGCGATAAAAGAAGAGGAACACGCCTGTCATCAGTGACAGGAATTTGGTCTTTTGTTGAACCGTTAATTTTCCAGCTCTGTTAACCGCTCTGCCTCTCTGCTCTCTGATGTGATGCTCTATTTCTGGTCTTGATGCTCTGCTAAAAGCTTTATGGAGCGATTTGCACCTGGTGGTGGCAGCTTTCATGCCCGTGAAGGGACTAACCACTGGGTAAGGACAGTAACCGTCCCCCCCTTTTTTCTTTTTTTTTTTCTTTGTCCAGTGCTACAGCGCCACTCAGTGTAATTTTGAATATGAAACAGTGAAAAAATGTTCTCATTTTCAGATGAAAAAAGTACAGAATGAGAAATGACAGAGAGAGGCAGGGGAGGGAGAGAGGGAGAGAGAGGGAGAGAGAGAGAGAGAGAGAGAGAGAGAGACGAAAATATGCTGCTGAGGGTGTGTGTGTGTGTGTGTGTGTGTGTGTGAGTGTGAGTGTGCTTCCATACATCCTAACATGGCACTCTGACATTCCGATAACACTGTGTGTCATTCAGCAAACATGAGGGCAGGCCTCCTCAGGCGTCCTCGGGCCACCAGCAGGCCTGTAGAGCAGCATGAGTCATTGGGTCATAAAGACCTCCTTGTTCTGCCTTCACCCCATCCCCCCTCCACTCCTCTTCCTCTCCTTCCCTCCATTCAGACTCTTTCAGATGAAGGAATCTGGACTTGACCTTGAACAAGCAACATCAGCTCAAGTGGATTATATAATCACACGTGCCGACAAAGAACTTCTAGAACTTCTGAAAGTATAGATAACACTGAAAGGAGATCAATGGAATCAGTGAGCTGATTACTGGCTCATATTCTCACTTCAGGAATGTGAAGCTACATTTTTTGCAAATGTTTTTTGACTTGAAACAAAATCCACCTGCTTCTCCAAGGTATTAAATAAAGGAAAAATCAGGTCTACTACTGCATTGGAATCATTCAGACAGGACAAAATACATACATACATCAACCAGCGACACATGAACACACACACACACACACACACACACACACACACTATCCCACGCCTGGATTAGTACAAATGTACATTTATCTGTCTGCATAGTTTACATAGCAGTCATTACATTGGGCCATGTGTGGGGGTACACACACACACACACACACACACACACATTTTAGGCAGGATTACATTACACGCCCAAACGTTTCCCACCCATATTGCATTGGTGCCAACATTATTCACGCTGTATCATATATCTACAAGCGTGAATTTATGAGGAGCTGCTTATTACCTCAGTATGTGCAGTATCTGTGTGTGTAAGTACTGTAGCTTATTACCCCAGTATGTGCAGTATCTGTGTGTGTAATTACTGCAGGAGTACCCCATGTATCAGTTTGTTTGTCGGTAATTGGTGTTTGGAAATGTGTTATCAGTGTTGAGACGAATAAGTTAAACTGAACATAGTGAAGCTATTTAAGGGTGATTCAGTGCACATTGTCCTTCACTTCACCCAAATATATATAAATATATAAACGTTCTTTCCTTTAACTTTCTGCACATTTCTACAGTTATATATTTAGAAAATTTCATTTCATTCCAATGCTATCATTATATTATACTGTTTTCATAATTTAAGAAGAACGTTAACGCCATCAGAAAGAACGTAATTGCTGAAACTTCATTTGACATGAGACGTTATGGATATTGGCAACATTTCTACACGATTCTATTCTCATATTGCTTGTACTTTGGGACAGCAGTCGTAATCACAAACACAAAGTGAGACAGTCCGAAGACAGCAGGATTCCCCAAACATTCCCACAGTCACTGTCCGTCTCTCTGGGATGATTGGGATGAGAGAGAGAGCCAAAACGTTAATTTCCCTTGGCTCACAGCTCGACATTCCCATGGTTTCTGTCACATCTGCTGCTCCTCAGCTCAGCTCATCCACTAATTACAGAACAGCCAGAACTGAGGCTGACCCCACCCTGACCCCACCCTGACCCCACCGCTCATGACCTCCACTCCAGTGACCTCAGACCAGAGCAGAGCAGACGGAGCCTCACATCTCTCAGCTACAGCAGGAACGACCCAAACTACTGAACTCTGTGTGAAAGTGACTCAGCGCCTGTTAACCCCTACGCAAGCTAATGTTGTCATTAGCCTTGGCGACGCCAAAGCTATCATCAAAGAGCGTGTTTAATGACCTGCTTGTTGCTCAAAGGAACAAAGGCAATATTTGCACGGACAGACAGAGAAGTGGAGTGATGGTTTAATTGTGAACAAGCCTTCAGAACCATGAACCACGACCTCTGAACTCTGAGCATATCAGAACAGTCATCCGCGGAACTCAAGCTGCCAATTCACTTAACGTCGCTTTTTTGTTTCGCCTCACCAAGAGTTAGCAGCATTGCTACCTAGCAGTAAGCTATCCTTGCTGCTAGCATTGCCATCACTCTCGCCAAGCGAATACAATGAAAAGCAGCAAGACAACCAGACATCCCTTCTCTATATAGACGATGGAGCTAGCTAGCAGGTCGACTCTGCTGCTGTAGTTAATGTAGCAAAGCAGGTGCGTGGCTAACACAGAGCAACAGAACGCAACGGGACTATAACCCTCACAATTAGAATTACATTAAAAAAAAAAAAAAAAAACAAGTAATGCATTTGTTAATGTACTTACAGTGTTAAATTATTTATTTCTTTGGTAAGAACTCATATAAGAAGTTGGAGAACTATTATTATTGTGGACAGAAACACTGATGAGTCTTGTGCTGTATGCAGTGCTGAAGCAAACACACTTGAACACACAAATATATGTACAGACATTCATATGTGCAAATTATGCAATAGACACACATATGTACATGCTCACTCACACACACACACACACACACACACACGCACACACACACACACACACACACACGCACACACGCACACACAGGTGGCTCAGCCCTGATACCTTGCAGCGTCTCTTCACGTTGTCACACTTTGCTGTGCGATTCCCGCTTTAATGTTCTCCGCTCTGTTTTTCTGTCCGTTACTCTGGAGCCGCTCGCTCGCTCCGGCTCAGAACAAAGCCTCTTTGGTTTGGGTAGAACGGAGCAGAACCACTTCCAGATGGCACAGACCCATGTGGGCACCACTGCCCAGAGCCCCACAGCACACAGCCTTACATGTGCATACCTTCACCCAGACGCTGCTCCATTAATCTATAAAGCCCAGCTGCAGTTATCTGGAGATATCCCCTCATATTTCAACCCTCATGCTGCTGCTGAGGCTGTTGCATCATCGGGATGGAATGAAAAGAAAGAGAAAAACAGAGAGAAGTGGAGAGAAAGATGCAAAGCTCACAGCGGTCACATGTGCAGAGCGGCTGAAGAGCTTCTCTGTTGCTCCTGACAAAGACGCACTTTGCTCACACTCATGCATACAAACATTTTCTTGCCAAGCGACGTCAAAGTACAGAGAAGTGAGCCTACACACACACACACACACACACACACACACACACACAGACACACACACACACACAGACAATGATGGGCATACAGTTTAGCTTGAGTAAAGAGGTTTTACAGACTCCCTGCTGACCACAGGAATGCTCACACACACACACACACACACACACACACACACACACACACACACACACACACACACACGCACGCACACACACTTGGGCTGACAGGTCTTAAGGTCTATGGTTTGTTACAGCTGTCCACAGCCTTCATACACTTTAGCCTCTCGGGGGAATGCAGAGGGAAATGTGGCAAAAGAAGAAAAGAACGAGAAACCAAATGAGGTCATGACATCAACCTGAGGCCCAGAGTCTTCATGTGGACTCAATGTTTGACTTCCTCATAAGTTTTAAAATAAGAGCAAAGTTTCCGGTGATGTTTACAAAGTTCATTTAAGTGGGTGAAATTTGAAGGTAAAACCCAGACCAGCAGAAAACACTCAGTCAGTGGCCCAGTTTGGACGTTATATTCAGGGAATCTTGTATATTTGAGGATAGCTCAGCTTTGGAATGTGATCAGGTATTTAGCGTTTCCATCTCCATGTCAGTAAAAATCAATCAACCTCAAATCCTGCTGAGTGGAGACGCAGAGCTTTGTTCCATAGAGAGGAGACGCTAGCAGGAGGTCCTCAGTAAATCACATCCCTCTGTCCTGTCCGCGCTGCTGTTTGGACAGACGGCTTCATCGGATCCATGGAGCAAGAGGGGAGAGGAGAAGGTATGAGGCCAGAGAAGAGGGAGTGAAGAACAACAGCGCACAACAAACAAGAAGAGAGGGGGAGAGAGAGAGAGGAGGGTGAAGACTGTTTAACTTCACTTTGTCACAATAACAAAGTCTTGCTCGCGTTATCAGACAGTTCAAGGACGTCGCAAGGTTTCTCTTTGCCTCACATCCTCCCTCTTCCTCGCCTGACACTGTGGATCTGTGATATGAGACACCAGCCGCCTTCCATTACGGTCATGGTTTGGAATCGAAACGATATCAGGCAGTCTGAAATGTTTATTAACTTTGATGTTAATCTGTAGTTTGATTTGCCATCTTAGAGACAAGTGGTTTTTGTGACTTGCTGCGAGCTGGTTGTCTTGTATAAGCTCAGCTGTATCCTCAGGGATCCTCCGTCTTTGCTTCCTTCTTTCCTTTTGGTCCTCACAATCTGGACTTTGCTGTCAACATTTTCCATCCTTGAGACTTGCTGTTTTTGCTGTGCCTTGACCCCTATACTTCCTGTTGTCTTGTGAAACATTTCTGAGAAAGCAGAAATCTGTGCAGCATCTCTAAGTAACACGTCAGTAACCTTATGCTGTGTACAATATTAGACACTTTTTCCAACCTGGCACATGGGCACATGGTGGCTGACAACTTCCTGCTGCTCACATAAACGTGTACCGAGTCACACTGTGTTTGTATCTGTATCTGTAAAAATACACACAAAACCTCATGGAGCTCTTGCTCAATTTCTGATCATGTATATGGCTTTTGTTTGGCACACAGTTGACTGACAGCCAGGTTTCTTAGCAACCGCAACACCTCTGTGTGCCAACAATGTGTTCATTTGATTTAGGTCAGAGCTGCATGGGGTAGGGGCGGAGGTCTCTCAGTGTATCCAGAGGTGTCACATGAAAGTTTGCAAAGTTTGTGACCTACATTCGCTACCTGACTTTGACTTTTATATTTAACCTTTAAAATCTGAATCAAAGTACTCCTCTTGTTTTCCACTTCTACTCAGAATGGGTAAATAATTCATCTGTGCTGTTTGTATGAGGCCATAGTTTGGATCAAGATCAAAGGTTTGTGCCTTGAAAGCCAACATTGTGTTGGCTTGGGAAAAGGCTGAGAAATGGGTCAAATACCTGAGTTTGCCTCTGGCCCCCCAAAGTCCCAAAGTGCGCCCCTGCCACTGCCTTGTTACAAACAGTCTATAAACATCCACTTCCCAAAATGTTGGTCTGTTCCGCTCTGCTGTGGTTTATTTGTGGTCCATCTGGAAGTGTAGCATTACGCTGTGTGTTTAGGTTGAACCCCAGAGATGATGTCACACAGTAACGTTCAGTTCTGACATCCCCCCCCACACACACACACACCACCACCACCACCACACACACACACACACACACACAAAGCTGCTGCCTTCAAAGCCTGCTCAGATCAGTCCAGGTCAGTGGTGCAAAAAAAGAGGAGAAACAGCCTCTTTGGTTAACCACCAATAGAAAAAGAGTTCCATGACTCCACGATGGAGGCCAGGATCGCCTTCTACAGGATGAGATCATTCACAAAGCAGTGGAACAAACCATCTCACTGTCCCAGGAGGAGACGACTGAGACACAACGGACACCACTGCCCAGCGCATCTCAGCCAGCTCCACCAAAGCAGCAGCAGCAGGCAGAGACAATGGAGCAGTTTATCGTTTTCTGCTCAAAAGAGAAAGATGTGGAGGGGGTGGAAGAGAGAGTGGACACACATACACAGACACACACACACACACACACACACACACACACACACACACACAGACACACAGGCATGCCAGAAACAAATTCCAGAGACGTGGAGGAGAGAGGGAAGTGTTTCTGTGCATGTATGTGCACTCCTTAAAAAGCCCATGAGGGAGAGATAACGTTGTGTCAACAAGAGACAGAATGAGCAGAAAACAGAGACAAAACAAGAGGGAACGAGGCTGAAAGGGAAGAATGCATCTGAGTGAAGGAGGAAGAGTGGTGATGGAGAGATAATGGAGAAGAGAACCTCAACGTCTGTCAACAAAGTACAAGAGTGTAAGAGACGGAGTCAGAGACAGACATAGAGACAGAGACAGGATCCCAGTCTGATCAGTCAATCACCAATCAATCAGACCTTCCTTCCTATAGCAGTTACCATAAAAACGATACCACTGAAATCGCTTTACATTTCAATTAAATTGTAATTTCAAAGCACAATATAGGTTTAAAAACTGATAAGCATGGAGACCAAAATACAAAGCAACAGAATGTAAAACGAAGCTGAACATATTCAAAGAAAACAGACGGAGAGAGAAAGAACAGGATTCATAAAGTGATGATAACAGAAACATCACTGAGAAATTAGAGTGAAGAAGTTAAAATGTTTAAAGGTTTAAGGTTTCATAAATAAATAAACACATAAAACACCTAAGCTTATAATGTGAACATATCAACTCACATTTGTCTGTCACTGAGTCTTAAAAGTTGTGGGTTGGTTACTTCAACTTCTCTCTGATATAAATCTACTTTTTGAAAGAAAAAAAAATAGATTTGAAATATCTTCAAACCCAGTGATTTTCACCTTGTTTCTAAAGAAAATAAGACTTCAGGGCACTCTCTCTCACACACACACACATGCCAAGTAACACTACAGCAGAATCCATCAACAACAAGCATGTGCACCCCTATACGTACCGAGAGAAGTCGTCATGGTGACACCCTCACAGAACTCTCCTGCACTTTGGATGGTCTTCTTCCCTTCCCGTTTCCTGTTTACCCCGAACTCTTTACCCCCCTCTCTCCCTCTCTCTCTCTCTCTCTCTCCCTCCCTCTCTCTCTCTCTCTCTCTCTCCCTGGGACGCTCTGCCTCCCGACTTGACTGAAACTGGCTAGCAGAGGTCCGCTGCTGAAAAAGCAATCGGAGCCCCCGACTGAATGAAGCTTTTCAGGAGTCCTGGTCCTGATCAGAGCGTCGGCATGCCCAACTCCTTCTGTCCCCAGATGGGAAAATAAACTGAAGCCGGTTGTTTCCGAGCTTGTTGTGCCACCGCTTAGCTCTGAATTGTATGGAGGGAGGGACAGAGGAGGAGGAGAAGTATTCCCCCCCCTTCATCCTTGTCTACATAAGCCCCCCTCCCCTCTTCCTCTCTCGCCGGCTGACCACTGAGCTTTGTTCCTGCTGGGCCACTGCGAGTGCTTTCTCCCAATCAAAATGGATTCCAGGGGAGTCAAAGGTTACATGTGGCCTTTTATGGCCAGAGAGGGAAGCAGGGGGGGGCGGTTGATCAAGAGTGTCTATGGCCTCTCTGTCAGGGCATGTGTCTCAAACTCCCACCATCTGCTCCCCACACACACACACACTGGGAGACACAGGCATGCAGACACAAAGTGACCACGTCTCCTGCCATGTGTCTCGTCTTAGCACATCATAAATTACACCATAAAGCTCTTAATTCAATTGTCTTCAGTTTACATTAGTTTCAATGGAAGCATGTGCTGCCTGCTTTAATTTAACCTCAGTGTCAAAGGAAGCGAGCTGCAGTGGACACGAGTCCATCTGTCAACGGCTGGTAATAGAGCTCAAATGTCTACAAACATTTGCCAGTGTAGTTTGTTTGTTTGTTTATCTGTATGATGAGGTCACGTGTTAATGCAATGATCAGAAGCCAACGTGATGGGATGTCAGTCATAGCTGTACAGGTCTAAATGCAAAGCTGAGACGCATTGTGGATTTCCCCGTTGTGGGACAAATACAGGATTATCTCTTATCATTCATTGATCAAGCCCCGCCCACCAGTTGCAAACTTAGCCCCGCCTCCTCTTCCTTCTCATTCATGAAGTTATTTGAGCAGTAGAAGAATGAAATTAGGCATTTAATGAATGGATGATGATGGTCCACAGGGCGCTGAGGAAGGCTGGACTCGCCCACTGAGGTCTGATCCAGGCCGCAATGGGATCGGATCTCAGCGTCCTGAATCAGGGGCTTGAACCCAACCTCGCCGTGCGATTCTTCTTCATATCCTTCCTCACAACAAATGATCTAAAGCTCCTCCTCCCACTCGCCGTAACATTCCCCTGCACTTTCTCCTGACCTTTGACCCCTGTGCTTCAGACAGTCAAGTGTTTGGCTGAGGGGACCATCTGCCCCTCCTGCACCACGACGCTGTTTATTTAGCTTTGGCCACAGAGGAAATGTTGTTACATAACTGCTCGGTGCTGCTGCGCCGACACACAGATACACACAGACACAAACAAATACACACAATGCACAAAACATATAATCTTGGGAATTTGTTTCCCACAGTTTGAATGATTTTTGCCTTTGAATCAGCAACTTCGTCTGCAGCACAGACAATCATGAAAATAATAATAATAATTATAGCAATGATGATAAATTCTTGATTTATTTCCTGATTTTCAGTTTGATTTTAGGATAGAATTCCAGAAATCAAAACTTAATCTAAATGTGCAGTTTTTTGTGTTAGAAATTCTACAAATGTCCAAATATGTATCCTAAAAACAACAGCAGCAACAACAAAGGAGACCTGATGAATTGTGGTAATAGCAGTAAATAAAGTGATTTATAGGGTCTGTGCTTCTATAAATGAACCTCAAACATCTGCTTGGCATCACAGCTCAAACTCTTAATAACAGCAGCACATAAAACATTCTGGGCTCCCTGAATGCTCCGTCCCCACACCCCCCCTGCACGATGGTGCTGCAGGGGTCAGTGTGAAGCCCCAGGGTCAAAATGCGATTACCAAAAAGACTGTAAACACAAAACAAAACATATTTAATTAGGGGATTTAGGGAGCTCTGTCTCCACAGCGCAGCTCTGTGTGGCAGCCTGATGTCTGCCTTCACGTGGGAAGCAGGAAATACTTGTCTGCCCCGAAAAAACAGCAGTGAGTCAAAGATGTTCAGTGGCCTTTGTTCATTCTTCTGTCCGTCCAGCTTAGAGGAGGATCAGCTGCTGTTTCTCGTCCATCAGCTCTCCCTCCATCCTGCCACCTGACAGACCTGTTTACCATAAACAGCGGACCTGAGGCCTTTAAAGGTGCTCGGCTCTGATTGTGGGTCAAACTGGGGGGTCAAATTAGAGGAACTGAGAGATTTGTAGTCAGACTTTACCTCCTTATCTTGATGGTCAAATCTGCACAATTGTTTTTAAATAATCTATTGAATCTATACGTATTTTGAGGTGAATTAACCCGACCAAAAACAACAGCAGGAGCGCGACACACACGTTTAAACACACGCTCAGGTCACAGGTTTGACATCTTTGCTGCAGTGCAGCTGTGTCACGTCCTCCTCCCTCCGGATGTCCCAGCTACATAACAGAAGCCCCTCCCCTCTCCTCCTGTCCCCTCCCAGAACAGGAAGTGAGTGGACATCCTGCCAGCAATGGTCTCTTCCTCTTTAACCGTCAACTGTTGTTAATAGACATTAGTGGACATCGAGCATCAGCTGATGTGGTTTAATTGTGTGGTGTAAAAAAACCACACACACAGCCGCAAACCCATACTGTACACAGCAATGGCAACAAAGTACAGGCCAGGTGTGTGTGTGTGTGTTCGTGTGGGTGTGTGTGGGAGAACATTCCAGCTTTCTGTTGAACCCTGTCTGACAGCAATCAGATCGACAGTGTTTGGGTTAAAGACTTCACTGCTCTTGCCAAACAAACACACGCGCACACACAAACACACGCGCGCGCACACACACACACACACACACACACACACACACACACACAGGATTATTGTTTTACTTTAAGTCATTCACTGATTTAGTCGGTCAGCATTTGTGGAGCTGAACTGCTAAATTGTTTTAAAAAGTTGCACTTCAGTGAAGTTGCTTTGTTGACAGATGTCCCAGTGTGTCCCAGTGTGTGTACCTTGTGTCCAGCTGTGTTGATCCCATTGTGTTCCACTGCTGAGCTGGGAAAACTCTGAGAAACCTTTCACTGGGAAGAGAAGGAACACAGGACTGATAAGACTCCAAACACACACACATTCAAACACACACAAACACACCACGCTAATGTGTGTGTGCTGACGCCGCCAGTCTTACCGTAGGGTGTTGGAGGAGATACTGGGAAGGCTGGAGTGGGTGGGACAAGGTCAGAAGTGTCCATCAGAGGGGTCTGTCCTCTGAAGTTCACACTGTTGGATTTGTGCAGATGACCGCGCTTCAAAAAACAAAGAGGGTGGAGGAGAATGAACAATGACATTTCATTTTTTGAATTGAATGAGGTCATACACACAGAGCGTTAGGAGTTACAAACACACACCCCGAGGACATCAGTCATATGATCTGTGTGTTGCTGCAAAGAGATAGCTGGGAGAAGGGGCAACAGGGAGCTTTTTTTTTGTTGTTGTTGTTGTTGTTGTTACCTGTGAAGGTGAGGGGGTGGGGCTATAGGAGCTCTTAGCCCCTCCCCCTTTCCACCCCGGGCTTTGCAGACAGGGGTAGTCCGTCACGTCGCTGACCTGCCCGTGCTTCTTCCAACCTGCAGGGGCAGAGGAGACAAGAGAGAGAGCAAAGGCTGATGGGAAATGATGTGGGAGGCAGATAGGAAACACCAGACTTAGACAAAGACGGCGAGTCTGATCTGTAATGTGAGTCGCTCACGTGTTCCTCTGCTACAGAGCCACAGAGGAAAAGTACTCAAGTACTTTTACAAATGTATGGAAAGAGTGAGGAGTACTGGAGTAAACGTGAGGAAGTAGTCATGAACCTGTGAACACTCAATGTTGTGACTCCACTCTGCAGTTAAGCTGATGACAGTGATTGTTGTTCGACCTGTTTGTAGGCAACTCCAGTGTGTGTGTGTGTGTGTGTGTGTGTGTGTGCTATCATCAGAGCCTGTGACTAAGCACACTGCACTGTGACCAGATGGTGGAATATCATGGGGTTCGTCGGAAAAACATCTGTTGGAACAATCACCCGTCTCTTTAGAGATGTGTGTGTGTGTGTGTGTGTGTGTGTGTGTGTGTGTGTGTGTGTGTGTGTGTGTGTGTGTGTGTGTTTTCGGCTGCTGGGCCTCATCCCATACACACTCAAACTCTCAGACTTCTACAAAACTTTACACACATCCACACCTCCACACACACACACACACACACCCATATCGCTGGTGCAGTGTTCTGATTTCTTTAACAGGAACATGCAGTACTCAGTTCGTCCATCGGGGTTACAGCTGGGTTCTGATTGGTCCGTTCCCTCTTACACACTCTGGGCTCGCACACACGGTGCTCAGGTTTCACTTATGTCAGATTATGTGAAATATCTATGAAGGACGTGGAAACCTGCTTCATATGTCCCCTTAAAACGCAAATACAAGGTCTTGTCTTTGTCGAAAATGATGGACGCTTTGTTGGTTGTGGTACGCTACATCCATGCTAACCTGCAGGTTAGCCCCAGACTGACCAATGGGAGGCACCGGTGCAACAACTGGAACCGCTGGATCCCTCTGTCTGAGCAAACTGGAGGTGATCTCGTGCGGCTGAGTCCGTTCCATTCCGCTGCCACGTCGGATGTACGGTGTCCCGCCAAAATAAAGGTCTCAGTTCAAATCCAATTCTAAGAACTGCTTCATAATTGACGTCAGCTGGTCCCTGACAGAGCGTGAAGCAGGTAAGCACGCATGTTCAGGGACTCTTTTATCTCAGCTGTCTGCATCAAGCGTCACGACATCGTAAGACATTTTCATCTTTTCTTCTTTGATAGTTACGGGAAGAAAACGCCATTTTTGAGGCATCATTTCCTGTCAGCTCTGTCTTCCTGTCGCATGAAGCAGATGAAACTTTAGTTTGAGGGCTTTGTGTTGCACATGAAAGACAAATTCAATGAAAGCTAAAATCAAAACGACTTCAGGCTCCTGAGGGTTTTGGGTAAATGTTGCGACTTTTACTGTGTTCATTGTTTGGCCGTCACATGAAAGCAGATCGGGCCCAGCTGACGGCAACACAGACAGGAGACCTTAGACGATACGCAGCCCAGAGGATGAGCCGAGTTGTGTCTGGCTTCAAAGGCATTCCTGATCGCTTACATAAGCCCGCCTCAAAACATCACCTTGGAAAACACAACCTACACACACACACACGCACACACACAGCGTTGGGAGTTACAAACACACCCCGAGGACGTCCACACTGTAGAGAAGAGCTACTCCTAAGTGAGTCCTGACAGTATGAAGGCAGAGAAGGGTAGATTGATAAGTCCTGAGCCTAGGTGACGATGGATTGAGTCAAACACAAGCTGATGTCGCCATTGATTATTGCAATTCGTGCCAAGATTAAGCAAAAATTGTTTCCGCTGACTCAAGAGATGATGACAGACGAGCACATATAGAAACAAAATTGAGCCCGTTTAAATAAACAAAGTTTTGACGGCCGAGCTCTGAACAACAAGCATGTGATGTTCAGTCAAGCTTTGTGAAGGACATCAAACGCATGAATGAAACCAAATCATTTAACCAGGGACTTAAAATTTAACTAGTGTTTCCTGTGTCTGTGCTGCTGTGTTGTTATTACTGTTTTGTCTTGTTAAAATTGCCGCGACCAAATCTCCTTCTGGAAATGATTTGCGAACTGAACCGATCCACTTCTGGAACAAATCTGTGAGCTTCAGCAGAGTTTTGATTCACTGTTGCCTGTTTAATCAACAGATCCACATGGAGACGTGTGTGTGCTTAGGTTTATGGGCTTCAAAACGTTAATACAAGACACATTTTCAATGTATTTAGCTACGTTTTTGAACATATATTACATTTTACTTCACTCCAAAACAGATTTTTGTAGTTTACAGATTAATTTATAGTGGAAACAGACAGAAATCATTCTTCATTAAGAAAATAAGACGATGACAAATCAATTAGAGGCTAAAATAACTGGAATAAGTGGAGTCGTTGTTGTTTTAGCAGCATTCACTCCCTCCACCCCATCCCCCCGAACCCCAACACACACATTCCGACCTACATAAATCCACACACACACACGCCCCATTTCCTGTGTCAAAATTCCATGATTTGAAGAGTAAAGCTGCAGACCTTTCACTGACCCAACGGCGTACAAAAACACAAGGTTAGAGGTCAACTGTCAGCACTAACGCAACATAACCCCTCCTGACACACGGCTGCAGCTCCCCCAGATGGACATGATTCAAGACCCACGAGGCCGCCCTGACCGCTTGGAGCTCCCACGTGAGCCACCGGCCGAGGTTGGCTTTGATGGAGCAGCTGCTCTGCATGCTGGGAGCTGGGAAGTGACGGCATTACTCATCCACCTATGACCCCAGAGTCCTTCAGCAGAAAATGAATCGGGGACGAAGGTCAGCGCAGAAATGTGCCTCCTCTTGCGGGGTCTTTCCCCCCGGACACGACGGAGCGTAAATCTGTCATCTGTGCCGTCAGGGCGGGAATGAAATAAGGCATGGACAGAAAGCAGGCGAGAGCGAGCCACGCCCGCGGTCAAGTGCTGCTGCATGCTGATATCTATGTTTTTAGGGATGATTTGGAAAAACTAATTTAAATACTGTGTGTATGGAGGCTGACGGACGTATAAGGATGACAGCAAGAGGCCTTTGACCCTGAACCCTCTGTATGTTGTCATGGATCTCTAACCGATAGTAACTATGACCTTTGACCCTGAACCCTCTGTATGTTGTCATGGATCTCTATACTATAGTAACTTCCGGGTGTCTTCTCTCATCAGTCTGCAGCTCGTGTGATGTCGCCCCATGACGTGAAGTAGCTGACATAATCTTGTGCAGATAAACATACAGGGCCTCTTGGTGACAAATAGTAGAAGAAGAAGATAGATGTGACTTAGCCTCATTATGTCATAAACCAGTTCTAGTTTAAAATGAACTTCTAAGATGACATTTTGGTGAAGAGTGTGAGCGACACTACAGCACTGAGTCTTCAGTCTGGACTTTTGTAACAATGACACAATGTGTGTGTGTGTGTGTGTGTGTGTGGGTGTGTGTGTGTGTGTGTTTGTGATTCCTTGACAATAGCAGGAAGTTCCCTGCAAAGCCAGAACTGCTTTGATTTAAAGACACAGAGAGTCGTACATCCTGTCAGCACCAGCGAGGACGCACAGGACTCTGGTTTGAGTTACTCTCAGAGGAAGAAGACAGTGTGTGCTGGACACTATCAAACTGTCAAACTGTCAGAACTTTAGGTTGATGCCTGTAGAGATAGATCCAAACAGTCCAACCCACAGGTCCCACAGGTCCTTCAAGACTCGTCCAGAGGAGAAACAAAGCATCTTAGAGGATCAGTGCGTTTCATTCTTATTGAAGCAAAGATTTCATGTCCTCTTTAAAGTGTTCATACGGTCATGTTTAGGATCACATAACCTCACGTTGAGCTTCAGTCTGCCCGTTTTCATTATGTAACATTTCTCTCCTCTGTGTGTTTACATTCAAACACACTGATGTTCTGATTTCACTCTGCTTACACAGCACAGCAAGAACATCTAGGAACGTCCCCACACCTTTAGCAAACACACACACACACACCTTCTGTATGTGTACGAGTGTATGAAGTACACTTTGGGTGAATAAAAGTAGCAATACATGTTGGGAAAAATACTCAAAAATAAATGTTCAAACTAAATGTTCCAATTTGTATCTAAGTGAAAGAGGGAATAACAGAACGCAGAGTAACTAGAGGAGTAACTGCAGTTAGGATACATGTAGAGGGTGAAACGTACAGTATTAGCACAGTGGAGTTCACTGTTTCCCTCTGAGAGGAACCTTGTAATGTCTGCCAAAATGGAAATACTAGTGAAGTACTCAAGAAACAAACATTTACAGTACTTGAGTTCATTTCCACCCCTCTCATCGTGCATCTTAAGGGTTCGTCTGTGTGTGTGTGTGTGTGTGTGTGTGTGTGTGTGTGTGTGTATTTGTGGCCTCTTGGTTCAGGCGGATGTTCCGTGGTTGTGGTGTAACAGTCGATCGTTGTGTTTAACACTCAGATCCTCTTTGTCGTGTCACTGTACTGTGTTTCACTTCATATAGTAGTGCAAGGTGGTAGTACCTTGCAGGGGGGGTGGTGAAGCCACTGACCAACTTCTCCTGCTCAAGTCTGTGTTTATGTCCCTCACCGTGAAGAAACGTGCACTGACTCACGTACACAGACAGAGAGAGAGAGAGAGAGAGAGAGAGAGAGACAGAGAGAGACCCTTGTGTGTCGAGTCTTGTCGAGTCTCTTATGTGTAAATGGGATTATAAATGGACTTTATAGCTCATGTAAACATTTTGGTTCTGTCTAAGATGGATCAGTGTGTGTGCATGTACACAGAGCTCACGTGTGTATTTTGTGTGTGTGTGTGTTTGTATGCTTCCTCTTGCTCATTGACCCCTGTGAAGGCCTATGACCCCGTCATGACCCTGCACAGGTGTACAGAGTGGATGTATGGATGGAAGTGAAGCTGTAATACTAATTGACGTTTCCTGTGTTAGTACTCTGAATACAGGGCAGTAGTCTCCACTGTGGTGTTAGTACATCTATAGTCGTGCTCTGTCTTGGTCTCACCTGACAGGTGGTCTCGTCCCTTGTGGCTCAGGCCGTTGCTGTGCAGGGAGGCGGAGCGGGACAGGGGGGCACAACGGGTGGGAACGGGGATGAAGGTGGGGTCCAGGTCCAGAATCAGCTGGTTCAGCTGCTCTATGGACTCGTCCAGCTCCTCGTCTTGGCACGCCGTCTCCGACAAAGACGATAGTGTGGACTGTGTGGATTGTGTAATGTCTGTGTTGTGTGTCCCAGCCTCAGTTGTCAAGCCTCTCTCCACTGCATCCTTGCTGCTGATTCCTCTGGGCGGTGTTTGAGGAGCTACCAGGGGACCGGGTTTGCTCTCCTCCCCATCCACAGAGAGGTAACCTGAGTGTGTTGTGCGTGTTGTGCGTGATGTGCGTGTTGTGTGTGTTGTATGTGTTGTGATGTCCGCCATCTGCTGCTGTTGAATCCAGGAGTGTGTGGCGTACTGGCTTTGGACCGACCGCTGAACCTCTGGCAGGTTTTCAGAGGACAGTGAGCAAATGCTGCTGGAGTTCAGCATTTCTAAGACTGAAAGGGACACCTCATTATGTACTTCCTCCTCGTCGTCCAAAATATCCGTCTCCCTTTCGCTGGACAAAGTCAATCCATTGACAGCATGTCCCAGGCCGCGCTGGTCTCCAGCTATGTCCCCCTCCCCTCCACCGGAGTTGGGATGGTCGGTCATGACCTCCAGAGGAGGCCGGGCCGGCTCCGGGTCCAGCCCAGAGACGAGCTCCCTGGCCTGGGCGCAGCCGTCCCGCTCGGCCCCTGTGCTGAGCGTTTTGGAAGCGGTGGCTCGGCCCTGCGAGGTGACTGACAGGCCCGAGTCGCTGCTGGCAGAGGGGGCGCGGTCACTGCAGGTGGGGCTGCTAGGGGTCGGCCAGAACGAAGCGCCTTCCTCAACGCTCCTCTTATTCACTTTGGCATACACGGGGCCAAACCCAGGGTCAAGGGCTCGAGGCAGGCCTGTGGAAAAGACACAGAATATGAATATATATAATTCATATCAGAGGTGTGTCGCTATGGTTACATTAACTATCCTAAGGCAAATATGTGATGAAGATGAACAAGTTTCCTCCATTTGCTGCAGGTACATGATGCTTAATAACGTGTGCAGATGAATCTTATTCCCACGATCAGTATAGTTACGTGCAGTTTCACTTTGATTGTACTGCAATGAAGGCAATAAATGTCGCAATATGCGGTTCCAATGAAAGTATAGATAGATAGACTTTTATTGATCCCAACCTGGAAAATTCCAGCACTTATCTGGAGTAACGACTGAGCTGATTTTCTCAACGTGCCCGAGTTTAACCCCACACCCACACATGCAGGTAGGTACAGTGAGTTGTGGCTGCCCGTGGCTGATATGTGATCTATACCCACACGGCTACAGCGTGTGATTCACTGTGACACGCAGACACACAAACACACCACCTGCTGCACCCCAGACACACTCCGCATACAGAGCACAGAGCGCCATTGTGTGGAGCTGGTGGATGCATTTGTGTTTGTGTGTGTCTTGCGGTGGCGACTTCTATAAAATTAGTAATACCACAATGGAAAAAAACTCAATTACAGGTAGAATTCCTGCCTTTAACTTACTTCATAAACAAGCAGAGACAGTAAAAGGAAGAATGTTATGTCAGCCAGTTCAACTATTGCTGCATCATCTCATACGTGTTACAAATTTAAGTCACACCCTCACATCCAGCTTATGTAATACAACTTCCTCCTTTACGTGTATGAGGTCAAACATGAAGGACTGGCAACATAAGAGACAATGATGGAACAGTGTTAAGCTTAAAAAAGGAACTTATCCTTTACATAGTTTTGTAAATGAGGAGTTAATTTGCAAAAACAGATAATTACCTATTTTAGGATTTTTAGAGGGTTAAAAATGCACAGGAAAAATAACAACATTTTATTTTTTACCATCACCTTCAACCTCCTCTAGTACTTTAGTTACTTTCTGGCTCTGGTGTCACAATAGGGCAGGAACGTGTCTGTCATTGAGCTCTACCTGGGGCCGGACAGAGCTGATCACAGGGCCACGTGCAGGCACACACACACACGTACACACACAGAATTAAACTTTAACTGACTCCCTGTTCCTGCTGTGGTTACAAACTTGGGAAACATCTTGACTAGACAGAAATTATAACTACAGGCTGACGATAAGAAGATAAGAAGGTTTTATATCAACGCTCACACAGCACAGTGACTGAAACAACATACACACACACACACACACTCACAGTACAAACCACTGCTGAGCACGTCCTCTTCAGTTGAAAGGCAATAAAACTCAAATACCAGACATGCATGAAAACCTCACAGCTGGTCTAATCGCACACACACACACACACACACACACACACACACACACACAAACACACACAAACACTGATAAACACACCATGTCACTTAAAAATTGCAAACTTTAACTTAACACACACACAATATGTTATTCCTCAGTTCTTCTCATCACTAAAAAGACATCAAATCACAAACACAGACAGACTTACGTGGACGGCGTGAGAGAGCAGCAGCTTATTAGAGCAACTTACTAGAGCGGCAGTCAGGAGCGAATAACTTTCACTGCGCAGGAGTAACCGGATGAAGCCTCCCGTGTATGAAGTCCCAACGGAGTCCAGCAGAGGAAAAGCGAAACAGATGACAGGAGAGGAGGAAGAGCGAGGGGCAGGGACGAGGACAGGACGAGGATAGGATAGGACAGGACAGGACAGGACAGGACGCAAAGGATGAGGACGAAAACAGATGGAAGGGAAGAGGGAAAAAGGAGAGAATGGAGGAGGATAAAATAGAGGCAGAGCAGTTTGTTTGAGAGGTCTCCTCTTCCTCTGCTGCTCCCTCCGTCTCAGCAAAGACAAGCAAGGGAAATTCCTCTCTTAAGGTGCTAATAGCCCCCCAGTGTCCTCCCTCTCTCTCTCTCTGTGTCTTATGTGTGTGTCTCTCTCTCTCTCTCTCTCTCTCTCTCTCTCTCTCTCTGTATCACTCCTGCTCTCCACTGAATCTCCGCCTTTGCTGCCGTTTTGAAATGTTGCCCCCTCGTCCCCTCCTTTCCTTCCCTTCCCTTCCTTTCCTCTCCTCCCCCCTGCATCCTGCCCGCAGCTCTCCAGGTAACTCTGGGTGCAGTCAGTGCACTCGTGCATTCTTAGTGCATGAGGGAGGCACTGACGGGTGGATCATTCACCAGCCAGCAGGCATGCAGGCACGACACACACACAAACAAAGACACACACACATGCACACACTCACACACACATGCTCGCACTCACATGCAGGTTTAAGGAGTTTGTGCAAAAACACATAATGCACATTGAGAGGAAAGAAAGGCACCAGGACCTTGAGGCATCCAAATATGGAGCGGGGAATGTAAACATGGGGGCGGGCCCTGGACAGACGCGTGTGTGTGTGTGTGTGTGTGAAGGGGGGATGGGGGCATGAGAAGGGGTGGAGGGGAAATAGACAGACAAGCAGCAATCTGCAACTTGAACCTGAAGGCGACACGCACACACACACACACACACACACACACACACACACACACACACACAGAAGCTGACGGGTTGATCTGCACTATGACTGAATAAGTTGCTGTGTGCCGTTATGAGAGTTTAATGTCAATATTGCCGTTAATTCACATTTCGTACATCGTGACCTCGGTGTGTTAGCTTCTGTCCGACCCAGACTGGCTTTGAGATGCAGGGCCACTCCGTCTAGATTAACATTAACCTCATAAACTTGAAAAAACACAACCCCATAGGATAGGAACACAAAATGCTTCACTTATTACATTTTTTCACCAAAATCCCTGAAAGAACTTTATAATACTGCGGTCATGATGTTGCTGCTGCACATTGTGGTGATCCTTTCGTTTTTCTGTTGTTTGGTAAAGAAGAGAACAACAGAGGTGAAGGAGGTCATAACTAGACAGAGAGTTTACACCTCCACCAAGGCTGAACAAGACAAAACTGGTCTTTTCTCTCATAATATGCTTGATTAATTCTTCCTGTACTTTTCCAAATATGACAAAGTCCTGAGCTTGAATCTGTCCAGCCTCAAGTCACGAGGGGACAGTGGAGGACCCGTATGACAGCAGAATAAGGAGGTGAATCTTTCTATGCTTGGCTCACAACTTATCAATCAACCACAATCCATCCATCCAAATCTCTAGTGAGTGTTTTGCGTGCTTGGTAGTGTTGTGAGTGTGGAGCAGAGTGCAGAGTGGAGAGCCTGGAGTGGGTCGAGGGTCTGAAGCAGAACCACCTGTGGCTGAAAACAACTTTTTTTTCTGTTACTGGCTGACTCCCTCATTCCGCTCGTGTGCATGCGTGTGTGTCGGCGGTTAACGTAATGGCCATGTATGTGTGTGAGTGTATGTGTGTGTTTGTGTGTTGCATTCATGTGGTATGTGTCGCAAGTGTCGCAGTTAGAGCTGGACTGATACTGGAGATTTAAAGCAGATACTGGCTTTCAACCCTGTAAGTCAGTTTACGAGTCCTTTCGAGAATCTATATTTTAAATTCTTTAAATTCTTTGTTGTTATGACACTTTTTTCTCTTTTTTGAAATAATTTGTTTTTAATTTTTCTTGTGTTTCTTTCTACAGCGATTATTCAATAAGATTGTATTCAAGAATTGAGTATTTCTTCATCAAAACATTTCTATAAGAATCAAGAATTTTGTGGAAAGAAGTATAAAAAAAAGTATATAAAACGTCAAAAGTCTATGGACGCTTGCTGCCTCTATATCTCTCTTCTTACACACAGTAGCATCCGGGCCATAAGCACTATCAGCTGGTTATATCGGCCTGCTGGTATATCAGGCTTCAGTCGGCATGTGTGTGTCCGACAGTGTGTCTGCACGCTGCGTGTGTGTGTGTGTGTGTGTGTGTGTGTGTGTGTGTGTGTGTGTGTGTGTGTGTGTGTGTGTGTGTGTGTGTGTGTGTGTGTGTGTGTGTGTGTGTGTGTGTGTGTGTGTGTGTGTGTGTGTGTGTGTGTGTGTGTGTTACATGCCACTTTTCCGTATTTCATCCTCAACCATCGGTCTGTATAATTACATGGCTGGCTGGAGCAGATTTAGCAACAGCATAAAACAGCTGGAACCGAGGTCTCAACCAGCAGTTACGGTGATTGTTGGAGCTGTCTGGGTGTGTGTTTTCGTGTTTCTCTTTGTGCATACAGTTATTCTAGCTCAATGGAAACTCTTGGAAAAAAAAGCAGCCGCCTGTAAACACACGGCCCTGCCCGGCCTGCTGTCTGGATGATGGCAGTCACGCCCACTCACACGGGCAACAAAGAGCCCTTTGTGACCACAACAGTTGTAAGCTGTCACACTGATGACCAGAGTTTTACCGCACAGCACTGACCACAGCGGAGCCCAGAGTCCACAGGGACGCTCTCAGCATCTGCACCAGCACCCAAAGAAGCGTTTAACATCGGGATAATGAGCATTTCTGCCAATGTAAGTAAGAGAAAGACTGAACAGAGCCAGGCTGGTATGGGTAGTAGGTTTGCGTTACCACATTCTGATGGGAAATGCTTAAGAATGGTTTATACGCGGTGACTAATAAACCTAAATACTAAACCTGACTAAACCTTATTACTGGGTAATAAATCACGTATTTGTGTTTTATAGATCGCAGTTATCAATTAACAAGAGGAGGAGTGACTTTGATAGTCTGGGACCTGGAAGTGATTTTCTCTGAGTGTTAGCGGAGCAGCTGCTGCAGCACCTTGGAGACTTGGACATGAAACTCTCCTGGTTCCTACAAACAATGAGACGCTGTGCTGAAATAAATCTACTTCATTCACAAAAGGCAAACATACAAGCTAGAAAAGTACAATGTGAATTCAATGCCAAAACAAAGGAGGAGCCAGGATTTTTACAACCAAAATTAATGAATGGCTGATTATCAGTCAGTCATATCAATCTGTATTAATTGATTATTGGCCAGTAGCAGGCAGACAATTCTCTCTTATCGTCTATGTTAGGGTTGTTTTGGCTCATGTGTGTGTTTGCCCACACGTCCAGCAGACTCACAGCAACATTAACAACCCACTGGAAGCATTGACATCTATAGAAATGTGCCCAGTGTTACAAATGTTGAGGCAGTAGCTCAGTGGGTAGAGCTTCCGCTTGGGAACTGGAGGGTCGCCGGTTCGAGTCCCTGCCAAGGTGCCCCTGAGCAAGGCACCGAACCCTCAATTGTCCCTCTGCGTAGGGTGGTAATGTAATGTAACTCGCTTTGGATAAAAGCGTCTGCCAAATGCTCGTAATGTAATGTAAATACACTGGCCCTGCACTGAAGTGGGGGCTTCATTCTGATTGGCTCTTCATCTCCGCAACATGTTAATTTACCAATTCACACACTTGGATGGACACACCCAAGAAGAGATGTTTGGCCAACATTGATTTCCCAAAAGCTTGAAGTTTGACACCAATGTTAGACAGTAAGAGAGTTAGACAAATCCTGAACTGCCCTGAAAGCTTCATATTGGTTGATCCTGTACTTCTGCACCATGTTGATATCATGATGATATCACCATGTTGTAACACACCTGGTGAGACACACTGTCAAGGTACAAGGTTAATGGTTTCCCTGACGTGGCCGTTGCCAGTTCAGACTCCATGCAGCTCTGATACAATTCCAGGTAACCTTAAAGAGACAATAGCTAAAAATGCCTCTTTTCACTCAGTGTGCACAGTGGCTCAGCAACAGGAGAATAGATATGGATAAATATTTTCATCTTTTAATATTAAAAGCAAAACTTTCAGGTTGAATATATGTTTTCAAAACCATAAACAAAGCTATTGGCCTTTATAAACTAGGTCTTATTTGAGACTGTTTCTCAAATAAGACTCGAATAAGCTCACTTCTTGCCACAGACGCAGTGAAACTCCAGACCACTGTGAGCCATACAGACACGTTTATTTAGAGGACAGAACATGCAGCTTACTCAAACATATAGATTACCTGTGAAATCCTGCCTAAGAACAGAGCCAAAGAGATCACAGGGATAAAAGAAGAAGAAGAGAAGAAGAAACATTAAAAAGATGGGTGAGGAACCACTTGAACAGAAGAGAATCCCATGCAGCAGCTTACCTGCTTCCAGAGGAGGTGAGCGTCGATATGGAATCGAAAATGAATCTCGTCTGACTAAAGGCTCCAAGGTGTCGTAATCCACCGTCACTGTGCGTCCGTTGTGCCACAGCTCTCTGCCTGCACACACACACACACACACACACACAGGCAGCCTCAGTCAGGAGTCATTAGTCAACAACAAGTCACACACACACACACACACACACACACCAGGGTATGAACACACAACATAACATCAGCTGACTCCACACACCCCAAGATCTTATTTCAAATTTGATTTAAAGAATAATGAGAACATTAATTTTAGTTATGCTGCAAAGTCTTGGATGGGCGTTTCCTGTTTATCCATATGTGTATGTGCGTGTGTGTGTGTGTGTGTGTGTGTGTGTGTGTGTGTGGTTGTATGTTTTCCTGTGCACAGTATCTAAAATCTAAATTCTTGTGAGATGTGTTTGTGTGATAAGCTACTTTATTGCTTCCTGTTGAGAGACGGAGATTGTGTATGCTTGTGTTACATATGTGTGTGTGTGTGTGTGTGTGTGTGTGTGTGTGTGTGTACCATGCCAGTTTAGCTGTTTCATTGACATGCAGACTGCCTGGTGCACAAAGCCACTACTGCTCTGCAATACCGCCCCCACCTGGCTAACTTCAGGGGGGCAAGTCACCGTACACACAAGTTAAATTACACAAAAAGTGCAAGTTTTCTAATAAATATATCTATTACTTTCCAGATTAAATGAAATCGGCCGGCACTTTATGAGACACACCTGTATAATCCAACATAACCTTGACTACACATCTACCTTTGTACATGAACTGTTTTCACTCAGTGTGCATCCCTGTTGTGAGCTAGCGTGTTACTTGCATAATGGAGCATTGCAACGTCTCCAGATAGAGCCCGGCATCAAAAAGAAGAAGATGGTCCTCTTTAAGATCTTTAAAAGGGTATTTTTGAGGAAGAGGAAATGATAAACTACCTGATATCTTCTCTGGACCGTCAGAAAGCATCAGCTGAACTTTTCCATCTTCTGGGAATCTGTGGTCTGGAATATGAACAGCAGTCAGACGGCCGGTAAGTAGACTTGGCACACAGTTTATCTTTGTGTACTTCACACCTGCTGATATGCCTGCCCGTGTTTGCCCTGGAAGGTCATATTTACAAAGGGTGGAGGGGCTAGAGAGGAAGACTGATTGATGATTCTAGGGAATGAAAGCGGCTGATAGGAGTGAAGTCTGCCTGTTATAGATACTGTCACCTTCATTGGCACAGTCCAGGTCCACTTTGGAGAAGGTCGGCGAGTGTCCCTGGATGATGCCCGTGTGAAACTGGAGACGGAAGATGACCTGCCGGCTGCCTGCCCGGCTGTTTTTATCATAACACACCACCTGCAGCCAGACCAAACACACACACACACACACACACACACACACTCGTACGTCTTATTCAATGAGATTGTGATATAGTTACAGAGATAACAAAGCCAAAGAATAAAGGAAAATTATCACCTGTGTTTATGCGGCAGAAAGGCACAGAGCAAACAAAGGCAGAGTGTGTCACATTTAACGTGAAATGTGCTTCACCTGCACACTCCAAACTTAACTTCATATGTTGCTTTAAGGGCTCTATGATGTTCGCCAATGCCGTTTTACAGTTTCCTTGCCATTCTGACTCACATACATTAAGATGCAACGCTCCTCTATTTCGTGGAAAGATGAACGACACGACCAAACTGCAACAAGCTGAGTCAGAATATGACGTACGGACTCTTAACTCACCATGATGTCGTCTTTAAGCAGCTGAGCCGGCTGGAGGACAAAGTAGAGGCCGTTTGTGTGACCTGCGTGCACGTGGCTGTGACGGACACAAACACACATTATCTGCCACGCTTAGAGGAGAATGGAGGAGGAACATCAAATCTGTACTTGGGTATACAATCCTCATTAAGCACACATGTCTGAGAGCTTTACTGTGTAATACAAGATGTTCCTCTTACTAGACTGCTGATGTGCAAACAGTTTGTAGCCTCTGATAGACTTTCAGGAACAGGCAGCATCCTGAAACAAAAGGTTAAGTGACCAAAAGATCGATCAAAATGATTGATTAGTAACATCTCAGTATAATACAGACACTGAATATTGAAAGTACAATACAGACAAAGTCATTCTTGTGTCTAATAATGTGATATTAAAGCCTACTTGTATGTGATTATTGAAATTCAACATTCAAGATTCTGTTGATCATTCGTATAGTCAATGTCAAGTAAGTCAAATATATTTCATTGACCTTTGGACTGTAATACTGTTGAATTTGACAAAAGTAGTGGCGTAAGTCTGCTTACCCCCGTCTGGTCGTGTTCTGGGAAGGCCGTGAAGAACAACGCAGAGGAGGAAGCAAGGAGAGGGACTCATCCTCATTCCCCCCCGCAGCACAGCACCCAGCATCCACACGTACCTGCACAACACCAGCAAGGCATCAGATCAGTCTATATAATGTATCTAGAGTAAAAGTATTCAGTCAGAGGGAAGCTGAGTTTAGTTTAGTACCAAGAGGAGAGAAACCTCTTATCTCCAGTTTGGGGGATTTCAGATAAAATGAGGAGGAAGGAGGAGGCAAAGATCGAAGGAAGGAAGGACACGGAGGAGGAAAGAAACAGGGAAGAAAGAAGTGAAGACAAAACAAAAAAGCGGAAGCAGGGTTGACCTTTGACCCTTACTGTTTCTGTGAGGGTGTCATGACCGGCAACAGTTTGTCCGTGTAGAACCTCCTCATGGCGAAGAGGTCAAGAGAAACGTCTGCACTGAGGCACACACACACACACACACACACACACACACACATTCTGTTTTGTGTCTTTTAAAGGCCCCCGGCGGCACATTAAGAGTTAATACATTCACATGTTTCCAACGGCAACCGGCTCCTGCCCCGAGATCAAACAAGTTCAAAGTCTCTCCAGAGGGACGTGCTGCCCTTTGTCTCGCGGACAGACAGTAAAGCAGCCTCCATTGTTCCCCTGCTGCTCTGTCAGCACTGCAGGGTGTCAAACTGTCTTTGACTCCTTATGTCACTAAGAACATAACATGAAGTATGACAGAGGAGCAAAGCAGTGATCAAAACTCACACATTTTGTCGGGACGCTGGGTTCCTTTCACCGTTTATTTACACTTAACTCTTTAAGTAAATATTGAAATACAGGACTTATCATTGTATTGCAGTATTTTCCTGGTACTGTTCCAGTTGAAGCTGATATAAATACTTCTTCCTCTTTAGGCCCAGTTTAGCTCCGTGTGACGTGTCATTACCTGGCTGATGTGTTGTTTCGGTGGATGTAAGAAGCCACCAGAACTCCGACACGGCCTTGACCTCCCTGTTGAAGACGTCCAGAGAATCAGTCCATATAGAACACAAACACAGGACAGGTGAGGAGAGTGAGAGAGGCCACGTTTACCCTGCAGTGGAGCACCAGGACGTGTTTGGGGTGTTTCTGGAGCCAGTTCTCCATGGTGGCACACACGCTTAGAACCTGATCCAGGTTTGGAGCCAGCAGATCCACCCAGCCCGTGTCCATAATCTGACGGGCAAAAGTCACAAACGTCATGGATGTGAAGTAGCTTTTCACCTCTCGGGAAGGTCAGAAAGGTCAATGGCTTCACCTTGTGGTTCATCTGAGTGAGGGAGTCGTTCTTCTCTGAGAGGTTGATGAGCTGAAGAAGAAAGGATCGATTCAGAAGCGAGTAGATTGAAGAAACAATCACAATATTCTGTTGTTTTCACTTGCTGACTAGTGCCTGACATCAGCTATGATTGGGTTCATCTTTAAGGATAATATGAGTATAGAGGGTCATGATGAGGCAGAGAAGGTCGTGACCTCTCATGTTCTTAATGGTCTCACCAGGTAGTTGTGTGAGTGCTTTGACTGCAGCATGAGGACGATGTCACGCAGGCTCTGCAGGTAGATCTGCTCCGGACACACAGCAGGACAGGATATGGTGATGATGCGCTCAGTGATGTAGGTCAGATCCATTCTCTGCACTCCCTCCATGACAGATTTCAGTCACATGAGCTTCTAGAAAGTGAAATACAGATCGTGGGTGTAACCCTATGTGGAAGTATGACTGTTTTGTTAAGGAAGTGAGCGTTTTCACTACAAGTCAGCAGATACTTATAGAACATTCATTATCAGTTTTGTGCTTCATCAGCTGAACGTTTACCCCACATAGCCACATTTGAGAGTAAATAAAGTTGGAATGATCAATAATAAACCTAATTTTCCTGGATGTGAGCGTGAATAAATTTACAGTTAAGGCTGAAAAATGAGGAAGTGACCGGAAAGCTTCGTCATCAGTAAAACCCCATCTGAGTCATGTGACCTAATGATCCAGAGGGGGACGCTGCCTGAACTGCAAACCTTCACTCTTTGGGCTCGATCAATCACAATACAGTGATGTGATGAATCATTATCTTATATTCTTTTAAATTAATTCATCATTCATTTTCTACATTGTTTATGGGTAGAATGTTTTGGGAATCAATTACTTCCTTTATTGATATTTCTTAAGGTTAATTCTAAATTTTTATTTACTACTTTATGTGCAGTCACATTTAAAAAAAAATCAAGAATATTCTCAATCATCGATCATTTATTTTTGATTGGTTTTGTTTATTTTCAGACCCTGGCAAGTTTTCATTTTCCTCTTCAATCATGAGTGTCTAATTTGCAGGTGCTGCATAAATGACAAACGCCAACATTTGAGCAGCTGCAGCTCTACAAATAAACGACAAATTCAATAAAAAGGTCAATCTGAGTTTTGGTCTCAGTTTAGCTCATTGCTCGACATCTTAACGCCACTAAACTGTGGCACAGATTCACTCTCATGTCTGCTGTTTGTTACTGGTTCTGCTTTGTTTAGTGTTGAAGTTAAAGGAGCACAGTAACATGTGGACCGAGGCAATTACACGCGTGTTGGCGCTCATGTGTAGGAGTCAGATCAGCAGAGAGTGAAGCAGATAGAGCGCTGACCTCGCCTTCACCCCGGTCATGTGACCCCAGCAGAGTAAACACTCACCTGACCTTTTTCACTAGAGAGCACCGAGAAAGATCATACCTCAGTCAAGGCTGAATAGATTGACTGTGCGGACTGTATTTTGGGAAATTTTGGAAATTTCCACAATCCATTTTTTTTTACACTGCAGCTATTTAGATGTCAAGTAGAGAAAAGGAAAATAGAATAAAAGCCATTCTGTTCTATTCTATTCTATTCTACTTTATTGTCCTTGAACACTGTTCAGGTTTAATGAGCCTCACTTGTCTCGTCTCCAATTGTGTATTTCTTCTCTGTTTTTGTGACATTTTTACACTAATCTAAATCTGTCAGTGCTCAGCCTGAAGAACCAAAACAAACGGAAGTGTGTAACTTAACCACACAGACACACAGACACACACACACACACACACACACACATATTCTCTATAGGAAGAGCTGCTTAGTGGACAGCAAAGTCCTTGAGCTAAACTCGCCACATCTAATTATAGTCTCTGTTTCACATTTTCAAGGAACACATTCCAAAATGGATTATCCATCTTTGTTTCTTGCCTTTCTCTCCTTCCTCTTTACGCTCACAGCACAAACTGGCAGAAAATCCCCCGGCTGAGCATTGCAAATAGATTCATCATTAGGGTAAGTGTGTGTCCTACATACGAGGATGAAATGTCACTGTGCCCACCCTTTGGTCTCCATTTAGGCTCCCCTCTCCTCCTCTGAGTGCTTTTCCTTTACGAATTATCTTAGATTGACGGAAGACAAATGTCCCTTTATTACATCTGAACCCTGGGGAGCCGCTTGTATTGAGTTATAGAATCTAAATTGCTCATAAATAGCCCAAATTCATCCACCAGTAGGCTGAAATTATTCAATTTGTGTCTAATACAAGACAGCTAGTATCAAAATGGTGCCATTTGAGAGTTTATAACAAGTACATTTGCATTGGAAATCCGTGTTATTCAGGTTTTCACTCATCCTAGGTAAAGTGGGCTTTTAAGACTTAATGCAAGATTAAATGTCTCTCTCAAAACACACTGAATCCCAGAGGAGCACATCTCTTGGGGTTCAGTGTCTCTATGTGTCACTAGGTTAATCCCCCTGCATCTAAAAGACATTTTTGACTCTTAATCCCCTCAGATTTACTGTTCATGGCATGTACTGTTCCTTGTTTACTGAAAATACTGCTTTACTCTGGAATTTGGACCACTGGCCTTCGAGGCTTTACAAGGAAGACGAACTTCATGAATGAACATTCTATCATGTTCACACTTCAGAGAACTTGACTTACAGCACTACAGTCAGTCAGCGCTGCACAGAAGAGTCAAATAGGTTCATAGAAAAAAGAAACGTCTTACCTTAACTTAGTGTGGAAAGAAACGAGAAGTGAGGAATCACGGCAATATAAAGCCTGTTGAGTGAGAGACTCTGTGTGAGTGAGTGCAGAGGGAAATAAGGTGGAGGCTTGACAAAGAGAGAGAGAGAGAGAGAGAGAGAGAGAGAGAGAGAGAGAGAGAGAGAGAGAGAGAGAGAGAGGTACTGTACTGTTACAGGGCAGTCTTGCACTTTGCCCTCTTGTTGGCTGCAATCTGACAGCAGCCCGCCCTTGTGTGTGTGTGCGTTTGAGAGAGAGTGAGTGTACATGTGAAAGTGAATAAAGATCATGTGCTCAGCCAACGAAATGACACTAACAAGAAACCAAACCTCTGCCTCCAAAACACCACCACAACAAATGTACTGTTTTGTAACTGTGCTTAGAAATTGTTACACTGCAGCCTAGAGAGCCTCTAGAAATATGACACCACTTAACAAAACCATCCATCATGTAAACTCAAAGGCTGTACAAATATGTATTATAAATATATGCAGAATTTTAGGATTGCATAGAAACTATAGCTATAAACTAACTGTATGTATACCTTAAATGAAGCTATGTGTGTTGTGAGGGAAATAAACTATTATGAACAAAATGTTCATTCTCATAAACTCTTTTATTGTACTTACTTGCCCTGTTTAGCATAGTTAGTGGTCCTCAAATTCCAAACATCGATTTTGATAATAATCAATGGTGGTGTTTTTAAAAGTGGTAATAGTGATGCACCATTGAGCCCACAAGGTAGCGCCAGAAGACGAGTTACAACACTGATTCGCTTACAAACAGACGTAACATAAGATTGCTATGAACATAAATGGTCGCGTTTGTTTCTTGTTCGATTGACATCCACCAGCAAAAGGAAAGTTCGTCGCGAAAGGAAGTCGTAGCCGACTATAATGTTCTTACTGTGTTATGTTATTGTGTAACGATACGAGACGAGAAAGTAGTTCACTTAATGTTGCATTTAAGGTCATCAAAAACTCGGAATTTTTGATGTTGTAATTAAAGCGGTTATGTTGCAATGTTGTGTGAAATTCTTTTTGGTTGTTTACTTGTGGGCAGAGAAGACCATCTTCGATACAGAAACATATGACCCAACCCCAACCTCAATCTCAACAGAGGAATTGATCGCAATGGGGGAAATTTGTGTTACACCAACAAGAAGTTCCCATGTCATAAAGTGCAAGCTGAGTAGTAAAAAAAATACCCATTATAATAACATTCTAAAACTGTAGATATGATAACACCATGTAAAAAAACCCGATCAAATACTTAAATACAAAACAGTAGCCCGTACATAACACAACATAACATAACATAACCGCTGTGACTGGCAGTGAATGCATCATAATTCATATCCAATGAGACCACGCCCTGTCCGCCGTGTCTGACCGTCACTCTGCACAGTGCCAGTCGCGCCTTCTCGCATTAGCTTCCATGGCGACCAGCTAGAAACGTGTCTCACCGTCTCTAACCGCCGGTTAGCTCCGGTCAGAGGGCTAACGGGCTCCGTGTGAAATGGGATGATGTAGCGGAATAACTCCCTGAACGAACTGCGCAGTACCTTAGCATGCTAAGCTAATTTAAAACCAGATACATTTGAGTTAGAGCGAGCTAACGACTCCGAGCTAACACAGGCTAGCATTCACCTGCAGGGGGATCTCGTCAAGTATCCGACGCTAGCTCCCGTTAGCCGGGATGGAGAGCGCACGGTCCGCGAGCCTGAAGGGAAACGAACCCGAAGCCCCTACAACTTCATCCACGCAGGGACCGGTGGACTCTACCGGCGAGAGTAACTCAATGAAGCCCGCTGGATTGACGCCGCCGCCGCCCGCAGCAAAGAGACCGTGCGCCGTGGAGGATGATGGAGGGGGCGCGGAATCTAAACTCTTCGGTAAGGGACTGGCGGCCACCTCCCTGCTCCAGATTGCGATCAGAAACGGGATCTACCAAAGCCAAGTTGCCAACGCTATCGGCGGCGGCGCAGCCAAGAATACCAACATGCCCGCCGTGAAGACAGCCAGCATCTACAGCCTCGCGTCGGTCAACAGCAGCACTTCTGTCAACTCTCTGTTGAACCGGCGGCGGCAGCGGCATCGGAGGAACCTCTCTCTGGGGGCTTCCCCGGCCGCCGCTGCTGCCGAGCTGGCGAGCCCCGCACCCTCCGCCTCGCCCCTGAGCACCCTCAGCCTCGATCGGAAGACGTTTCTCCGGCAGAAGCAGCCAAAGCAGCTCCAGGCCTCGGACAAGACGTGGGTGAGATCGGAGCTCCGGCGCGGATGTATTCACGTCCACGACTGGCTCACTCCGTCCTACCCGCGACCTGTCGTCTGCACGCTGGACACCACTGCCGGGGAGATGGCGACTCAGCTGGGAGGCGGCAAAACCGGGGCGGTGCTGAGAATTCACTGCAAAGCAACAGGTTTAGTCGACTTAACTGATCACTGTAAGAACGGTTACGGACAGAATGACGATACTCAAAGTTTTAACGAGGGTGTGGATGCCAAAAGCGCCAAAGCAGAGGAGAGCGGCGGCGGCGGCACAAAGCAGTGCTACCCGGGGTGTAAGTGCTCCTGTAGTCTGCTGTCGGACGATAAAAGCACCAGCCACGTTTCATCGGAGGTTTACGTGAGCGACATGGGGATGGATCTGGGTCTGTGTATGGCGGATTGTTACGGCGCCTACTCCGGCTCCGACATGGAGAGCAGCACCTGTGAGGACTTCAGCCCTAGCGGACCCAGGAGCAGCCCCCACCGCGACTCGCTCGGTGACCCGGGCCTGGGCTTGGGTACAGACGCGGTGGTGAGCCCCAACTGTGACAGCGCCACGGAAGGACCGGATCCGTTCGAGAGCTCTTCAGACGAGGTGGAGCTCACCTCCTCCCCGGCGCATTCAGTCGGCGACGCCGCAGCAACAGAGCAGCAAGCGGACGCGACCGCCACAGCCCCCCGCGGCGCCTCCAGTCAGGTGTCAAGCGAGCTGCAGGAGGACGCCGGGAGAGGCGATCGCGGAGACACACCTATCCTGATCAAACCTCCCTCCAGCAGCTCTCTGACTCGACCCTTGACCAGCCAAGCATCTGTCCAGCCTGACCCGGAGGTCCCCGGGGAGAGCAAAGGATGGCCGGACCCCATTAGTAGCAGCCCGACCCCGGCTCTCTTTGTCCAGCTGCACGGTGGTGCTGTGAGGCGGCTGGAGGACGACGAGAGGCCTCTGCAGATACTGAATGAGTACCTCACTCATCTGGGGTTTGAGGACCCGTGGAGGGTGCAGGAGGAGGGGATGAACCCAGAGATCGGTTGCCTGATCCGCTTTTACTTTGGTGAGTACTCTTACACTCTCTGTTGTAGGTTAAACAAACATTTCATACCTTTTTATGGGTGAGCAGTGATTTATGCAGAAACAGTGAGTTGCAGGTGTGCAGGTCTCTGTCACCGTCTAAACACACACACACACACACACACACACACACACACACACACACACACACACACACAACCACTAAGAGCGAGTTCCAGCGGGTCACTTTGAGCTGTGTGTGCCTGGCGTGTCACCGCTCATGCATTGTCCATCCATCCTCATTGTACCGTGAGTGCTGTCATTGTGTTTGGGCGTTCCAACTGTTAAACAAGAGTATTCAATTGTCCTTCTGGGACAAAGCCCAGTGTTGTGCTCGTAAAAAGCCCCGCCACAGCCCCCCCAGTGTGTGTGTGTGAGCGTGCAGGGAGACACATCTGGAGGTAACAGGTGTGATCTTTTGCTACGCCAAAAGCGGGAAATTATGAGGCTTTATACATTTGTTGTTGTTGTTGTTGGTAATGATCCTGTTGTCTGCGGAGATGTGGAGCAGCAAACAGATATGATCTCCCGTGGGATTAGAAGAATTGGGAATGTTGTTTTTGACCTTGTTTTGACAGGATTAAGGAGTCAATAATGTTGTGATGACAGAGGGCGTAACAGATAGTGGCTTTAACATCGAACACATTCCAAGCACTGAATCCAGTTTCATGTCCTTTACATGTTTTGTATCAGTCCCCTTCACGTCTTCCATCATTCGCTGACATTTTTGTTGCACATTTTTAGAGATATATGGCTTTTACGTGCCAGCCCACACTAGATCTGGAGTGTGTAGAGTGGAACAGAAAGCCTCTCAAAGCTCCTCGACAAGTTTACTTCCATACAAAAAATGTTCACCTTTGCCTCGGAGTGCCTCGAGTATTTATCAGTGACCTCTGACCCTCAAATCTCTGCATCTGGCCTTCTGCTTGTGCGATGTGGCCCCATAACGTGAAGGAGCTGAGAGAATGTAGTGCAGATGTACATGCAGGGCGTCGTGAAACGGACTGTAAACATGGCGAGACAAACAAGTCCCCCTTCTCCATGTACCCCCCCTCCCACACACACACACACACACACACACACACACACACACACACACACACACACACACACACACACACACACACACACACACACACACACACACACACACACACACTTGGTTCCCACAGCAGCGTGACAGAGGAACAAAGCGTGACATGCAGTTATGCCACTGAGAGCGGGGGGCCCTCCACGCAGAGCTAACAGACCGACAGACCCACAGACAGACAGGCAGCCGTGACAAGAGCAGGGAAAAAGCTGCCGTGAGAGGGAAGTGGAAGTGGTCCTTGCGTGATGGGAGTCGTGAGACCAGAACTGGTTTGATGGCTATGAAATGGTTCTACATTCACACAAGTCACAAGACAAATGGGTGTTATTTTACAGCCATTGGTGACCCCTATGAATAATCACTTGTCTGTTCTAGTGTTGATTTGGGAAGTACACACATTTGGAGCACACAGACCTGTTAGCCTCAGCGCAAGCACACACACAAACACACACACACAGATTCAGGTTATTGTTTTTGGTTCCATTGACACGTTCAGTGAGTCAGCCGGTACATAAAGAACCTTCCGTCCCCACAACATGATGATTATTCAATGAAAAGCTGGCCTGCAGTGACTTCAGTGACGTTCTTCCCTCTATCTCTCTCTCTCTCTCTCTCTCTCTCTCGCCGTCACATCATCGTTTCTCATGTTACTGTGACGTGTCGGCGCCCGGGAGCAGAAGTGAGGTGACTTCACCCGCTGATCATCATCGCCTCTCCTTTAGCAGTAACTGAGACACGTTATACCTCTAAACTCTCTCTGTTCCCTAAAGAGAAAATAGAGGATTCCACATCCACACACAAGAAACCTTTTATACTTGGCATCGTTTCCATTTGTAAATACTTCTGTCCTCATTATCACATTTATTTAGTGGGGAAATGTCCTGATGCTGCATAAAGGCTAATCACCTGGTTTGTGTACACACACACACACATACATACACACACACACACACACACACACACACACACACACACACACACACACACACACACACACACACACACACACACACACACACACACACACACACACACACACACACACACACACACTGCAGGTATTTGCCCTCACTGCGATTACAGGCAGACGTGTGATTAAGCGGCTCTCGTGTGTTGCGTCATCACAGTTTGAGGAGTCCTGCACACTGAGGCGGAACACGCTGCTTTAAGACATATAGATGTCTTATGAAGTGAATAGACCGTGGCGTCATCCAGGTCTGCTACTTGGATTCCCTTAAACGCAGTATAGCCTCAGTTATGTAGCGCATGCAAACATTCTGATTGTTAGAGAGGAGTTAAGAGGAAGTTTTGTCATTTGGAGTGACGCTCCAGACTCCTCCAGCCCCGGTGTGTTCAGGGGTTCGGGCTTTGGTTCGACTAACAGACAGTCAGACTCCAGTCACGCTGCTGTTCTGTCTTCTTGCCATATACAGAATTGTTGATTTTGGCATTAAGTGACCAGCCAGAGGAGCTCGACTCAGCAGAATCCTTCCTGCAGAATGCACATTGCCGTGTATTCTCACTTTCCTTTTGTCTCTCTCTCTCTCTGGCTCTGTCGCACACAAACACACACACACACACACACACACGCACGTTCACACAGTGTGCTGACAGCAAGAGGAAAGTGACCTGATCGGAACTCAGATTTCACCTCCTCAGTGTTTCTGATCTCTCTGAGACAGACGGCAGCAGCAGCCTCCTCCTCCTCCTCCTCCTCCTCCTCTGTTCCGAGGTCACTGTTATACTTTACAAGGTTAATGTCCTAGCATCAAAATTGAATGATGTTGTCACTCCCAAGCTCCCCGCAGTACTTGTAGCTGGCTGCAGGAGCAAATCTCTTGTTTTGTCCCTGCGGTGTTGCCATCACGACATCACATCAGCTCGGTCTCGCTGTTTCACAACTCGGTTTGGCTCAAAGTTGGAGCGCAAACAAGCTGCTGGTGGTAATGAGGAGGAGTCCTTCATTGGTGTGGCTGAGGGGCGGCAGAGATGCGTGGTGTGTCTGGGAGTACTCGCTTTGTCAAGGACGAGATGTGCTAAGGATATTTGTGCTACATGGACAGGAAATGGTCATTGGCTGCTTGCTCAGGGACAGGATATGTCCATTCAGAGAAACAGATGGAAGGAAAGGGCATGTACTGTATGTGTGTGTGTATTTTAACCCAGCCCATCCACGGAAGGGTGGGGGTGGGGGGGCTATACAATGCACATTCCACATTATTGTGAAGTTAGAAGAATTAGAAGAAAATGTATGATCTTTAGTCCAGCTCATGTTTACAAGAGGTTTCAGCTGTTGCAGGATGTTGGAACATGCGAGTCGTCCCACACCCACACACACACACACACACACACCCACACACACCCACACACACACACACACACACACACACACACACACCCACACACACACACACACACACACACACACACACACACACACACACACACACACACACACACACACACACACGAGCACCTACAGTGACACATTTCACCACACACCAACAGTTTCCATTCATCATCTCCTCTCCAGCTATTCAGATCAAACCTGATGTCTGAGCGTTACTGTAGGGTTAAACAAACTGTTGTGCTGCTCTGCACCGGTAAAAAAAACAGCAAACTAAAGGAGGACAGGATTGATGAAGTCGCCCATTTGGGTCGTCTGGGGCTCTGGATAAATCGGTGCTGTTGGTCTCTCTTGTGTCACGCTGCTCAGGCTACATCCACCGCGCTGCTTTGTGCGTCCGGTCGGGCCGCATCATCAATTTGGAACGCGTTTAATATTTATGATTTGAAATGGGTCTCATCCCAGTGAGCGTCTGAGCAGAGCAGGGGAAGTAAACTCCTCTATAACAAGGAGAGTCTGGGGGGATAAAACAAGAACCATTAGTAACTCTGGACTTAACTCCTACTTGTCAACATCAGGCCAAACACTTAGTTAATTCTGTGGCGTTCCCAGATTGATCTTTTAATCTAAGAGAGATCATCAGTCAGCGCTGACCTCATTATGACTTTGCACTTGATCACCGGCTTCCTCCATCACATCTCTGAACCCACAGCCTGTTCACTCCCTCACCTGGGCTGCACTGGGCTTCATTCACAATCAACCACAACAAACTCTTGACTCCTGTCTCCTTTTAATTGATTTGAAATAGTCCATTTTAAGGGGCGATCACGGTCCGGTCGTAGTTTCCGTCGTAGTTTCCGTCGTAGTTTCCGCCGTAGTTTCCGCGTGTTTGTCGCGCGGCTATTTTCTTGAAGAGAACCTCGCGGTGAAGAAAGGTCAGACAGACATGAATCCCCGGGCTGTGCTTTATGTGAGAGGACATTGTCTCTGGTTTCCCCCCTGCATATCGCATTCCTCCCTTTATCTCCACCCTGCTCAGATCGATTCCTACATAATTGTATGTAGAGTACGAAAAACACACAAAAAGACACAGAGTTGATGTTAGAGACGTGTTAACAGCGCGACAGAGACAGGCTTTTAATCTCTGGTGCGTGGTGTGCATCCTCGTTTCGACTTGGAGATGGACACAAGAACGACCAATCAATGTCCACAACAGAACCCTGCAGTGTCCTTCAAGCGCCCTGCAGAGTCCGGCGAATACTTCTAGAACCCTACGACATTGCTGTTCAGTAGACGGGTTGATGGGTGGACATCCGATGGAGAGAGAGAGAGAAGCAGGATGACACTCTTATCTCCGCCGCTGTCTGTGGGTTTGTCGTTTAGCCATGATGTCATCACTATCCCAGGCCGAGTCGAAGCCGGCGGAGGAAAACTTTGGAGCTGCGGCTGGACTCGAGCGCTTGTTCAGGCCGATGTGACGCTTAGTGAGCGCAGCGGCCAGCTGATAGGATGCCGGTGTTGCAAGACGTTACGTAACAAGATAATCTGATTCTAGACTGTCAGTGAGTCTTTCTCTGATGCGGGAGAGCGGCCGAGCGGAAAATACAAACCGTGTGTGTGTGTGTGTGTGTGTGTGTGTGTGTGTGTGTGTGTGTGTGTGTGTGTGTGTGTGTGTGTGTGTGTGTGTGTGTGTGTGTGTGTGTGTGTGTGTGTGTGTGTGTGTGTGTGTGTGTGTGTGTGTGTGTGTGTGTGTGTGTGTGTGTGCGTGTGTGTTTGTCCCGTTGTGACTGTAGTGTAACTGGAGGGTTTAATGTAACAAATCACACCCCAATCACCGCTCGCTCTCATTCTCTGTCAACCCACAGGCCAGTACTTGCTTACGTAACATGGCTCTGTGTGTGTGTGTGTGTGTGTCTGTGTGTGTGTGTGTTCCGAAAGCAGTTATGCAAAAGTCCCTCTTTAATGATCATCAGCAGTGTAGTCTCAAATAACGCTCTCTCATTTCTTGCCCTCTCTGTGTCTTCCTGCTCTCTTTTCTCTCCCTCTCTTTCTCGCTCCTCTCTCTATCCTTCCGTACCTTCTCTCTCTCTCTCTCTCTGTCTCTCTCTTTCTCTCTCTCTCCAGGTAAGCCCCGCAGTGTGGGAGGATCGGAGCGCGTGCACCTTACCGGGGTGTTCAATGTGCGTAAGGGGAAGCTGGCGCTGCCCGTGAACCGCTGGTCAAAGCGGCAGGTCACGCTGAGCGGCACCTGCCTCATCGTCTCCTCCGTCAAATACGCCCACACGGGCAAGATGCACATCCTCCCCCTCATCGGAGGAAAGGTACGCTCTCACACATCCACCTGCAGCTCCGCTTACATGAACACTGCAGCCCCGCCAAGCTCTGCACTGCGTCTGAGACACACCAGACCCAACCCAGATGTTTGCAGCAGCTGTTTTCGGTCTTGAGTCGTCCATTTGTAATCCCCGTTTACACCTAGGCCACTCAAGTGCATCCATTTGACCTGGCTCACCCCTCCCTCATGCATGCAGCGCTCCTTGTTTACATGTAGGGACCTCATTGAGCTGCAGAGGTCGACTTTACCCTGATGAAGTAGTGGTGACGTAGGAATGTAGGAACGTAGTGAAAGCAGAAGGTGTTTGCCTGTTGCAGGTGGAGGAGGTGAGGAGACACAGCCACTGCCTGGCCTTCAGCTCCGCCGCGCCTCAGGGCCAAACCTACTACATCAGCTACGACTCGTACACGGAGCATCTCCGCTGGCAACGCCAAGCCTCAAAGGTACGCCAGCCTACAAGCCGACGCATATGTCGTTTATTACGAGTGTTAGTATGTGCGTTTTCCATTAATGTCTCCTAAACTACGATGTCATTGGAGTTACTATGATGCGGTTTTCCAGGTCAAGGAATCAGATTCTAAAAGACGAATAAAATGCAGGTTTTGTTAGAGAGAAGTGTTTGTGGTGGGTTTGTGCGTTCTTGTTTGTGACGTCCTTGGTTCCTTCCCTTCCACCGTGTCAGATCGCGTCCCAGAGGGTGAACTCGGTGGACCTGTCGTGCTGCAGTCTGGAGGAGTTGCCCTCTCAGCTCTTTTACAGCCAGGACCTCACGCACCTGAACCTCAAAAACAACTTCATGTCTCCACACAAAGGGGTGGCGGCGCTCACCAGGTGAGTTTTGTGCCGCCAGCGCGCACACACACACACACGCATACGCACACTCTCAGACTCACACTCACACACACTCAGAGTCAGAGAGGGCCTGTGTGTTTAGGAAGGAGCCTGCTAGAGGAGCTGGAAGATGAAAGCAGGTCTTTGTCCTTCTTGTCACACTCTCTTCTCTAGATGTGGTCTGTCCATTAATAGTTTTCACTGTCTTCAGAAACCGCCAAACGGTCTGAACAGGAAGCAGCAGGGATCAGATTACAGCGGAGGGGCCGTGTGGTTTGGCTGATTAAAAGCTACAGCTACGATGAAAGATTTGAAAGTCAGCTGATCCGATCTTAGAGAGGATTTTAATGAGCCGTCAGGTTAAATTGGATGCTGTTGACGCCGCGTTTGGAAGAAATGTCACCCTTAGTTTGTTTGTGGGACTCTGGACAGAAAGAAACACATGATTTAAGTCATCATGTTAGCCCGCTGTCATGGCAACCAACCACAGAACAGGTAATTGCAGAAGTAGAAAATTGTGGCCTTTCCAGTGATATTTATGTTTTAAGGACTAAATAGAATAAGCAGCCGAGTTACAAAACAATTTTCCTTTAACGGATTTCATACCCATTGGAATATTTGAAGGGCTGCATTATGAAGTTGTGTTGCTGCTGCTGAGGTGCAGGAAGTCCATCATCCAGACAGTCTGTGTATGAATTTAGAACAACAGAGGAACATAAAGATGGGATTGAAGTTTTAAGAGCCGTGCTGATGGCCTGCATCCCCCCCTCCCACACACACACACACACACACACACACACAGACACACACACCCTCCCCCTCTCGTCAGCTGAGTCGCCTCACTGTGGGAGCGTAACAAGAGGAAGGTTCACGCTCCAACATAGCCGTCTGGGTTTAACCTCACAGGGTGACGCAGCAGTAAGGTCCTGGGTTCAAATCCAGATTGCTTGTGTGGAAGCCTTGCAGGTTCTTCTCGCGTCTATGTCGGGCTTCAAAGACGTGCAGGGGAAAGTTTCTATACCTCACAAATGTAAATGAAGCTCAAATCAAATCAGCACGCAGGTGTGTTTAGTTTTATTCCAGTGTGTCCCTGTTGCCCATGGCGATCATGGTGAGGTGACATTCTTCCATCTAGGTTGAGGTCCAGAGCACAGTTGGGGTGTGGAGCCTCTCTCCACCTTTCTTCAGTCTCTCTTTGGCCGCTCGTCAGCAGCGAGTGTGTGCACGGTGTGTTCTCCTATTGTTCCTCCATAAACACACACTTCCCCCGGCAGTGTTTTCAGGAATGTGTTTTCCCATGGTGCGGCCGCAGCTTTCCCTCGGAAAAGGACGTTGATCCGGCACAGCCTTCCACCCTGGCCCCTCCGTGAACTGGATTAGGACAGGAGGGGAGGGTCCAGGAACACACACACACACACACTGACAGAGAAAGAGAGAGAGAGAGAGAGAGAGAGAGAGAGAGAGAGAGAAGAGAGAGAGAGAGAGGAGAGAGAGAGAGAGAGAGAGAGAGAGAGAGAGAGAGAGAGAGAGAGAGAGAGAGAGAGAGAGAGAGAGAGAGAGAGAGAGAGAGAGAGAGAGAGAGAGAGAGAGAGAGAGAGAGAGAGAGAGAGAGAGAGGAGAGAGAGAGAGAGAGAGAGAGAGAGCGCCTACCTGATCCACATGATGCATTGTTATGGTGAAAGCCTCCACTTGTGTAAACATGCGTCTTAAAATAGCAAGTGTGTGTGTGTGTGTGTGGGTGTGGGTGTGGTGTGTGTGTGTGTGTGTGTGTTGTGCTTCTACATAAAGACCTCCACAGGCTTCCTTCCTTGTTTGTCGGACTGATTATGTAACTGACAAAGTTTTCCACACTGTTTCTCCTTGTTTTTTGTTCTTTCACCACCCCACCTCCCTCTGCCCCCCCCATCCTCTGCCCTGCCCTGCCCCCCCTCCGCCCCCCCACTCCTGCTTCTTGCTCTTCCTCCCTCCAGGTTCTGCAAACTGAGGAGTCTCACTCTGTCCAGTAACGCTCTGTCCGAGTTCCCCCCGGCCCTGTGTGACATCGCCTCACTCAAGGAGCTCAACTTGTCGGTGAATCGCCTCTCCTGTCTGCCTGCAGAGGTCGGAGCCATGAACAAGTGAGTGAGCGGGACAACAGCAAAAGTGTTCAACTAGTCTGAGAGGAGGATGATGATGATGATGTGATGATGATGAGCTTGTCCTGAGTGACTCGCACCGCGTCAGACAGGATCTAGGTTTTGTCGCGGTCGTTCCGTCAGTGCAGAGGAAGAACGCAGGTCGCTGTGCATTAAATGAGCAGCTGGCCCCTCACCAGACTGCTGTCCTGACGCTGCAGTGTGTGTGTGTGTGTGTGTGTGTGTGTGTGTGTGTGTGTGTGTGTGTGTGTGTGTGTGTGTGTGTGTGTGTGTGTGTGTGTGTGTGTGTGTGTGTGTGTGTGTGTGTGTGTGTGTGTGTGTGTGTGTGTGTGTGTGTGTGTGTGTGTGTGTGTGTGTGTGTGTGTGTGTGTGTCATCATCATCATACTGCAAAGTCATGCTGACAGTGTCCCCAGTAAGAAAGGGAATTCGAGGCCAAATGCAATTGTGTGTATACATCGTGTCCACCAGCTCTCTCTCTCTCTGTGTGTGTGTGTGTGATGCTGGTGAGTTGAATACCAAAGCAAATGTCATGGACAGATCTGTTTTTAGCGCTGCTGCTGTAATAGAATTCCAGGTAGCGTCGGGGCGAACACTATACCAGTTTATTGGATCGTATCTTTGGTGACATTTATGTCAGACATCTAGAGCAATAATCCCTGATTAATGCCTTGGAGGGGGGAGGGGGCGTGATCATCACACTACTCCAGCTCTGTCCACTGACAAACTGCAGTAAAGTTCACTCAGTTCACTATTGATACGATGCAGCCAGCTCTTGCAGGTGCCAAACAAAGAGGAGGAGCTGGTGAACGTGGCTCATTATTCTCTTCTTCTCCATATCGTGTTTGACCTCCTCCCTCCTCACCACCTGGCCACATGTCAGCCTCTCTGAGACATATGCAGTCATATTTGGTTTGGCTGGGGGGGCGTTGCCGGGGTGCTGGTGCTGCACCGCACACACTCTATCCGTCCGACAGCTCTCATCAAGCCCAAATTCATTCCCATCTCGGAAATAGTCACGGGCTGTGAATTGTTAAATGGTCCAGTGAATGCCGTTGTCGGCCACTTCAAATTGGGGAGAAATTCAAGAACAAACAGAATTGGAAGTATCGGTTGCATACAGAATATCAAGTGTCAAATGAAATGCCTCTCCGTGAACTTCCTGTTGTCTGCGCCCAGCCTGCAGACTCTCCTCCTGGACGGTAACCTCCTGCACTCCCTGCCCATGGAGCTGAGCGCACTGGAGGGCCTCACCTACCTGGGCTTATCCTTCAACTGCTTCACCTGCGTCCCGCCCGTGCTGGAGAAGCTGAGGGCCGTGGAGAAGCTGTGCCTGGCGGGGAACCGGCTCTCCGTCCTGGACGTGGCCGGGCTGCAGTGGCTGCCCGCTCGTCACGTAGATCTCAGGTAAGCAGATCAGCGCTGACGGTGATGTAGCAATTTTAGAATACGTGCCGGAACAGAACTGATGTATTATTTAACGTCCCAAAGATGCTGTGTTTGGAATATTTGACTGTAAGATTGCTTTCTGATCTCCACGGAAGAGTAGACTCAGCAGAAACGGGTAATGGTATAGAATGTACTTGCATTCTGCTCTCTTTGTCCTTTGGGTTCATAAATCCCACCTCCAGCGTCTGGTTCAGCCACTGACCTCACAACATCTAACTCACTGGAGCCTAAAAACAACAAGAGCTTCCATGCTTGTTAAAGGCAGTAGAGTAGAGTAGAAACTGAAAGTGTGCACTGTTATTCACCATTAAAATCCTGTAGATGTTCATAGAATTCCACACATTAACCCTCAGTCTCGTCGTCACACAGGTTGAACCGTCTCCATACGGTGACGGTGGCGGACGCGGGGTCGCTGCTCCACGTTGTCCAGCTGGACCTGAGGGACGCTGGCCTGCAGGAGCTGGACATCAGGCCTCTCAGCCGGCTGGAGCTCCTCCGCTGCGACAGGAACACGCTCTCCCTCCTCAGAGTCAGCGGCCACGCCCTCAAGGGCCTCCACGCCGCACACAACGGTACCAACGCGCATCCTGCACAATGTGTTAGAAGCTGAAGAGATACCGTCAGACACAATAGGCGTTGGTGCTCGGACCTTTTAAGAGTGGGGATGTTGTGTGTGTGTGTTTTGCAGAGTTGAGACAGGTGGAGGTGCAGCCTGTGCCCGAGAATCTGACTGTCCTGGATTTGTCCTGGTACGAAGCAGTGGTTATCTATGAATACTCGTCCTATTTACAGCACAAAGCAGGAGGCTACGTGTGTGTGTGTGTGTGTGTGTGTGTGTGTGTGTGTGTGTGTGTGTGCTGTTACTCTGATCACACTCTCTCTGTGTGTTTCTTGAAGGAACAAGCTGGACCGCGTCCCTGACTGGGTTTGTGACAGCAGCAGACTGGAGGTGTTGGACATCAATCATAATTCTGTTACTGAGCTCCCTGTACGGTGAGTGTCACATCAACACACACACACACACACACACGCACACACACTTTAAGCTACACGTTAACACATTTATTGCTCCAATAACACAGTTAAAGCCTTCAAACATAGAGATGAAAGAAGAAGTCAGACATTCCGTAGCCCGTGAAAGCAATTGATTGTCGGGCAGACAGATGGATTCCAACGGTGGATAGATGTGCTATATATAGCTACACAGATGTAGCGATAAAGCTCAAGCTGCATTTCTTCCCCCGGTCACATGAAGCTCTTGACGTTGCTTCTTTGAAAGAGCACACAGGAGGGTTGATCACAGCTCTTGGGTTAGGGAGCATGTGATTTAAAGGTGTTGAGATGGAGCCAAGCTAGTCTTTTAATAAAGTAGGTAGCTACACTTCAAACACTCCTGATGAACAGTTGATAAGTAGATCTGCTTCAAGGGGCCGTATTAAATATTTATGCAGTTTTACTCTCAAAGCAAATAAATGTGTGTTTCTAACTTCCTGTACCAACTTCATCTTCGGTGAAGCACACTGTCACCACATGAATGATCTTTAACCATCTTTGTTTGTATAGCACATCAAACTATGGAGGCATCACGAGCGCTTTTACATGAGTGTCTGAACTGTTTGTGTGTGGGGCTGCAGGCTGCTGCGCTGTGGGAGTCTGAGGAAGCTGCTGGCAGGCTGGAACCACGTGCGTCTGCTGTCGGAGCAGCCCGAGAGGTCACAGCTGGAGGTCCTGGACGTCCAGCACAACCACCTGACTGAGCTCCCGCAAAACCTCTTCATCAACTCCCAGAGGTTTGCACGCACGCCACACACAACAACAACACTCACACTAGAGCTACACGTGACTCTCCGACCCGGCGGGACCCAACTGTTCACATGGTTTGAAGCTGGACGTCGTGAAAGCCCAAAATATTGGAGGATCTTTACTGATACAAGTCAGGTTTGAATTCCAAACTCTGCTCTGTGTCTGGTCAAAGTCGGATCTCCCTGGTTACTTACGGGTTTGCGTTAGGTTCAAAACTCGAGGCGGATTCACCCTCTAATCCACATCTGCTTCAACTAAATTTTGGTTTGTGTCCATTGTATCCATTTGCCATCACGCCTTATTCTCTGGCCTCAGTTCATTTTCATTTTCGTCATTTGGATTCCATCACAGCTTGCGGTACTTGAACGCGTCCGCCAATAAACTGGAGAGCCTCCCCCCGGCGAGCCTGTCGGAGGAGACGTCCAGCGGCCTGGAGGAGTTCTACGCCACCGACAACAGCTTGACAGACAAGTGCGTCCCTCTGCTGACGGGACACGGACGCCTCAGAGTGCTTCACCTGGCCTTCAACCAGCTGCAGACCTTCACCGCTAGGTAACGTGCTACTCCGTTTGGTTAGTGTTTGGTTGGTGTTTACCAAACAGGGAAGGCTCCTAAAACACAGTGTGAATGCTTCAGCTAGTGTTCAGATGTAGCAGATCCAGCAGGTTTGTGTATTTAATTGCAGGCCTCCTCCCAAACTCGACATTAACTCACATTCCTTTGCTTTTACGAGTTGTCTTAATCCTACAAAATTGGTCCATTTCCAGTCCGGAATCACAGCCTCCTTCCAGAATCTGTTTATAGGTCAGGAGAAAGACGAGTTAGATAAATGTGGTTCCTGAAATAAGCTTCCCGAAGCGTAACCGCGCCTCCCCCCCCCCCCCCCTCTGCAGCAAGCTGGCCCGTCTGGAGCAGCTGGAGGAGCTGGACCTGAGTGGGAACAGGCTGAAGGCCGTGCCCACCACCATCCTGAGCTGCCAGCGCATGCACACGCTCGCCGCACACTCCAACTGCATCAACGTGTTCCCAGAGGTCCTCCAGCTGCCCGAGATCAAGGTTAGCCTGACTCTCTCACACACACACACACACACACACACATTTGGAGCAGAAGTCCCTCTGTGTTCACGGGGTCTGATCCCTAACCGTGTGTGTCTCCTTCAGTGTGTGGACCTGAGCTGCAACGAGCTGAGCGAGGTGACTCTGCCCGAAGCTCTCCCTCCCAAGCTTCAGGAGCTGGACCTCACAGGGAACCCCCGACTCAACCTGAGCCACAAGAGCCTGGAGCTGCTCAAGTAGGAACACCGACTCACACACACACACATGCACGCTAACACACACATGCTGCAGTCTTAGTCTCGTGAAGCCAGCTGTTCTCAATCTCTCTCTCCCTCTCTCTTTCCCCCTTTCGCCCTCTTTCTCTCTCTCTCTCTCTCTCTTTCTTTCTACCTCTCTCTCTATCTATCTCTCTCTCCCCCACAGTAACATCCGGTGCTTCAGGGTGGACCCGTCTCCCTCCGCTCCGTGTGTGAGTGAGAGCCACGGGGCCCCTGCAGTCTGGAGCCACGGCTACACTGAAGCCTCCGGAGCCAAAAACAAGTCAGTGTCTCCTCAACAATACACAAGGGTCTCACCGGGAACCTTTACTGTCATATATATTCATATTTTATCTTTGTATAATAAAGAATAAATTGGCTCCCACCTGATCATCATCAATGAGTAGAAATGGTGCACTGCTGACTTGTCGGTGTGTGTGTGTGTTCATGTGTACCTGCGTGTGTGTGTGTGTGTGTGTGTGTGTGTAGGTTGTGTGTGGCCGCCCTGGCTCTGGACAGCTTCTGTGGGATCCGCGAGGCTCTGTACGGAGTGTTTGACGGGGACAGGAACGTGGAGGTGCCTTACCTGCTGCAGTGCACCATGGGAGACGTGCTGGCAGAGGAGCTGCTCAGAGGACAGAGGCAGGAAGACTACATGACCAACACTTTCCTCACCATGCAAAGGTAAACACACACATACACACACACACACTATCACTATCACGACTCACTACAGCGCCTCCTGGTGACCGCAGCCGCTCCCGCTCCTCTGATAGCAGCGTCTCTTTGGTCTCTCTGCAGGAAGTTGGGCACAGCGGGCCAGAGGCTCGGCGGCTCGGCGGCTTTGTGTCACATCAGACATGACCTCATGGCGCCTGGCGAACACGGCGGCTGCTTCACCCTGAAGGCTGCCAACGTGGGGAAGTGCCAGGCCGTGTTGTGCCGAGATGGCAAAGCTATGCAACTGTCCTCTGTGCACACGGTCAAACAGGAGCCGGAGTACCAGAGGGTCCGGCAGCACAACGCCATCGTCACCGAGGTAACAACACCTCACTCCTAACTAGTTTCTGTGTTAGAGGGAAACCCTGAACTGGATAGAGGAGGGCCGGGAGAGGAGTTTAAACCAAACCAAAAGCTTACACCCCAACCCCCTTCACACACACACACACACACACACACACACACACACAGCACAGATGTGTTTGTTGTTGGTGATAATGTGTGTGTGTGTGTGTGTTTGAGGACATTATGTAACTGTCCTTTCTTCTCTACAGGATAACAAAGTCAGCGGCGTGACCGACTCCACCAGGATCATGGGTTACTCCTTCCTGTGTCCGTCCGTGACCCCGCAGCCCCACGTCTCCACAGTGACCTTAACCCCCCAGGACGAGTTCTTTATCCTTGGGAGCCGGGGCTTGTGGGACATGCTGTCTCCCGCTGAGGCGGTGGAGGCGGTGAGGAACGTCCCCGACGCCCTGGCTGCCGCTAAGAAGCTGGTGACTCTGGCTCAGAGCTACGGCTGCTCCGACAGTCTCAGCGCCGTGGTGGTCCAGCTCAGCATTACCCAGGACTGTTGCTGCTTTTGCGAGCCGCCTCCCCCGCCCCCGAGCCCCGGCCTGGGCACGCACACACACCCGAGCACACACCCTTACCCGGCGGGCGACGGCGGCTTACCTTTGCCCGGAGCCTCGTCGGGGACGGTGAGCGAGCTGAGCAGCGAGTTCAGCACGTCTGAGATGAGCAGCGAGGTGGGATCCACAGCCTCGTCTGAAGACCCCCCCCCTCAGGCCGAGCCCCTGCCCTCCCACCTGAACCTGTCGGGGCGGGCCGGCGTACGGAGACCCGCCTGCGGAGGCGGGACCTTCCAGAGGCAGTTCTCTGGTGCTCTGTCCGACAACGGGCTGGACAGCGAGGATGAGGAGCCCATAGCAGGCGTCTTCTCCAACGGCAGCCGTGTGGAGGTGGAGGCCGACGTGCACTGCCTGCACGGCCGGGACTGTGCAGCGTCTCAACACGCTCATATGCACCCAAGCTCAGGCATTCCTTCGTTTGTGACCTCACACAGCGAGCCGTCGCCCCCGCAACTCTCCTCCCCTTCGCCCTCGCCCATCCCCCCGTCCTCGCCCTGTCCTGGCGGGGAGACGCGGTCGGGGACTCTTGGCCGTAGAGCTCGGGCTAACGGGTCTGTGGCCTGCCAAGGGAGGAACCAGGACCTCATAGAGGAAGCGGCTGACGCTCCCGTCAGAAAGCAGGGGGGCTACTTCAGCGCGCCCGCCCAGCCAGACCCTGACGACCAGCTCATCATCCCCCCAGAGCTGGAGGACGAAGTCCGCCAGATCATCCAGCAACAGCAACAGCAACAACAGCAACAACAGATGCAGAGCCACAGCCAGCAAGCACAAGCGCACACACACACCTACCAAAAGCCTGCAGACTACTTTATCACGCCGCTCTAACCGGACAGTCTCAGTCCACAGGTCTCAGGTTCTCATCCAGGAACTCCAGTAGAAGCAAAACTTAAGTGATGAAGAACATCAAGCTTGCCGCCTCCTCCAAAGCCTCACACACCCTCTAAGTATTCTGAATATCCTAACTTAAGGAACAGAGACTTGTGAGTTTTGTATGACGAGTGTTGTGGCCCCAGTTGGAAAAATCTTTAAAAAGAGGTTTGGAGAATAAAGTCGTTAATTTTCAAGCAGAGAGAGAGAGAAAGAAAGCAGAGAGATGAACTCCAGCAGCTCTGACGTCGAACAGCTGCATTTTATTCCTCACACAACAATGGACACAGAATGTTGCGCAATTGTTTTAATGTCCTAACGCTAATGTGGTGCTGATGTACTAGAACACAGAGTACTTCCTTATTTGAGAAGTTGAAGCTTGTAAAGTAGAACTTCGCTCGGTTCTTACTGTCTTCTCCAAATGTTCCGACTTTATTCCTCAAATGGTTTTTCAGCTGCGGCCGATATCGCTCAGTCATAGGTTTTTTTCTTATCTTATTTTTATACGATTAACTCTATGCCCCAGGAAACGCAATGCAATTTTATAACACTTTATGTCCATCAAAGTTTCACGTTTTAAGTTAATGTTCTGTTTTTATCACGTTGTTTTTCAGGAGCACTTTGAATGCTTTCATTAGCCTTTGTTTGAGCTGTGTGTCGTATGTTCATGGTACGTTCGGATCATGTGTCCTCCTGTCGGGAGCGTTTCCCTCCTTTTGTCTGACTGCTGGCCTTACAGCTGTTGGAGTTAGTAAACCGTTTAACTCCCAGGAGTTTAATACTTTAAAGTGACTTAGTCACTGACGTGTACTAATATTCTCTGAGAGAAAAGAAGATGTTCCTCCAGGCTGATGTTCCAGGTTTAGCTGTTGGTGTGTGCAGAGTTCAGGATGGTGCAGTGGAAGTGGGAGGGCGAGGGGAGGAGGAGGAGGAGGAGGAGGAAGGGGGGTCCCCACAGGTGTTATTACCAGCTCAATGAATGTTCTGGGAAAAGTGTTACGGACTTATCGACAATGGCAAATCGCACAAGAGAGCTACTTTTGCTATATAATAAATTTAAGTTTTCAGATAAACAAGATGGCGGCTGAGTGTTTGTGTGTAACTTGAAACGGAGACCGATGGCTGCAGAACAAACGGGCGGCGAACCTGCCCGCTGGTACAATCGCAGCTTTGTCTTATCTGTGGCAAATTTAGAACTTTGGTTACATCACTGTGGAGAATTTCTTTAGTCAAATAATTAGAACTGAACAATCTGTGACTGCACTGTGGCGTGTGTGTGCGTGTGCGTGTGTGTGTGTGTGTGGGAGAGAGAGACAGTGGAGATGGGGCACAATGATGTCATAGTTGGCACAAAGTCTCTGAGGACAGAGGGGGACCACAGCAGAGGGGCTGGAGGCTCTCACGGTGCTCTCACGCCCCCTACAGGCCACAGGTCACATCCACAGACCACAACAGAGTGAGGTGCAGATTTATTAGCAGAGGAATTCTTCACAACTTGCACAGTTTAAATGTATAGACACACTAAAGTGACGCTGGCGAGAGGAAGTTTCTGGTGCACACAGGAAACGACCCGGTGAATGTTTGATATTTACAAATGCTGAACATACAAGCTGCTTTGTTATTTCCTCTTATTGTTCTGTGTAAAAATACAAATTCCTGAGTATGTTTTCACTTATCATCCCAGAAGCATCTAGAGTGAATCCTGAAGTCTGACAGGTCAGAGTTGTTCCTGATGCATACGAGATAACAGCTGGTGCTCATCACAAACTTGGCCAGCGTCACTTTAGGGGCTTTGTTCAAGCGCAATATCAAAAACTTTCCATGATAAAATTACATTTTAATATAAAAACACAGCTTAGTTCACAGGTTAAAAGGATCAGGAGAAGATCAGCCCTAAGCCCCCCTGAGTCCACCAGATGTCCTCACACAGAGGTGGTTTCAGCCCTGAGCGGGGCCCTCTGCGGGGTGCCCCCCTGCGTCCGGTGCCTGTCCGCCTCGTGCTGTTTGCGCTCCTGCAGGTAGCGCCTCACCCCTCTGATAGTTTGGACGGTGAGCACGGTGCCGGCGGCGTACAGGATGGCCGTGATCAAGCCGAACAGGGCCACGGCCGCGTCCGCCCCGCTCACGTCGCAGTTCATCCAGGTGTAGCCGCTGCGTGCGTACAGCCGCTCCCGTCGCTGGCACACATCAGTGGCGTTGACCCCGATGACGAAGTGCAGGTAAAGGCCCACGGCCACCACGTAACCCACGGCGCCCACGGCCTGAAACACCAGCGCCCCCACCAGGAGCTTCCGGGACAACCGGTGCGCCGGTTTGTTGCCGGAGACCACGAACAGGAGCGAGACAGCGGCAAAGACCAGGCTGAAGCAGGTGCCGCCGTACACGCCCGGCGCCCTCATCTGGCTGTACTGCATGTCCAGGTCTCGGGCCTGCTGCAGCTCCGTGCCCTGCAGGTTAAAGTTGGAGTTGATGTTGAAGCCGCCCAGCCCGCCCATGGACGACATGCCTGACGACACCATCTGAGCCGCCACCACACAGATCAGGACCAGGGCGTTGGTCAGCACGGAGCAGATCAGCACCACGCCTGAGGGAACCAGACGAGACGCTTCAGCACTCAAACCATGGTAACAAGAATAAACATCACTGCTCTAAGGTATATTAAACTGTAGGTAACCATAGCAACAGTACAGTTTACATTACTTGTGATTGTAATGTAAATGATGATTGGGTCATCAAGTAAAAATACTTCATCAGTATGTACTTAAGTATGTTTTGGCAAAATATGTACTTATATTTTCACAAATTACTACTTTTACCTCACTACATATTCCAGAAAAATGAATAAAGTATGAATGTTTCAAGGAAATACTTCAAATGTTACCAGAGAGAGAACTCAAATTTCCATTTATAAAAAAACTTCAAACTGGAAATGTTGCACTTTTTCTTAACCATAACTGGGGCACAAAGAGTTAAAGTAGTTTTTTCCAAATATATTTTCTGTAATGGGTGAATTTCTTGTAACATGGTCTACTTTTACTCAAGCACAGCTGTCCTGACATTCAACACAGTTGAGCGGGCAGGTGGGCGGAGCCATAAGACCTACAGAGAAATCAGCTGTTCAGTAAAAATCTACTGTGTATGTGCTTGTGTGTGAAAGCGACCAGCAGCTGTTCATCTATCAGACGTGATGTCAGGTTATCGGCTTTCTCCCCAATCAAAGGATTTGTTTAGTCCAAAGGAAGACGCAGACAAAAGACCTGCGAGGCAAGCAAACCGGTCCGTCCAGTGTCGGGCGAGGAATGAGCAGGTTACACTGAGAGTGAAACTCAGATCCACCCTGTGCAGCCTGCACCACACAGCACTTCCACCACACACACACGCACACACACGCTTACCTCGCCTGGAGCAAATGTGTGTGCATTTGGACTCATGGTGCTCCACTCGTGGGGCGTCCCGCGTGTGTTTAGGAGTAGGCGTGGTCTCTCTAGGGTAGTACGGGGGTCGAGAGGAGGACCTGGCACACAGAGAGACGACATGACGTCATACTGCATTCAGATGGATCAGCCCGTCGGAGGAAGATAAGGACAAAAGGCCATACCTGTCTGGCGATGAACGTCTGCCCTCATGTGGATCCCGGTGATGTCGGTGGTCTCCGTTTCTGTCTCGGTGGTCTCCATTTCTGTTCCGGTTGTCCCGGTTTGAACGGGGCTGATGGCTCATACCTGTGTGGACGGGAAACAAAGCTCAACAAAACAATGACCTTTGACCCACGTCAAAAGCGAGGGAGTTAAACACAATCTGCTGTTCAGAACTAAACTATGACTTCATACATACATGAAACGTGTTTACACATTCATGCTGCTGCTGTCCATTCCAATAATAATTTCTGTTTACCTTTCGATTGGATTTTGTGATGTAGAAATTCAGATCTAATGAAGTACAAACTTGAGTATCTCAATTTTCATTGCTGTGTCAGCGTATTTACTTTGTGAATTCTTCTTCTTTTACTACAACATCTAAATCTAAATGGAATGGAGCCAGTCAAACTGTCCTCTATGGAAGCAACATGTTGTGTGGAACCAAATCTAATTTAACTTTTATTTCAATGGGTTTTCTCTTTATTTCCTCATGTCATCAGATTGTCTTCTGTCTTTCTCGGCGTCCATTACTTTGTTTAAGATCTCAATAAACAAAGTTGTAAAAAGATTTCACAACCGGTGTTTGAGATTTACTGGTGACCGTGCTAACTGGTGACCGAATGGGTAGTTTGTTTATTGTGATGACGGTAAAAGCTAATGTTTCTATTCAGACGCTTTAGTTTAGTAACAAAAACACTTATTTCTTGGTACTGTATTGAAACATAACACCTAATGAGGCACAATGTGTTACCTAAACATTATGCGTATGAAGATGGTTCGAAAAAACATTGCTACTTGTTTCTGTAGATCTTCTAAAATGTGTACATAATGTACAAAATCTTTTAAAATTACAAAGTCCTTTTTTTAAAGAAATCATAGTAAACATGTCAAAGAAATGGGAGGGTTTAGTAAATTAACGCTCTTCCTGTTTTCAACATTTGCCGTCAGTTTTAGGTGAAAGTCACCAGTTAACATGGTCAGCGTGTAATCTGAAACACCTGCAACCAAACAACTACTTTTAAAACCAAACAGCGATTATTAAATAACACAATCTGGGTCAGAAAAGCGGAATCAACGATCATAGTTTCACTTACTGGTGAGTCGAAGGTAGTGAGGCGCGTCAAAGTCCACTTATTGTTCCATTATTGGGTCTAAAATCCACCTTGATTCGTTTCGTTGAGTCCAGGTACAGGCGGCTCCACCCAACAAGGGGAGGAGGGCGGAAGTGTGAGTGTCAGGCTCAGGTAAGACAATAAAAGCCCCTCGGCCAGAGGCGGAGTCTTTTCCTGGACGATGTTCAAGTCATTATCACGAGTCCCGAGTGTGAATTGGCCGCTTTGTGAGCCGACAGAGCCAAAGAACCCTCTGTGTTGCTGGGCCGAACCCCGAGGAATGTTGTTTATGTCAGATTGACATGCAGCTCCGCGGCGCTATGTGGGAGTGTTAAGGTCACTGTTGGAACAAGAGAGCGATTTCGAGACACTCGAAGTATTTCGTGAAAATGAATGAATGGCACGAGAATAAAGTCATTTTCAGAAGGACCTGAGCAAACAGTAGAGGGTCTATGCCTGTGCGTCAAAATGAAGAATGTGGGGGGGTCCAGTGAAGTTATTTCACCAGGAAGGGAAACAACATCAGTTTATTCCAAGTATTGGGACATGGGACTCATTTACTTTGAATTGTCATGAATTCAAGTCAATTTTATTTGTATAAATATCACATTTAATGTCTTGTGTATAAGGAAAAAAGTAAGAAACCTCCGGAGAGAGATTCCCTCTTTACAAATGGTAGGGTGTGCAATAGGAATTTCCACTGGGATTACACAGAGGTACAAAAAAGGCATGCAAGGCAGTACACATAAGCATGCATTAGGAAATAGCATGCAAGACAGAGATGCAGAATATTTCTATTCCTTTAACATTTATATCTTGAAATATTCCTACTTTCCCCCTTTATATTTGGAAATCTGGTTTTAAGTTGTCCTATTCTCACTCGAAAGCCTGTGGAAAGAGCAAGGTTTCCATCTGTCTGTCTCTAGATTGACAGGAGAAGCTGATTGACAATCGCATCATCTTCACAAACTAACGCGATCTTTTCATAGTAAAATAGGCACGCTTAAGGAAGGGCGGGCTCTGTTTTTATTTCGAAGGGTAACACCGGAAGCATCCTTACATCTTCCCTCAGCTTAACGCCGGCACTTCTTCACTTCCTCCGGCTGCTTCACTTCACAGCTAACCGGTGAGACTCGACTTTACTTATTTCATTGGTTGAGACTTTACGCTCATTGTAGCGATGTCTCGTTTTTAAAAGAATAAAGAAACACAGACGCGTTCTTTCTTCATCCTCGGAGTTGTTTGTGTTTCGCTGCATCACTCTATTATCTAAAGGTGACAGTAGCTAAAGTTAAACTAGCTCAGGTGAGGTTATGAACGCATCTCTCTCATCTTCTAAACTTGGTTCTGCACTCTTAGCTTGGTCACAGCTGTACACTGAGGTCACTATATTAACTAAAACTTTCAGAGTTTGTCTCGGCTTGGTGCGGTTAGCTGTGTTGCTAACAACAATTCCATTAATCTCACTCTCATGTTAACAAACTAGCCAGTCTGTGTTTGTATTTATGCTGCGTTTTATCAAATGATTGACGTGGCGTTTCACCTGAGTCGTGTCTGTTTACACACAGACACACATGCAACCTTACACACACACCCACAAGGCAGGCTTAGAACTTTTCATTCAACACTTGTTAAGTCAGTGTTAGGTGTCGTGTAACTTTAACTCTAATATGATGTATTGCCAGGTATTATTATAACAGGATACATCTATGATCAGTTAGTAACAGTTCACATCTCGCTTCCTGCTTCTCCCTGTTTCATGATCCCTTTGTGTCGTGTCTGTCTGTAGGTTTCAGGGGAGCAGACGGGTCCAATGAAGGTGTTGGTGACTGGGGGGTCCGGCCTGGTCGGCAGGGCCATACAGCATGTGGTCAGAGAGGAGGCAGGAGGCAAGGAGGGAGGAGGCAAGGAGGGGGAGGAGTGGATCTTCCTCTCCTCTAAGGACGCCGACCTCACGTGAGAATGCGTTTCCGAGTTACAGCTCGGCCTGTGCCATGTAAACAAAGTGCGTGTAACTAACAAGTGTGTGTTTGTTTCCCTGTGCAGGGACATGCAGGCGACCCGGGCGGTGTTTGAGAAGCATCGGCCCACACACGTCGTCCATCTCGCTGCTATGGTGGGCGGGCTGTTCAAGAACATGAAGTACAACCTGGACTTCTGGGTATGAGGCAACCACACTGCAGGAGTGTGTACTGCAGTATAATGTGTGTGTGATACTAAATGAAGATCAGGGTGTGTGTGGTGTTCAGTGTTCTGATGTGTATGCGTTTCTCCAGAGGAACAACATCTACATCAACGACAACGTGCTGCAGGCGGCACATGAAGTGGGCGTGGTCAAGGTGGTCTCCTGTTTATCCACCTGCATCTTCCCCGATAAGACCACCTACCCCATCGACGAGACCATGGTGAGAGACGGAACAAAGCTGCTCTGCTTGGTGCTTTATCATTAAGTGATAGATATCGGATAGAACTTTTAATGATAAGAGATTGTAACTTTTAAAGATGCTTCGAGTGCAGTTTGTGTTCCTGTAGACATTTAAGTGTTTAGTCTAGTGTTGACTGACTTTGTTTCACCATCAGATCCACGACGGCCCTCCACACAACTCAAACTTTGGCTACGCATACGCCAAGAGGATGATTGACGTTCATAACAGGTTTGTAAATTCACACAGACGGTGCAGAGAGTTCAGACATCAGAGCCAAACCTGCTGTGTTTCATACCATGTGAACTCTCCACAGGGCGTATTTCCAGCAGCACGGGGGTCGATTCACAGCCGTGATCCCCACCAACGTGTTTGGTCCCCACGACAACTTCAGCATCGAGGACGGCCACGTGCTGCCAGGCCTCATACACAAAGCCTACATCGCTCAGAGTGAGTCACACTTAAAGACGCAAGTGTATCATATAAAGACACACATGGACTGTAAACAGATTTGTATGGCTTTGTTTGTTTTGTTGGTTAGAGGAAGGGAAGCCTCTGGTGGTGTGGGGCTCCGGCACCCCGAGGAGGCAGTTCATTTACTCTCTGGACTTGGCTCGGCTCTTCCTCTGGGTTCTGCGGGAGTATCCGGAGGTTGAACCCATCATACTGTCCGGTGAGTCCACACCCAAAAAAACGAAATCTTCTCTCCAGCAGCTAGTTCAAAGTGAAGGCCTGATGCTGATGCTGCTTTGCTTTGCTCTCACCGGTGCCAGTCGGGGAGGAAGATGAAGTGTCCATCAGAGAAGCAGCAGAGTCAGTGGTGCAGGCGCTGAGCTTTAAAGGTGAAGTGGTCGTATCCTTCAACATATGCAAGTAAACGTCATCTGTGTGTACCTAACTACCTCATCTCCACTGCACCTGAAGTTTGCTTATCGATCATGTCGGTCCGTACCTTCACCGACCGTCATCGCATCAGTCCAGTGGAATGTCCTTGACCTTTGACCTCCAGTATGACAGCAGCAAAGCAGACGGACAGTTCAAGAAGACCGCCAGCAACGCAAAACTGTGTCGCTACCTGCCGGACTTCGCCTTCACGCCGTTCAACCAAGGTGTGTGGGTGGGTGGTTGTGTGAGTGGGTGAGATAGAGAGATTAGGGTCTTGATTAAACATTGATTGTCCTCTCTTACAGCGTTGAAGGACACCTGCGATTGGTTTGTTGCCAACTACGACGCAGCCCGAAAGTGAAACATCTGCTGCACAAGTCAGCAGAAAGTCGACAGGAAGCGCCAGAAGTGAAGTGAAGATTCATCTTCAGAAGGTCGTTAGTCTTAATGGAGTCGGCGTGACCCCTGACTGTCTCCCTCACACACACTCACACGGTGTGTGAACAGAGACGAGACAGAATGTCACCGCACAGAATTCAGATGATCCAGTCTGGTTCTCAATCTCAGTTCTCTGGTACCGCAGCACTGAATGTTTCCATCTATAGCCGCTGCTGATTAGATCAATCAGTGTCAAGATGTGGAAGTGGGAAAATTACAACCAAACTTTATCACTGACATTGTAGTTTTGTAAGTTTAAGCATGTTTTAAATATTTGGCGTTCACTTTCCACCTCTGTAGGTCTCTGAATGGATTCATGAACACGTGTTAAAGCTTGTCTACATGAAGCTATACGTTTAGTTACATCCCAATATGTTGACCTATAATCTATTACAAAGTAGAATTTGACCTCCAAAGAGCCGGTTTAACTTCCTGGCAGGCATCTATATATTGAGACTGTAGCGCCTCTTACTGGTGAAAACCTGCGAGGAGTGAGCTAACTGTCCTACCAAAAGTTCAGTGCTGCAGTGTTGAAGGACCAGGATTGAAAACCCTCTCTTAGGCTTGACACCAACATGTTACACTACCTACACGTAGGCTTTCAGAGTGTTATAATCATGAGTGTTGAGTCGCTCTGCTCTTTAAATCCAGATGCCGACACATTTTGTATGTCAGCACGTCTTTATCACCTTTATTCTTCAAGGGTTTGGGATTTGAACATGTAGGTGACCTCACCTGGACTCCCTGCTTAGTGAACACAGTGATGTACTTGTATCAGTTATCAGTGCCAGTGTTTCCAATGGCAACAATAAACGCTTTTGTACAGACAGTATCTCAACCAGCATCTGTTTAAATTATTTATTGTTCAAGTTAAAATGTTGTTAAAACAGGTCAGAAAACACAAATATAAAAGTATATTAAAATACGCAAGCGAAGTGCAAATAAAGCAGACAGGAAACGGCCCATAAACAGTAACAGGATAGGTGATTCTGACTACTGCAGGTAGGTCACGTGACCTCCCTCGTGCACTCTGCAGTAGTCCTGACCCAGCACCGCTCTCTTCTTACACACCTTCCCCGTCTTGGTGATGCCGCAGCACAGCTGACGGCCCGACATAGAGCTGCCACGAGAAAAGGAAGTTGTGAGCTTTCATTTTGAAAAGCAGACACTGTTGGATAGAAACGGATTGTAGTCGAGTAAAGTCAAACCCACTGACCTGTTGCTGACGTACGATGGCGTCGGACTCGCACTCCGGGAGTCGTCACGCGAGTCATTTCCCACATCGAAAGCTCCTCCCAGGTTTCTTGGGATGTCCTCAACCAGAGCCTGAATAAAGCCACATTGAGTTAGTGACGCAGGTGAAGGTGCAAAGCCGAGTGTCACTCTGCTGGATCCCTCGCTCACCCCTGAGAGGCGCGACTGGGCCAGGAGCAGTCTGGGCGTCGAGGAAGAGGGTGTGGCCATCAGTGGCATGAACCTGGGCTCAGTGGGCGGATACCTGTGGGGCGGAGACGCTGCTGATATACGAGGGTCACCTGTGGAAAATATGAAGACGGGAACACTAAAGCTGCTGCTGTATCTGAAGATCATTACCTCCAATAAGACCGACTGAAGTGCAAGCCCCTTCATCAGAGGTATGAGTAGTAGTTTCCTGCTCACCAGATATGATGCTCTCCTGACTCAGCAGGTCGTCTTGGTCCAGACTGCCGTCCATTTGATCTCTAAAGACAAAATGGGAGTACATTAAAACAAGTCGACCATCTTGAGGCTGCAAGATGTCTGGTTGAACAGGAGGGTGAAACCTTTTCTTGGACTCAGTATTTCTAAAGTCTTGTCTAACAGGCTGAAGCAGCTCCACACTGACCTCTGTGGCGTAGATGATGGTGGGTACGGGTGGCCGGATGAAGCCGGAGACTTCTGCTGCTCGACAATGTTGCAGAGGCCCAGAGGGAGCGGGGCAGCTCTGACCTGGAGACACGCCCACAGCCGACTCACAAACCAGTGACCTACAGACCACATATGAAAAATGTCAGGCGTCATCATACGTATGCGGGAAGATCACGTAGAAGCGTGGGTCTCGTGTTCGTACCCAGAGAGATGGCGAGCAGCAGCAGGCTGAGGCTGCTCAGGTCCAACGCAGGCTGCTGGTTCAGCTCGGCGGCGGCGTTCAGAGGGACGGCGAGCAGCAACGCGACCCGCGAGAGGCCCGGACAGTGTAGGAAGGTCAGCAGCACCGCACACAGCACAAAGTACACAGTGTGGGCCATACACGTCCACATGGCCGTCAGACTCAGACCTGCAGGACAGGGAGCCATCAATCAATCAATCAATCAACCCTTTATTGGTAAAGCAAGTGTGTGTGTTTGTAGTCTGGTCTGAGTCCCACCTGCCCAGCCCAGGTAGCTCTGGATCATGTTAAGCTTCTCCTCCACTCGGCCCTGCATGTTGTCCAGGTAGTGCAGCATGAACCCCAGGGTGCCGTTCATACGCTCCAGTTTGGACATCAGGTCTGTGTAGTAGCGACTGGTCTGATCCTGGTACTGCAGGAACTCGGACATGCTGTGATCTGAGAGAGCGACGGGCCCCGGAAGAGATAGGAAGACAGAGACGTTGACGGCAAGTGGGACATTGCTGTGACTGTTTTAGTTACGATGTGCAGTTTCACGTACCGATCTTTTGGTAGATGTCCTGCGCCTGGTGTCTGACGTCGGTTAGGTCGCTGACGATAGCCTTGTGGCTGTCCTGCACCTCTGAGCCTTGGATGTGCAGATGTTCACTCACGTTCTCTGAAGAATACAAGAAGTCTCAGAGTGACCTGGATGTGTGGGATGCGATTTGGGTGAACTGGCCCTTTAACTCACCCATTCTCTTTGTGATGCCTTGAATCAGCTGGGCTACCAGTTCCTGTCCCGAGGCGATGAGTGCCTTTTCCTGGCCCAGGCGCTCCAGGTTGGACTTCAGCGAACCCTCCATCTGCTCCTGGCCCTCCCACAGCTTCCCCTGCTGGGACTGCAGAGCGCTGTGACCCTGCAGGAGTTTGTCCAAGGAGGCTGAGGTGAGCTCCCTCAGCTCCTCCTGGCCCTCCTGTCAAACAAGCCAATACGGGTTAGAGCCAGAGCCACCTGGACTGGACCCCATCCTGCTCCCTGAGCTCTCCAACTCTACCTTCAGGTCTTTCATTGCGTCCAGCTGGCTGGTGGCTGTGGAGATGAGGGCGTTGACCGTGTGCTCCGCTCTGCGCCGAAACAGCAGCTGGCGAGTGGCGTAGCACACGGAGCGCGCTCGGTTGCTCACGATGTGGTATGCGTTCCACGTGTCCGAGTCCATGTCTGCTGTGCACTGTTTTATAGTCTGGAAAATGAAGAACAAAAAGCTTCAGCTGGAGATGGAGGTGTTTACATCTGTGTGTACATCATCCCCTGCATGTTTTGGGCTGTAGGTGTCACTCTCACCATCTCCTCCGTACAGCTGAAGGTCTTGCGGCCTTCACTCTCTGCCTGGCAGTTCAGCAGCACGACCCCAAGCTTGGCCAGCTGCTCCTCCGACAGGCTCCCACAGCTCGACCTCAGTCGAGAGACCACCTGAGCAGGAGGCGGGGTTAGATCAGGGGTTAAACAAGGAGCCGCGCTGTCATTGTACTCATGCTTTAAAACTAATTCACCCATTTTGTTTTTAAAAAGCTTCTAGTCTAATCCAAACGAGCCCCTCACCCTGTGGTGGCAGCTGTCCAACGGGCTGAGCTCCATCTGTTTGCCCTCAGCCAAAAACTTCTCATCAGCATCCGCCATCTCAAATGAGGCATCTTTGTCCAGGGCTGCTGGTAATGATGATGATGGAGGAGGAGGAGGTGCTGTAGGGTCTTCAGTCCTCTTCATCCAGTCAAACAACCCACCGACTGCAGGACACTGGCAAACCAGCATGCTGACCAGCAGGACGTGCAGCTGATGGAGCATGGTGGCCTGAAGCAGGGAGGTCACAGGATGAATGCATTACATAATCATTTCAAAGGGGTTTTAGTATCAGAAGAACAGAAAGGGGGAACAAGTTACACACATTGTGCTGTCCTGAAATTAAAATCTTTGGAGGATGCAACAGCAGTTAAGTCGTGATGAAAACGCATATTTGATTGATACAAAACACATTCACTATACATTCTCACATTTTATCTCATTAATGTCAGATTTCGGTCAACGGCGCACGGCAGAGTGCGGGCACACGGGGAGGCTTTGCCCGGACATGTCTGCGCTCTGCACCGCTCAGACCTCCAACGCACCGCGACTTCTTTCATTCACAATTTTGCAACGTGAGGATAAGAACAATGCGCCGGATTTAAACGGACAAAACAGAAATGCAATAGACATTCACATGCAACAAAACACGCAACAGTGCAAATTAAGCGCACATGTTTCGATTATAAATAGATACAAACTCTGGTGCAGTTTGCTTTGGCGTTTCTGTACCTTCTGTTTGGTTCTGCACGGCGGCGGTGACTGACTGACTGACTCACGCACACAGCTGATCACTATAACAGATCGATTCTTACTCCGTCCTAATTATCACACACTCAGAGGCTCGAACCAATAGACGCTCACATTTTTGGGAGGACGAGGGGTGCGCTCGAATTGTTACACGGCGGAATCGAGAAGAGGCGGTAATGGGGGCGTGAGCAGGACAACGGCAAACTGTGTCGACGTTACAGATTTGACTACTTTCTGTAGAAAGAAGCGATTGTTTAATTTACATAATATTATTACGTAATATTGTGCAGAATTGTTTATGTTCAGCGTGAAAATAAATAGTTTCATTTCAATGTCAAGATTTGTATTTTAAAGTTTTATTAGATGAGACAGACTTTAACGATACACGTATTGAACATCAGCACACACAATACCGAAAACAGCATATACGTACATACTACATACACTGACCTTTTTAAACACAATATTGGTGATAAGGATAAAAGATAAAAATTGGTGTGGACCGGATTGAACCCACCCGCCCCGTGCAGGGGTGGGTTAGTCACCCAAACACACCCGGCCGATAGTTTTCAGGCGGCCAGCTGGTTGGCGGACGCGTCACTTTGACAGCTCGACACTGAATCGAGATTAAACTGCGGGTTGGATTTGAACAAAAGTGTGCAACATGAGCAAATCTGAGACAAAGCAGGTGAATAAACATCTTCATACTTCCGTTTACTCTAGCAGCTGTTAATCATCGCCTTTTCTTAATGTGTGTTTATTTCACTCCGTGTTACTTTATGGTTGCCCAGTCAACACAAACACGTGCATTAGAATGCTAATCTAATCTGTTCTGGATTATTTCTCGCTAACAGCGGCAGAGGTGGATTCAGCTAACGGGGGCTCCATAGACGGGCCCTTTGTTATTCCGATAACACGGGTTCATATCAAAAGGTCAAAGTTGAGAGCAGTTAATGCGCCGCTCTGCCTCTGACACACCAAACATGCTACTGCTAGCTTCTAATTAGCAAACTAGCCGCGAGAACATTGAGAAATTAGTGCCGTGCTAAGAGATCGCTAGCCGATGAGCTAACGAGGCTACCCTGTCACAACAATGGAGGAGACGGGTATCAAGAAGCAGAACTGGGAGGTGGAGGAGACGGAGCTGTTCTTGGAGATCCTCAAGGAGCTTGACATGAAGAAATGCTTAGACGGGAGGAAGAACAGGAACGGGAAACTCTTCAAGGTGGCTCACCGGAGGATGACCATGGCCGGCTACCATAGGTCCGTGGACCAGTTAAAGGTCCGCTGGAAAGTTCTGAAAAGTGCGTACTACAAGTGCAAGAGGCAGCCGGACTCCAACTGCCAGATACAGGGCTGGTGGCGCTACGAGAAGAATATGATCGCGATCATGGAGTCCAGGCACCAGCTGGTGGGATCTACAGTGAACTCTGAACGGAACGAGGACGTGACAGAGGACTCGGACGCAGAAGCTTCCATGCTGCCCTGGTCCAGACCCTGCCCGGACAATCCCACCCAGAACCTGGATTTTATTGTAGGGGTGATCTCCATGGGATCCAGTCTAGCTTGTGATTGCATTCCATGATTCCTTCACTGTGTATGTGTGTGTGTGTGTGGATGTGTGCATGCCGCTCGCTCGTTGGTGCTTGTGATTCCTCCTCTGGATTGTTTGGGTAGATGTAGAGGTGCAGGTGAGGGTTTGGAGCAGCAACACACCACACTCCTTCTACACAGCCAAAAGTATGTGGACACCTGAAGGTTACACTCACAGTTCTTTCAGTTTGTTTATAGGCATTTAAAACGTCATATTACTGTTTGATTAAAGTATTAATCAGTAACTTCTCAAACGGCAACAGAATAAACAAACTGCTCAGTCAGCCGATGACGTAAGGCACAAGAAAAAAATCAGCAAAGTTCGTTTATATTTAGTAGCTATAGTAAAGAAGCTTTGTTGATTTGTTTATGTTTGCATTTTGCAAGGCATTCTGGGCTGCTGTTGCTTGGCCAACAACACTGCTCCCATTAGATTCCTTCTCTTTAAACCAAGTAAACGTCATTTCAACTCTTTAATGTGATTGATATCAACATAAATCAAAGTAAATTTACTACAATTAACAGATTACTCACTAGATTATGTGATTGTAAGTGGATTGAATTAGACATTTAAATATTTTGATCATCTTAAACCCAGTCAGCCAGCACTCCTTCATCGGTGTGTTCACGTGCACTTGGCACTGTGAGCTCTTGTTCTTACTGCGATTACAGGCAAAAATAGGATTTAAACAGAAGCTTTTAAACCAGCCGAACCCCTTTTGTCAACTGAGTTCATTGATCAGAGTCTTGATCATTGAAATCAGGTGGTGTGTGTTTAGTTTGGACTGAAATTTTCTGTGTCTGTATACTTTTGGCCATGTAGTTTTCATGCACGTGTTCATTTCAAGTACCTATTGTAAATGTTCTGGGTGATTGTTCTGTTGATGTTATGAGTTTCGGGTAGTGGCAGGGTGCATGATGGGCCATAAGTATGCAGCGAGCATTGTAATCGGTTCTTTCTTCAATAAATGTTCACATGGTATTTCCCGAATTTACCACTGAACGCACAGGAACTCCCTGAATCGATTAGATTTTGATTGATTCACCACCTTTGTCCCTCAAATCTTGGCTCTACTTCAAGTGAGCCTTTGCATTGGGACACATCTGTCCACCCATAGGACATATTTGGTGTAGAACTTCAGCAACTTACAGTATTTGTTGTGGATACACTGGTACCCAAATTAGAGTTCATTTACATCAACACATTGGTATTGTGTCATAAAAGCTTAATATTGTAACACAACCTCTTCCCTTTACTGTTGTATGGTGTATATATTGTGATGTATCAGATCATGGATTCATGGGTTGTACATCATGATGGTATTGAAGCTGTTTGTTCTCATATCTCTGGTTTCGGCCTTCTGAACGTTCTCCACCATGTTCTTCTTTCTTCTCGTGTCTTATCTTTAAGATCAAAATGGACCCTGACATGGACTCGCACCTGAAGATCGGCTTCATTGGTGCAGGGAACATGGCCTACGGCATCGCAAAGGGCATCATATCTGGTGAGTGTGAGAGGAGTTACAGGGTTTAACAACAATTGTAAAGGCGAGTAACCACTGCAGTTTTTAAGGATGAGAACTTCTCAGTCATGTAGAAAACACGTTAACTGTCTCACATTCATGTTTCCATTGTAGGAAATGTGGGAAATGTCCTCCCTGTAAATGTTAAAGTGAGCGCCCCGTCCTCCAGGAACTTAGGACGCTTTCAGGTACGTCTTCACGCATCATAACTTCAGCCGTCATTATCGCTGGTGTTTTTGTCTTCATCTTTAGGTTTAATTGAAACACAACACATGGAGGTCTGTGTGTTGATCTGCATAGTTTGATCTGCAGTGCCATAACTGTTGTAAAGATTATTTTACTCATAACACCATGGACCTACACTATGGAAGCATTTTGGAATTTCGTTGGCAAAAAATGTGCAGGAATTTCTGCAAATGTTCTTGTTTCAAAAGGCAGTGACAGCAAGTCCTAATGGGCTAATGCAGTAATGTATTGTGTGTGTGAATGGGTTGGTGCTGTAACTTCCCTTCCTCTGGTTGTCAGGAGCTGGGGATTGCCGTCACTCACTCTAACGAGGAGGTGGTATGTGGCGCAGATTTGGTCTTTGTGGCAGTCAAACCTCATCTGGTTCCTCCTGTCCTCAGTGAGATCTCGCAGCATGTCACCGACAGACACATAATTGTGTCTGTTGCTGCAGGAGTCACGCTGCCAACTTTAGAACAGGTGAGGTCACCAAACAGCAGTGCAGCGATGACAATGATGATGATGAGCGATGTTCATGCTTCCTGTCTTTCCGTTTAAAGCTCCTGCCACAGAACGCAGTCGTCATCAGGCTGATGCCCAACCTGCCTTGCGTGGTTCAGGAAGGGGCTCTCCTGTTTGCGAGGGGGTCCCATGCAAAGCCCGAGGACGGCGCCCTGCTGCGCTCCCTCCTGCACCGCTGCGGCCTGGTGGAGGAAGGACCGGAGGCCTGGATCGACATCCACACCGGACTGAGCGGGAGTGGAGTCGCCTTTGTGAGTGTTTCTCATGACGAAGTCTCACTGTAATGGCTTGTTAAAGGGATTTTAAGGGGGGGAAGCTTATGTCTCACTTTGGGTCAAACATTCTGTCCTGCACCTTTAACTGTGCGGCCTGTGTTCCCTTCTGCAGGTGTATCTGTTTGCTGAAGCTCTGGCTGAAGGGGCTGTTAAAATGGGGATGCCCAGTAATTTAGCCCACAGCATTGCCTCTCAGACGGTTCTGGTCAGTGTCTCCGAAACTGTTGCATTATCAGACATTTTGTTCTAGTATTGTTCTAGTATCTGAACCGGCCCTGGTGTGCTGTCTGTCTGTTGCAGGGCGCCGGGCGACTGCTCCGTGACTCAGGGAAGCACCCGGCTCAGCTGCGCTCCGAGGTGTGCACCCCGGGAGGAACCACCATCTACGGCCTCCACACTCTGGAGCTGGGCGGCGTGAGGGCGGCGGCCATGAGCGCCGTGGAGTCGGCCACCGACAGGGCCAGAGAGCTCGGCCAGAAGTCTGCCGCCGCAGGATCCAGGAAATAATACGCCGTTTGCTTTTTAATGACTCGTCACACCTCACTGTGACCAGAGCCTCAAACGGCTGAACACTTTCCTCCATGTATCTTCCTCTGAATAAGTGCATTCATACTTAACTTAACTTCTTCAACACTCAGGTCACTGGGATTTGCTGTGAGAATAGAGTAAACCGGTATATTGTCTTTCCTCCAACATTCACTACGAGTAAAATGTGATGTACGTTTTCTCCGAGAGAGCTGTGTTTATGTCCACACCACTGTAAGCGTATGTTTACACACACTGCAATGACGCTGGAACTTTGGAAATGCAAACCCAACACCATGAACAAGAATCCCCAGCATCGCCCTGTTCTCCTTGTCTTAAAAACCTTCATCAAGCCATGGCGTACTTGGTTTTGTCACACACGGTCTAAACATTCATGGGTTCTTCATCATCTCATCACCTGCACTCCTACCTCCTAACACACCTGCTGTGCTCGGCCTGGTGTCTTACCGAGTGGCTCGTCTTCCGCAGGGGAAACATCTTCATACATCTTGTTGAATATTGACGCTCAGAGCGGCTCCATGAAGCACTTGGCTCTCAACATTGTCATTCACGTGAAGAGGACGTTGATCTGACTGCTCCATGCATGGACTGGTTCAAGGTGCAACCAAAGGAAACATCTAAAGTCGTTAAAAACCCTCACTCTGATTTTTTGCCCTTGATTGGATTATGATAACGTGCATGCAATGTGGAATATGTAACGGAACTTTAAAGTGATAATTGAACCACAATCTTTCTCGTTAATGTCAAACATTAACCCCCCGCCCCCCTCTCGATGGTTTGCCCTGTCAGGACTCGGCAGCTTCGCTCAGCTTGAATTCGTGTCATGCAGCAAGTAAGCACCCAATTGAAAAGTTTATGAAGCCATATTTTGACCAAACTGGTTCTCTGCCTGTAATTACGTTGCACCCTGAACACACACACGTGTCAGCAGTTGAAGCTGAGCCGGGCTGCTGCTCTGTGGACAGGCTGAGCTGCCTCTTGAGTCGAGGGGTATTTGAGCCTATTTGATTATGTCACATTATTGTTATATAATTATTTATATTTGCCAAATGAAGAAGACTGAAATTAGGGAGCATAATGGTCGTGATTGTGCATTCCGGTCTCTGTATCAGGTGTAGTCTCCATGTACTTATACTGGCTTTGTGTAACAATGTTTAGAAAAGAATATTTATAATCTACAACTCAAAGTGTGTGGAATCAGTTTTCATAAAGTGTCACATGTGAACTGACTGGCTTTGTGTGCTTTTTAAGGTAAGAGGTAAGAATCTGACATTTAATGTAAATTCGCCTTGACGCATTAACAAAGTAATTTTTAAAGCAGGTATAGATGAGATGTACTGTTTCTATTCTCTATAGTGCTTTCTTTAGGTTCAAATGTCCTGCAGCACATTCACCCAACATGCAGAGATGTGTGTAACATGTAACACACACACACATATCAGGGCAGGACAAAGGTTGATGATTCAGCAGCAGGTCGTCTCTCATGATCAATACTATATGGCCTCTTAATATATATCCATCTATACAGTCAAATGGTAGTGAAGTAAGGAAAACAATTACTTTAAAATGAAGGCAAAGTACTTTTATTTGAGGCCATTGAGACACAGTTAGAGCAGTTTGGGTCCTCTCATTACAAGGCCCTGAAATATAAATATCTATATATCATAAAAATCAGCAATCAGCAATGTTTAGACTCAGCAGTGTGCAGACGAGGAGTCGAGGTGTAATGGAGAGGAGAGGAGGAAGCTTTGGTCTCACCTCGCCTCCTCCCTCCCTCCTCTCCTCTCCTTCCCTCCCTCCTTCCCTCTCGGTGTCAGTCACGGAGCAGCACGCTTCTTCTCCTCACGGGCCCAGTTTCACCACCGACAACACAAACCCAGACCAGTAAGTCACGGTGCTGCTGACCCACATCCGGGTCTTTACGCTGCGGTTTGGCTAAAACAGAGGTTTCATTCATTTCTGCGGGTCACGGACAGAAACGCGTCGGCTAGGTTGTGGTTGTTAGTCGGGGCTAGCAGGCGGAAGGCTAACAGGAGCTAGCTGCTGCGCCAGTTTGAGTGCCGGCGAGGCTTCATTCACACACACGAGCTAAATGGTAACGAATGCGTCTGTGTCAGTGTTTAAATGGACAAGCAGTGTGCGTTACGTGTTATGTTTATACGGAGGAGCTACTTAAACCGTTTCATATTCTAACCAGGTCCCGCTTTGAGGCGTTAAAACCTGGCTAATGCTAAGTGATTGCTAACGGCTCACCTCTTCATGAGGACACGGTGGCGCGAGGCAGAGAACTGCCATTTGGTACTGCGGTGTGTGTGTGTGTGTGCTTGCGTGTGAGTGTGTGTTGTAGTAAATGACGTGGTTCTGAGTCAAGGTTCCGGGATTCCGTGTTGTTTCACTGGTTAGTTGCCCTGCCGTAGTGTCTCTGAGCAATTCTTCGTCATGTCACTCCTGAAGACACCTTTTGTGTTGTAACAGCAGAGCAGCTGTGTCTTATGTGTCTGATTGCTCCTGTGGTCAAACTGGACCTGTATGATCATCTTCAGATCGTGACTCGACACTTTTGTCTAAATGTCTCCATCAGTTCTGTTATTGTGACTAAACTGCTCTTATTACCTGTGTTTGGGCCTCGATGGTATCAAACCTTCACTCAGCAGATTCACTGACGTGTCTTTCTTCTCTATCTTAAGTAAATGGAATGATGTAACATATTAATCTCAGATAGCAGACAAGAGTTTAACATTCAGCTTTGATCTGAACTGAACTGAAATAAAATTATGTAGCCAAGTTACCAATGATGGAATGTACACATGATGTCTGTATGTTAACACAGCGAGTCTGTGGCACCTTAACAATGATTTATTGTCTTGTTCCCAGTGTCTTTGACCCTTTGACCTGCATGTCAACGTCCTGTTTGCTTTGAGTGATTCATGGGTGATTGTAACCTAATAGTTTTGAATTTCATTCATGTAAATGTAACGACTGTCACTAAACCGGTTAAAGCTGAAGAGAGCTTGAGAAGGTTTTGAAAAAGGTTTCTCCATATTTGTTATTATTGGGATATATTATACACAATTTTGAGACAGAGTTGAAAGTTTTGGGCTCTAAATCTTCCCTGAGCCCAAAGTACAGTAGTTTAAACAGGCTTGGTGTAGAGAGAACACTTGTAACGCGCAGCTTCTTTCTTCTTGTCTTGCATTCAGACTTGGACAGGTGAGTATTCCTCATGACATCCTCCTCACCTTGGTTTGGGTTCATGCTCATTCCTCACATAGTCGTGTTTCCTGTAATGTTTAATCCGTCCTGCAAGGTGGTGATTGTTACATTTCTCTCTCACTGGCCTGCGGTTAACTGGATGAAAAGAGCGCGTCGAGCGTTTTGACTCTTGACGCTAGTTTGAGCTCAACACTACAAATCGAAGGAGGTGAGTCGGGAACCTCGGAGATGTTTTCACTAAACGGCAGGAAGTGACTTCCTCCAGCAGCTGTGGAACCTGTTTCACTGCTGGTGGATGACTAGTTTAGCTCAGCCCCCTGCCCCCCATGGTGACACGTGGAGGGGGGTGTGTATTCTGCTGAGCGCGTGTCATTTTCACAGCAGCATGACCTCATCGCTGCGGCTGTGATGTCATCATCTGTGTTATGCCTGCATGAGCCTGTGTTTGTTTGTCACAGATCCATCGGCTGGTGGATGTTGAACATGATCAGATCCCCTCAAAGCTTATTGTTTTGTTGATGGCATTAAATCGATAAGTATTCAGATCTGTCAAGTGTAGAGAAAAGTTGAATTCCAGTTAGTCTTCAAAGATCTTGAGATATCATCCATAAAGATTCAACGAGAGGACATCAGGTTGATCTTTAGAGACAGACTGTCTTTGCTTTGGTGGGAGGAATTTCATCTTCTGAAGAACGATTGGACAATAGCGACTCTTGACAAATCCCAAACTTGTCCATTTTCATTTGGTACTGGTTTGCTCATGTGCATGTTCCTCCTCCAGTTCTCCTGCATGCTGCTCGTGATTGACCAGGACTGATCCATCGACTCCACAGTGTCCCGACCTGTTCACAACTTTGTGGCAAGACAAATGTTACAGACTTGGTTGAGACATACAGTATTCTGTTAAAAGTATTTAATCCAGCTGTGTATTAGACACGTGCGGAACAATAAACACCAAAAACTGCAAATTCAGTTTAAAGTTTAAAAATGATGTTCTGACCCGGAATCAAGGAGAGACGCAGCATCCTGACTGGACCCTGTTCTGGTGTGCCTGAGTGTGATGCATCAGTCCTTCACCTCTGAACTCTGTGTCTCTGTGTAACCGATCCAAACGCGTCTACCTGTTATCTCTTTCTCTCCTGCAACGGATCAGAGATGATGTCTCAGCAGGTCCCCCCGTGTTCCCCACCTGATCAGGAACACGATAAGCCCGCCGGACGCCGCCAAGTGGAACGTTCCACCGGCGCACCGGCAGGGGGCAGAAGGACGGTGGAGTCGAGCCAGAGAAACGGAGAGACGGTGTCCTCGTCCCCAGAGAGCGGGAGCATAAACGGGGACGGGAAGCGCGTTGGGAAAACCCGCCGTCGCCGCAAGCGCGCGTCCAACGCTGAGGCCCGACCCGAGGCCAAGGGCGACGGGAAGGACGTAGAGAAACCGGAGCAGAGGACGCGCAGGCCAGCCGCCGCCCGTGCGGGGCTGCTGGGCCTGCAGGCGGAGTGTGCCCACGTGTGGCTGCAGCGCAGCGCCTACGAGCAGGCGGAGAGCCTCTACCAGCGCCGCCTCGCTCACTCCTGCAATGGGACCAGCCAGCTGAGCAAGACCCCTGCGGCCCCGGAGAACCACCCGGCCCCCCGGCCCCCTGTGGCCTGTCACCACACGGTGCAGGCGGCCTGTCACCATGTGGTCCAGGCCGTGTGGGTGAACAAGGCCACCTTCGACCGGGCAGAGTGCCGCTTCGTACAAGCGTCGCTGCAGCCATCTGTCCCAAACTCCCTGAACCTCCCGTCCCTCCCCGACTGGCCCATCCCATCCAGAACCCCTGACGAAGGGTACCAGTCTCTCACCCCAACCCCCGCGACGCCCGTCCTCCAGCAAGCCGCCGCCGCCACACCGATGACTCGACAGCCCATCAACGGCCTCCCCCGCATCCCAGTGGAGCTGCTCAGAGACGTTTGGCTGGAGAAACCTCAGTACGACCGCGCTGAGGCCGCCTTCTACCAGAACCTCTACAGCAACAAGAGACCCAGCTGCCCCTCCACCTCCAGGAACAGCGACCACCCCCAGAGCCTGGTAGAGGAAGAAGAGGAGGAGGAGGAAGAAGAGGAGCAGGTGGTTGTTGTGGAGGAGAAACGAGCAGTCCAGCAGAACAAGGCGGAGGTGTTCCATGCCCTGCACCCCATCCTGGAGGAGGAGGAGCCGGCTGAGCTCCCGGAGGAGGAGGAAGCGGCGGCGGGAAGAGTTTGCCACTTCCTCCACCCGGACAGCGAGCGCGTGTGGCTGGACAAGTGGCGCTACGACGCCGCCGAGAGGCGTTTCCATGGTCACTGTGCGGGGCCTCAGGGGCCTCAGGGGGCTCAGGGGCCGGACAGAGAAGCTTCACCGTGTGGCTCCAGCAGCCCGCTGAGGAGGAAGTATGAGAGAAGCTGCAGCGTCTCACTTCCTCCTTCATTGGTTTTGTCCTTTTGTGTTCTTCCACCCTTTTTGTTTTTTCCTTCTGGTCCTTTCATTTTCATAAACGTTTATGTTGATTTTATTACATTTTGTTGGATTTAGTTTTTACGTTTCCATTTCTGTTTCATTTCTTCAAGGTCACTTCTGAGTTGGTGCATTGTGATGTTGTGATGTTGGGAGATCAGATTAGTATATAACTGAACCTACAGCAGCTAATGAAGCAGACTAGAGGTCATGTGACTGGAGGGACTCTGTGTTGGTCCGAGTGTGTGTTCATGTCTCTCTCTCTCTCTCTCTGCAGCACCATGGCTGCTGTGGACTTCCTGGCCCAGGAGAAGATCTGGTTTGATAAAACTAGTTACGACAACGCAGAGAGACGCTTCTACGAGAAGGTCAACGGCACCTCGCAGTCCACGCAGGTACGCGTCCGTCCTGACCTCAGCCCCTCTTGACTACAGTGACCAGGCGATGCACAGTATGATGTAGTGTCATCAAGCCTCTCATATCACAGACTCGGGTGTCTCAGAGTTAAACACGGACTTGTCATCCGTCTCTTTCAGGATGTTGGCGCCAACAGCATTCTGCAGGACATCGCTCGGGCCCGGGAGAACATCCAGAAGTCCCTGGCAGGAGTGAGTATCACCTTGAGACACCTAGAGCGTCTGCTGAGGTCAGCGGCCGGTTTGACGGGCATGCTGGCCAATATAGTCGATATATTCCAGCATCATCACAGTTTCAGCTCTTTGCCTGTCAGCGCGGCGTGTTAAAGATGACTGAGGGGGCGTGGCTACACTGTGGATCCTGCTCAGTAACTTTCAGCCAGGCGTCTGTTTGAAACCGGCCGCTCCGGTTTCTGCTGAGTTCAGGCTCCAGGCCCAGGTGCTCTGTTCACTCAGCGCCACATGTCACCCAGACCTGAATCCAGTGTCTTAATGTTGACCTTTGATGCAGGAGCTGATGAAGATGAGAGCCTCACGAGCGTCACACTTTCTATCGACCTATTTTAAGAGCAAACTGTCCCCTCTTTGTTTCTTTTTTTACTTTTGTGCTCCATGGTTCAAACTCCAAACTCTGCTTCTCTGCATGTGTCTTCATGTCTCTTCCTCTTCCTCCTCCTCTCCCCCTGGTTCTCCTGTGCCCCCCTGCCCCCCAGCTGAAGACCTCACTCAGGGGTTCTGCTCCTGCGGCCCCGAGCCTCCAGTTGCAGCCCGTAAGTGCCACCGTGTGCGTGTTTGCCCCTGGGCAAAAACCAAACCAGCTTTCTCACATTCCCCCGCCGGAGCGCCTGACCGACGTCCCGCTCGATGGAGTTTGACCTTAACGTTGACCTTGACTTGGTTTTGTGTCCTCTGCGTGTTCTAAGTGTGGAGCTCTGTGCCTGCCAGCTCAAGCTTGTGTGTTTCGGCTGTGAGCGCTGTCGTGCAGTTCTGGCCACTAGATGTCGCTCTTTCTCCACTCTGCTGACCCTCTGTCCGTCCCTCTGTGTGTGTGTGTGTGTGTGTGTGTGTGTGTGTGTGTGTGTGTGTGTGTGTGTGCAGAGCGGCGGCAGCAGCAGCTCAGGCGATCAAGGGGAAATCGTCTCCCGCATCAAGAGCCTGGAGCTGGAGAACCACAGTTTACACAAAGGTCAGAACAAAAGGGCTCAACGTGTGGTTACACTTTAGCTCTTTATCTTTCTCTCATGTCAAAGTGAAATGAAATAACAGCTGATAATAAAAACAAAAACCCCGTATAATTTTGTGAGTGTTTATATATTAAGACAGTTGATTGATGAAGCTTATTTTCCATAGTTTATGCTGTTATGGAGCCTTTTGTTTGAGTTCATGTTCTTCTTCTGTGGTTGATCTGTGTCATGATGAGCTGAGCCTGTCTTCTTCCAGGTCCTCATCCCTGCGTCTTCTTATTTGCTTCTTGCTGACTTTGGTTTTGTTTGCACAGTGGTTGAAGACTTGAGATCGGCACTTTCCAAACTGGAGTGTCGAGTAGCGGTTCTGGAGAAATGTCCCGTGGCCGTAGCTCCGCCCCCTTCTGCGCCGGCTCCCAAGGCTCCCTGCACGAACGTGAGTCTCCTCAGAGGAACGCTTTGGGTTCAAACCGTCCCGTGTCTTCACCTGCCTGAGCGAGTCTCTTTCTCTGTCTCTCTCTGCTCAGGGCATGACTGTCCAGCAAAAGATCACCGCCCCTGCCAAAGACGAAGAGGAGGACGAAGACGACGACATCGACCTGTTTGGTAGCGACAAGGAGGATGACGCAGAGGCCGAGAAGCTGAAAGAGCAGAGACTGAAGGAGTACGCAGAACGAAAGGCCAAGAAGACCAGCATCATCGCCAAGTCCTCCATCTTACTGGACGTCAAACCTGTAAGTGGGTGTGTGTGTGCTGATAAAAACGCTGTGACCTGTTAAGAGAGTCAGAGAGGACGTGACAATGATGGTGGAGGGTTTGGAGGAGGAACTTGTCCTCAGCGTGACGTCTCCTCCTCCAGCGCCGCCAAGTTTGTTTACATCACAAGTTGTCATTGACGACGACGTTCTAGTGTTTGTGATGAAATGATCCAGATGTTATGACTGTACTATTTACTGCTTCAGGTACACAAACTAAACTATACACACAGTCTTGAGTGACGCATCTGTTTTGTCCCTTTTATCCCTGGTCTATGTCTTGGCCGCCCGTCTCAGTGGGATGACGAGACAGACATGGTGAAGCTGGAGGAGTGTGTGCGCTCTGTGCAGACAGACGGCCTCCTATGGGGGATGGGCAAACTGGTCCCGGTGGGTTACGGCATCATGAAGCTTCAGATCTCATGCGTGGTGGAGGACGACAAGGTGGGAACGGACCTGCTGGAGGAGGAGATCACCAAGTTTGAGGACTATGTGAGTGCCAAGCATGTCGCCATCGCCATCACGATTGAACTAAAACGCCTCCCTGCAGGCGGTAACCAGCTTTACTTCACGTTGCTCTTTCTTTACTCTTTCAGGTCCAGAGTGTGGATATAGCAGCTTTCAACAAGATCTGATCCCGGCTGTCTTTTGTCCTCTTGTCCTCACGTCTCGTTTCCCGGCTGATTGTGTTAACGGTTATAATAATAAAATCCAAACTCTTGCACTGAAGTTTCTGTGCTGTGATTATTGTTGGTGTTAGATTTTGTGTTTGGTGACAAGAAGCTGCATGATACTGTGACCTCCATGGGCTCACATGCTGCAATCTGCTGGGGAGTTTATTTTAATTTGACTTTTAAGTGTTGAAAATGAAAAGTGCTTGAAACTGAATTTGACCAAAATTCCGATGTGGGTGTTGTGCCTGAAATCTGAGCTTTCAAGCTCTTTCCTTGCTCTAGATATGAGCCGTCCATTAGATCTGGTCTGTGGTTACAGCTTCATCTGGATCGCTCTGGATTGTGGCGGTGATCTCAACTGTGACATCATTCATGATGTCATTGTTCCGACCCTATTCATGTCTCCCACTACTATAATTTGGTAATGCAATTCAAAATAGAGCTTCTGAATGTATGTAAATGTAAAGCAGCTAATGCAAATGCAGGACCCCCTGAACAATGTTTCAGGTTAGTTTGGAGGGGATTGGATGAAAGGTTTGTATGTAGCAACTCAATTTATATAAAGCACGTGCTTCACTACAGCTGTAAAGTGGTGACGTGCTTGAAAAGTGCTTCCATTTGACTTGGTAAGAGTTGTTGGAGTCCTAATTAAGTCCCAAAACTTTGTTTTGTACTCTTGGAAAGTGACTGTCAACTGGAAAATCACCTATACTGACCACTAGAGGGAGCTATAACACATGAATTAAGTTTATCTACCCTTATAAAACTGGATTTAGCGGATACTGTGTAATTCTTATTTTGAAAGATTTTTTCTGGAAACATCTATGTGATTAAATCAGTTTTTTTCACAACAGCCATTTTTATTTCTATGCAATGGCTATTGTAAACAAATTCAATACATTTTTTACATTATTTAGTGCTCAAGGTTATGCCGTTCATATATATGAGGAGCCTTTGTAAAATGGTGAAAATCATGTTTTATGCCCTGGACAGTAACTTCAATAAACTGAGTTTCCATAGAAAATGCAAGAATGACAATAGGACTTCGAGGTCTTGGACAAATGTGCATCTATTTTTGAAAATGAATTGTGAACCCAAAACAAGACCAAATCCACAATTGTCGCAAGCTGTCCACCAGGGGGCAGCAAGTCAGCCGTAATAGAGCAGACAGGCGCAGACTTGACGAAACCTTGTAGTCCAATCTGTTTTTGTGTAGACCGGATGAACGATAGGAGAAAAAAAGGATGATATAACAGAAAAAAGAGAAGAAAAATGATTGAATAGAAGAATGAGTAAAAGCAAGTGAAGATTAAGAACGATGGAACAGAAAAAATAGAGGTGAAGGAAAAGTTCAATCTGAGATCTTTGTATTACAACCTTCAGCCACTTCATATTTACCAAGATTTACCAAAATTCCTTCTGTCTTTGTTTCCTTAATTGTTGAGCGTCGGCTGGTAACCACTGCAATCAAGAGACTCACACTCGAACGCACAAAACAATCATACCTCACCGACTCCAGGTTGGATTTTCAACACAAATGAATAAACATTTAATTTGATTTGTCTGGTTGAGGTAAATATTTTATCAGTGAATCTGTGATCTGTCAAGCTCCTCAGGGTGTCTCACTGCTGAGACAGTGCTGTCCCACCCTGACGAGAGAGCCTTGTCTGACAGCCTCCTCCCATAAAGGAGGCCTTGTCCGGGCTCTGAGAGGCAGCAATGGCCTCCTGGATGACAGATGGAAGGATGGCAGACATGAGGAATGTAAGGGCGATCTGCACAGCACCCTTTGTCTCTGAAGACTCAAATTCTTTCGGTTTAATGAAAGTCAGGCGTGTGAGGAGACAGACGGGGCAATTACTGTCTGAGACCTCATCAGTCCCCCGCGGAGACAGACGGCCAGAGAGCCACCTGAGAGACTCCTGCACCTCAACTACACAGGAGAGGAAAGAGACTCGACATTTACCCTTTAGTTCTTCCTCTTTACACTCCTTCATACTTTCACATGGAAGGGTCGTTTTACTTTTAAAACACTCACACAACCTCCGACACTTTCCAGTGAAAGTCCATTCTCCCAATCTGTCTTTGATTACCAGAAATAGCAAATCAAATATCACAAGTGTTCATGTTTCTTCAGAACTGACTATGAACTCTGACCTGTTCTGCACTTATTCTTGCTAATTGTGTGAAGAGGTAAGACATGCATCCAAACTTTGAACGTAAACACTGTAGCGCCCTCACCATGCCGATAAGATAAAGGTAATCTCTTTCACCTGTGCTGCCTGTCAGACACACACAAGCTGTACACGTGTTACACACTGTTTCTGACATTAAGAAAGAAACACATGCAATCACTGCCCCGCTGCTCTTCATCTTCTCATCAGTGCATCAGTGTGACATTTATCCTCCTCGTGCCAAATCACAGCACTTTGCCTCAGCGAGCACAATTTAGTGTGTGTGTGTGTGTGTGTGTGTGTTGTGCACTCTTGCTGGCTGCCTTTTTCCATTAGAGTTTAATTAAATATACATTGCATAGTTATTACAGCCTCAGCCTGGACCTCACATGGGGTCTGATATGCCGATATATTTTTAATAACCACAATATAAATGTAAATGGAATCATTCATTAGATTTGCTTTCACTCTTTACTCACATGCACACTAATAACACCTTACAATGGCATATATTTGACTTTTAGTCCCTCACTAATGGATCTTTGTTTGTCATTGTTTTCTTGGATCGACTGCCGTTGATTCGTCTTAAAAGTCGTATTTACTTAGATGCTTTAAATGGTTCATTCAATATCTGGACTTTTACAACTTCATTATCGTAATATTTGGACTTTTTTCTTTTAATGTTTCAAATGTGTTTGTTTATAACATTAACTTTTTTCCTCAACTATTATTTACCTTGATTTCTTTAATCTCTCTCTCTCTCTCTCTCTCTCTCTCTCTCTCTCTCTCTCTCTCTCTCTCTCTCTCTCTCTCTCTCTCTCTCTCTCTCTCTCTCTCTCTCTCTCTCTCTCTCTCTCTCTCTCTCTCTCTCTCTCTCTCTCTCTCTCTCTCTCTCTCTCTCTCTCTCTCTCTCTCTCTCTCTCTCTCTCTCTCTCTCTCTCTCTCTCTCTCTCTCTCTCTCTCTCTCTCTCTCTGTGACTCATGGTGGCCTGGTTCAATAAGCAAATATGCCATTTCAATAATTCATCTCAGTTGATTAGTTGTTTACATCCCCAGTTTGGAGATTAGGGTAAACAACTGTCAATGATTTCCATGATGAGATATCAGAATTGGGGCTAACAGATGAATTAAACATGAGAGACGCAGCGTCACTGTCTCCTCTCCTGCTTCTCCCAAGTTCTCCCATAAAAGAGCCTGGAAAAGTCTCCTAATCCGTATGAAGAGCTTGTCTGTGCAGGAGGCCGACACAGAGTCAGAAAAACATCTCTGCTAAAAACCGTCCAGAACATCCAATTCGTCAAAACAGGATGTTGTGGTGAGCGGCTTCAGCATTATCACAGGAAAGGATGCATTTGTTGGTAACGCTCACATTCATCATTAGAATACAAAGACACACAGACACCATTCGTCTATTTCATCATTTTTAAAGATTACAGTCAATACAGGAGTTATTAAATCCCCACTTAAAAAAAATCATAGATCAGAAAAATGTGAAATAAAAATGAAAAATAAATGAATCAATGGGATTTTTGTTGTGTATGTTCATTATATATAAAAATTTTAAAATGACATGTTATTTGCAATAGTTAAGGTTTAAATTATGAAGGCTTTAGTGTGCAGCCATCAACTTCCTTCATTTATCAGAGAAACTGCTGAAATGACATTAACAAGCTTCAGCACAGAAACAATCATTAACAATACAAAAAAACGTTTTAAAAATCAAATTCTGTCAGCAAACTAAACAGATGGAGAACAAATAGATTCTCAGACATTTCATCAAAATAAATCCTTCATTTGTTAGAGCGATTTTCATATTCACAAACATTATAAAATGAGCCGGCGAATATTTCAACACAAATACAGCAAAATACAGCACTGATCCTTCATCATCCAGTGGAAAAGGAAATGATTTGAGTGGTTTTTAGTTAGAAAATCTGCTCAGAGCTGCTGTGTGTTTATTTGTCTTAAAACGCCTTCAGTGATGTTTCTTTGTGCCGATGACACATTAGCCGAAAAAGTGTCAAATATTTGGAAGAAAACAGGCGTTTTAGACATAAGGAGCAGCAATTCGGTGTCTTATTACATCAGAGCAGGTGTGTGTGTGTGTGTGTTCTGTCAGGTCAGAAACTCCTGTGCAGTAATTATCTCTGTGCTGAGTGACGACGTGATTAAACCTTCCGTCATCGCGCCGTCCTCAGATTCTTAAACGTATTTTTGGCAGTTACAGAACTCTTACAAACACTCGGTGAAGTAAAAGACGTCAGAGTTTCATGATGTTAACCACTTAAGCGCTCTGTGAAAAACACTGTTATGTCATCTGCGTATTGCTCCTTTCTACTGAGCTCATTCTAGCAGTCAGCATTGCATATAATATGTCCTTTGTTTCCCACGACAACCGCAGAAATAAATCTGGAACGCGAGACTGAAAACAAAGTTGAAATAACAACACGTATTTGTATCTCTCCACTCTATAAAGGGACCTCAAATATGTCAACGCAAAAAGTTAGCTCAAAGTTAGCGCTTGATATGGCGCTAAAGGAGCTACATACAGCACCAGAGAGGGGTGTTTGCTGTCATGCCCTTTGAGTAAGAACCAGTGGACAGTCTCGGTAATGGGCTTTATTTCGAGGAACCTGGAAGTTCCCTTTATCATCGTTTTGGTATTTTAGACCAATCGGAGCCAAGTGCTGAAGTAAAGGTTGCAGTCTTCCTGTTCAAGTCATTTCAGTCGATATTTGAGTCCTAAACCTTTCTACTTCCAGTCCAGTTTATTGTAAGAACGGCAATTGAAGTTAATGACACACAAAGTGAGCATGTAGTGAATCTGACTTAATGATGTTGTTCACTTGGCAGTCTTGCTTCACGTCATAGTTCATTGGGAATTGCGTCGGCTTGGAACGTCACCCGCCACAAATCTATTCCCGTTTAGAACATAGTACATACGTCATTATTTACTTTTGCTCACTGCTTTAAATGTGAAGGATTCACATTTTTCTGCGTGGAATCAAATGAGGAGAAAAAGCAGCGAAAACAGCTAAGAGAGCAAACACACTCTCTGCAGGCTTCTCAGAAAACCAGACTTTTACTACTAAATTATGGACTAAATGACTCAAGATGGACGTTTTTACAGCACATTTGGGCTAAAACTAAATCTTGAGAAGGTTTATGATAGAAACCTGGACTCAGTATCTCTTCAACTGACAGCCGTTGCACATTCATCTCCATAAGGTTTTAGCACTTACATTCACTGGGTTCTCCACATTAATGGTTTGGCTTTTGTCCACGTTGCAGGACATTTTAAGGATAAAGACACAGAGAGACAAAGTGAGACTCAAACTAAGACAAAGGTTCCTTTCTTTGGCTGAATCCGGCTCCGCATTCCCTTCATTCTGTTGGTCCGTGACCCCAAAACGCCTCTCCGGCTGCCAGTCAATCGTCCCTGTGTGAAGCTTTTGGATCCATTTTTGCACTTTGTGACTTTTTCTAGTGAAATACCACTGTTCAAATATTTCCTTAGACAAAATTTAGCTCGTGAAAAACTTGCAAAGCATTGAGTTTACAGAGCCAGAGTCGAAATGTGAATCCTAACAATTGAGTTTGTTTTTGTGGCATTTTGGGTCGTGTTTATTGAAGGTTTTCCCTTTTGAGACTTTTTTACTATCAACAATTTATTCGGACTCAAAATCTGGAACCGAGAATTTCCTTGAAACTGCAGGTTTGCCTGTAGATTCCAGATTAAAAGCTCAAAGCAGTTTAGTTCAGTTATTCCTTTCCTCGACTCAGATTTACTACAATCTAAACTTCAGCTTGCATGCAGATGTACTGATTGACAGGAACAAAGCAGGATGATTGGCAGGTTCGGTCCCGTTACGTCAGATAAAAACTGTGTGGTCTTACACACGAAACATACATTTAAAATACACAGATTTAAAACAAGCACATCTCTTATACTGTATAAAACACTTTGACTTTGGTATATTGTATATAAAGTGTGACTTTACAGCCTTTAACAAAGTATTTTCTTTGACGTGTTGTTATTAATTATCTGCTTGTTAAAACTCTCTAAGCTCCCAGCAGAACGTGAGTGAATACGAGCGTCTGATGCACTTTGGTCTGTCACCTCCTTGAATATAAACACTTGGATCTCTTTCTCTATCTTCATCACCTTCCCTCTCTCTTCTCTCCTCAGTCTGTCCTCCTCATCTTCCTCCTCTCGCTCAGACGGAATTCACTTTCAGCTCAACCAGATGATTTTTCAGTAGGTCTTTGAATGGAACCTTATGGATCCATGTTGTTCTTTTACTACAGTACAAACATAGACGTTATGCTCGCCACAATAAAAGCCTGTAAGAAACCTATTTTCTTCTTCTACCATTTCTCCTTGTTGGATTTCTTTAATGAGCATTCTGGACTCAGATACTGATCGACTCTCTCTTAGACTTCCAGCTCCTCCTTCTTCCTTCTGCTCCTCAGCCTCACTGATACGAGCTGAAAGTGAACTCCTCCGCTCTCTCACACATCCACACTCGTTTCCTTCTTTCGCCACTTCATTTCATTTTACCTGACATCAATATCGACTGCTCAATGATCGTCAAAATATGATTTCAACGGCTTAACATCTGCTACACTGCATCGACTGGAAGTCTCTGTACAAAAATAAGCAGCGTTACATCATCTGTTGTGTGTAATCAGCAGCCAGACGCAGATAAACTCTAATATATATGTGGTAGAACTATTGACAAACACGCAACGCACTGTCCCTTTAAATCTAACAAATGCCAGAAAATGAATGTGATGAATGTTCATACTGTTACATCATCTTAAGATGTCACACTGATACTACGTCACCAGATTGTATGTATTCAATCAATTTAGAGCTAATCACATTCATTACTTAAGCACATTTTGGACCATCGCTAAAAACACAAAACATATATATTTTCAGCCGTCTTTCTTGATAATTGTATTTAAAATCATCGGGTTTGTGTTTTTTCTAATGAGCTGAATTACACCACTGAGGCTAAAACGGCTTATAAAGTATTAAACATCTCTGTGCTGGTTACAGGAAGCTTCTGTTCCCTTTGCCCCAAAGCAAAATAGAGCAAGTTTAAAAGTATTAAATATTAAAAAAGTGAGGGTGAATATTAGATGTGGTCGTCACCTGGACGTCTGCAGAGACTCTGGAGCAGAACCTAAGCAGCTTTGTGAGATGATGTCCTGCTGTGAACCCGCCGTCTACTCGAATGACAGCAGGTCCGGGTGTGGCTCTGCCTCCTCGGTGGCGTTGGCGACAGTGTTTGTCTTGCAGGCGGTGCCGTTGCCCAGCAGCGCCTCCTCGTCCAGGCTGATGCGGTAGGGGTTCTTCCCGGAGCGGGGGGTCGAGGCTAGCCGGGAGTCCGGTCCGGGGGCCTTCTGCCAGACGTCTAAGGGTTTGGTTTTGGGTTCCAGCGAGGGCAGATCTTTGTTGATGAGGTCGGGCACAGAGAGCTGGAGCTGCTGCACCTCCACACCTCCTTCGCTGCTCCTGTCCTCCACATCGTCTTCTTCTCCTCCTCTTGTCACTCCTTCCGTCTTGCCGTTGCTCATCTCCCGCTCTGCCACGGGTTTCTTCTCTGGTGTTGTGACGCCCGTCGACTCTCCTTGCTTCTTTCCTTCTTTCTCGCCCAGCTGCTCCTCGCCGTTTCTCACCGGCTCCTCCTTGGCGATGACAGGTGACTTCTCGGGGGAAGAGAGGAAGGAGGAGGAGTCCGCGGTGTCTGGCGAGGACACCACAGGGTCGGAGGAGATCATCATGTCCTGGGTGGTCTTCAACGCTCGTGGGAGACGTTTCCTCCCCGTCGGGGGCGGCGGGTCCAACCGAGGGAAGGAGTCGAAGGAGGAGGCGTGGCTAGAAGGAAGGAGAGAAGAAGAAGAGGAGGAGGAGGAAGGTAGTGGTCAAACATCTTCAGATATGTAGACACAATTAATTAACCTAACCCTAACCCTACCTCACAACAGCACCTGTTTAATGGAGGCTGGGTGCTTCCTGTCTGGGTGTGTGTGCAGTGTTATGACCTAACTGCTGTGTAACCTCACAGAGTCAATGCACCTGCTGATGGAGGTTTATTAGTTGCCATGACGCTGCGATCAGGCTCTACAGACTGTGTGAGGGACGGCGATCGTGAGAGAATTGCGAAACGTCAGAAACAACAAACACGGACAAACTGCAGATTAGATTCATCTATGACTGAATCAAACAGGCCGTCTGGAACAAACTTCAGAAACAAACTGGATCGTGTGTGTGTGTGTGTGTGTGAGGGTTGTTAACATTGTCAAAGTGTCTCTTTCATTAAATTCTAAGTCACTTTTCTGTGCCTTCATGAATTAAAAAACTAATTTTGCTACAGATATCTTAAATTATTCCCAGTTTGACCCTGAGCACAACACAAATGTAATACTGATTTTGTTTCCCTACCACTATAATAAATCTTTTTTAGTTTTTATGGTTCAATTGAAGTTGCGGCCTTGGAAAATTTTTGAACGCTGTTTTGATGCATTTACTAGAATTCAAACTTTTTAAGCAGCATAGTCGATTAAAATGTAATGTGACCGTAATGATTAGCTGTAGGTAGAGCATTCAGAGGTCAGGTGTGTGTGTCTGTGTGTGTGTGTGTGTGTGTGTGTGTGTGTGTGTGTGTGTGTGTGTGTGTGTGTGTGTGTGAGTGTGTACCTGTTGGCAGTGGTCTGGTTGTGTTGGTCCATGCAGCCCCAGATGGCCCCGATGTTCTTGTTGACCTCTGTGACCCCGATGTCCCCGATGTGGTTTGGTTCTTTTCTCCTCAGCAGATCGTTGACCTGAAGGAAACAGATTCACACACACTCTATATGTTTGTTTCATATCAACCATCGTCATCATGAACCAGCAAATATTTATCTTTCTCACTTAGTTGTTGACTCATTCAATTAATCCATTATTAGAACTCTTTTGACAAACTTTCTGTCCATGACTCAGATGCAGTTTTAGGACTCTGACCTTTGCCCCCACAGCCTTTCCAAGGTTAATGGCGTTTTTCAGCCTCTGCTGGCCTCCAGATGACGGCGAGTCAAAGGCTCCGCTGCCCGAGTTGGTGGATCCCGGGGAGCGGCGGGCTGACAGCTGACCCGGCCTGGAGGTCTGAGGACTCTGCTGCTGAGCTATGGAGTTCTCAAACATGCTTTGATCGACTGAGGAGAGAAGAGAGAGAGAGAGAGAGAGAGAGAGAGAGAGAGAGAGACAGAGAGAGAGATGGGAGGATGTTAAAACGAGTTGACATTTAGACAAATCTGAGGTTGATGCAAAGCTGCAGACAAGAATAGAAGAATTAGAAGCTAAAAATGAAATGTTTCTGGTAATAATAGAGTCAACAGAGCAGATTTTGTCAGCCAATTAATAGTAAAGCGGGAGACAATTGAGTGTTTTTGTTTCCACGTCTGTCTGCAGGTTTGAACGACTCCATCACAGTGAGATTCAGAGGGATTTGATGAGCAATGCAGCAAATATATGAGGTCCATATGGCAGAGCAGCGCAGTACCACACACACACACACACACACACACACACACACACACACACACACACACACACACACACACACACACACACACACACACACACACACACACACACACACACACACACACACACACACACACAGTGATAAACAAAACTAATGAATGTCATGGACATCATGCATGCACGTCTGCGACAACAACACGACACAAAATCAAAATGCAACACAAGCATAAATACACCAATCAGAAAAGAGTAGAGTTATTTGTTTCACTTATTATTGAACTTCTTACCTCATGGGGAGAAAAGTTTCTCGGAAAGCATTTAAGTGAGACACAGAAAAGTCTTTAGATTTCAGAGTTTCACCTCACACACACACACAGACACACACACACACTGAGCTTCATCTCAGACTGATGGCGGCTGAGAGGAGCAATCTCAATCACCGCTGACCCATGATGGCTTTGAAAGGGAGATGATCAGAGGAGCAGAACACGACGATGTGACACAATCAGAACAGAGCGGAGATAACTTCCACATCCCTTTGGCCCCGAGAATATTTAAGAAGTTCAGTCGCTGTCCCAGCTGCGACTTCAGCGAGCGCTCATTAAGTCCAGACCAATGGCGCCCGGCGAAATGACATCCGGTATACGATTCAATAAGACGCAGAGGACATTTGGAATAAGGGAGAGAGAGAGGGAAAGAGGGGGGCAGAGAGAGGGAAAGAGGGAGAGAGAGAGAGGGAAAGAGGGAGAGAGAGAGAGCGAAAGGGGGAGAAAGAGAGGAAGAGAGAGAGAGACAGCGACAGAGGGAGAAAGAGCAAGAAAGACAGAGAGAGAAAGAGGGAGAGAGAGGAAGAGATAGAGGGAGAGACAGAGAGAGAGAAAGAGGAAGAGAGGAAGAGAGAGAGAGGGAGAAAGACATAGAGGGAGAGACAGAGAGAGAGAGATGCCATCGTATAAATCAATCACAGCAGCAGAGCACCAAAGTAATAACTCTGATCATTATGTAGATTAGTTCAGTGTTTGTACTCAGTTTGAAATGCACAGAATGTTTCTTTGTCAAGGTCGTCCCCGTCGTACATTAAGGTCGCCCGGCGGCCTAGGGATCGATGGCGTCACGTTACATAGGCTGTAAAATATTCCCATCGATCCCAGCAGACGCCGGGGCCGCGCTGCTTTCATCTCCGCTCCTAATGGAGACGGAACGGATGGACTCAGTAATGCAGCGAGACCCTCAGAGGGCGCCGTGAAGGGCAGGAGAAGAGAAGAAACGTGTGTGTGTGTGTGTGCAACATGCCTACAAATAAGCCTTTAAACATTAAACGGTCCCACTGCGACAGACAGAACTTCTCTGGTGTCCTCATCAGGACCTGTGAGACCTTCAGGACGTCTCCTCAGCTTCTCATTCTGAATGTCTCCAGGCTGCTCGGCCTTCAGACTGAAGCTTCTGCATCCTATCATCCATCATTTGTAAACACTTGCCTGAGTTTGGTGCCTTTTTCCCTCATTCCCTCCTAAATCTCTCTCTTCTTCTCCTGCTCTCTCCACATCTCTACCTGTCACTCTCACTCCCTCTATTTCTCTGTCCCCTATTATTCTCTCTCTCTCCACTCTCACTCCTTCCCCCCTTCTCTTTTCAGTCTCTGTTCCCCTGTGTTCCCTTTTCTCTCTCACCCCTTCTTCTCCAGTTCCTCCCTCTCTCTCTCCCCCCTTCTTCCCCCTCTCCCTCCCTCTCTATCCCCCTCCTTCTCTCTCTCTCTGTGTGTTGAATCATAAATAACCACGCCATCACTTTTCTGTCTCTTTTTCTCCTCCCTCCCTCTCTCTCTCCATCCCTCTCTCTCCCTCCCTTGATAAATCACCGTTCCTGCTCTGAGCCGTCTGAATGTGCAGATATGAGCAGCGGTGATTTTAGTGATTTTAGAGCCGCAGATCTGATGAATCGTTCATATTTAAGCGTGGCTGTAATTAGCACAGCTGGGATGTTTATCTGTGCTGCAGTGCCATTGGGTCCATAAATCAGGTGGATAAAGATTGTTTTTCAAAACAAGTTTACAAAGTTTACAGAACATTAAAAGGAACTCACTGATTGTTTAACTCACGACAGCGTTTGTATAGAGGACTATTCTACGTCAGCAGACTGTCAGACGTTCTGTTCAGCAATGAAATGAAAAAGTGATTCATTATTATTCATACACACATGAATCATTACTGGACTGCAGCATCGTGGAAGCTGGAGGACATTAGGAGGAAAAATAAAGACCTCAGGCTCAGAACTTCGTCCATTGTATTCTTAAAAGTAATAAAACAGAACAAATTCAAACCACTGTGATCGACGAAATGAAGCCAGCGTGCAAATCAACATCACATATCCCCATTATTGACCCAAAATACACAAAGCAGCAAAAGGAAGGAAGAGAAAAGTGAAGATATATGAAGATGTTAAATCCTAAAATGCCTGTAAATATTCACATTTATTTCCCAAATAGCTCCATCAGCAGAGGCTTAGTCACTGGGAGGGAGACTTAATGCTTCTGGTTAAAGATCGTAAAGTTGTGATATTTTGAGCGATTTGGATCTTAAGCAAACAAAATGAGCAGTTTGAAGAATCAAAGAAAGATCTGATGATGTTTGAGGAGCATTAAGTGCCTTTTTGAACCCAATTTAGACGAATCAAACCGCAATCAAAACACACACACACACACACACACACACACACACACACACACACACAGCTTTGCGGCTCTTACATAACAGAATTGTGGAGCGGCCGCTGAATAAACCAGCAGATTGAAGCGTTTTGACATTTGCCGTGCTTCTCCCCCTTTGGTGTAAAATCGGAGCCGGCAGCGTTAATCAGCCGGTCGGGTACGTGGGAGGCCAGGGAGCGAGCGGAGCAGACATGAGCCCGACAGAGAGAGAGCTATCTCACGGCACAGAAGGAGAATTATGTTACGCAACAGCTAAATGGTTTATTGTCAACAGCTTTTGGGCAACAGTGTCCACCAGTGTGCTGCTGCAGGCCCAGTTAAAGCCTCAATATCAGCGGCTAAAAGCTCCTCTACCTCTGAAGCTAGTTAAGATACTAATATGTTGACCTTTGACCCTGAACCCTCTATGTTGTCATGGATCGCTATCCTTTCGTAACTCTAACCTTTGACCCTGGACCCTCTGTATGTTGTCATGGATCTCTATCCTTTAGTGACACTGAACTTTGACCCTGAACCCTCTGTATGTTGTCATGGATCTCTATCCTATAGTCACCCTGACCTTTGACACTGAACCCTCTGCATGTTGTCATGGATCTCTATCCTATGGTCACCCTGACCTCTGACACTGAACCCTCTGCATGTTGTCATGGATCTCTATCCTATGGTCACTCCGACCTTTGACCCTGAACCCTCTGTATGTTGTCATGGATCTCTATCCTATAGTCACTCTGACCTTTGACCCTGAACCCTTTGTATGTTGTCATGGATCTCTATCCTTAAGTAACTTCCGGGTGCCTTCTCTCATCAGTCTGCAGCTTGTGTGATGTCGCTCCATAACGTGAAGTAGCTGAGAGGACGTTATGGACAAATAGTAGAAGAACATACATGATAACAGAATGCAGTACAGCTCTTTGTCAGTGTTGTTTCAATGGTGGAAATGTCACTCTGTTGTGTTTAATCACTGCAATGTTGATGTTGACACACACACACACACACACACACACACACACACACACACACACACACACACACACACACACACACACACACACACACACACACACACACACACACACACACTGCAGGGTCGTTTCTCAGACAGCAGCTGTCTTAATCAGGATCAATAATTAAACGCTGCGCAGCGATCGTTTCCGTCTCGTGCGGCGTCTGAGTGACTCCGCCTGTAATTAGCTCAGCTCGCCGCCGCTCCCACATCACCCATCAAAGACGCAAACCATTAGCTTTGTTCTTAGGCGAGGGGAACACACTGCTGTCAACACACACACACACACACACACACACACACGCACGCACGCACATGCAAATCCTGAGTGAAACGGGTCATTACTGATCATGTGGTAAATTAGGGCCCTTAACTTGGATAGTGCATTAAGACACACTGTGTGTGTGTGAGGAGGCAAATCATCCCAGTTTGAAAGCAGAGAAATTTAATATCACAATCGCAATTCCTCACACACACACACAGGGTGTCAATCTTGTGTCACAAACTTTACAAGCCACTGCAGTGAAGTACATTCCTTAGGGCGTGACACCTGCTGGTATTCATGCTCTAACACACACACACACACACACACACACACACACACACACACCGTCTGACACGTCACGTCAACGACTCGTTGCCAAAATACTGTCAGCTTGCTAAGATGATTCGGGGGCAGATTTGCAGGTGAAACTCGTTGACACACACAAACTGTATTTTTCTTAATAAACTCCAGATTCACCTTTACAAAGCGACGTCACCTCAGTACTTCACACACTGACCCTTTAGTCCCACTGGGTTAACGTCTCCTCTAGGCCTGTCAGGAGCCTCTAGACGCTGGCGGACGGCCCCGTGTGACCTCTCCATTTATACAGAACGTTATTCAATTACTATTCTATTCTCCTCAAACTTGGAAAGAAGCTTTAGTCAGCGCCAACGTCTCTCAATGACAGGAGCACAGACACAGGCTTTGCTGTCTCTTTCTAATGGGGTAAGAGGACGGACGGTCTGTCAGTCAGGTCAGATAAAGCCAGAGCGGAGTGAAGTGGAGAGGAAAGGACAGATAAAAGGGAGAGAGGAAGGCAGAAGGAAGCTGTTAGGATGGCCTTTAGCGGCCAGACTTGAAACAGGAGGATCTGAGGCAGAGGTTAGGTGACAACCAACACAGTGTTTATCTTCACCAACAATGAAAAACAAAAGCTGAGCCAGAATTGCAGTTTTACATTTGCTGCAAAATAGCTTGAACATCAAATGAGTCCAAACCACCAGCAAGGGACATGAAAAGAGACAGAATCCCTGTTTGTTGGAATACACGACATGAAGAGTCCATCTGCTGAGGAAACACCTGTGGAGGCGTCTCACCCCGATTATAATGTTCACACGCCTCAGTAAGTGGATCTACAGTCACGTCATCCAAGTCTGTGCCTCTAACTGAGAAGACTTTAACGAGAACGTGAACAAGTCCCAAAGTCTGTCGTCAAAGTTTGGCTACATCTAACTTTAATGTGCCGCCGCTGGCCACAGTGAAGAGATCAGTAATCAGAACACACACACACACACACACACGCACACGCACGCACAGACCACAAAGAGGCTGAAGCTGGTGGTGTCAGTGAGAAGACGTCTCCACAAAACAAGTGTGATATTGTTTCTTAAAGCTCAAATCTGTCACCCTGAGTTCTGTCACCCGGCTGACATCGGCGGTGACAGAGACGAGAGAAGTGCAGAGATGAGGGACTGTGTACACCGAATGTAATGAGCTTCATCGTCTTCTGTCTTCATTTGTCTTCGTCACACTTTGCTCGTCAATGCACTGCTTCTATAAAGTGGAATGTGGAAGCTCATCAAATTCAGTAAATGTGCCATCACCAATAAACTTCAGGCCACATTATCCAGTCTGAGCTTTAACCAGAGGGAGAAGGAGACAACATGAGAAGAGGAGCACAGCCAGACATGTTTGGGTGTCTCCAGTCTCCTCCATAGCAACGTTATCAGATCAATAATTCATCAAACCATTTACCACATGGCTGCCTGTCTGACCTCGCCGCTCCCTGAGGAGTGTGAGCGTCTGAGAGGAAGAGGAAGAGTGCAGCAGCAAAGGAGACGAGGCGGCAAGAACATGAAGTGACGCTCGGGACACGAGGAAGCTTTCAGGCTCCGTGTGTCCATGTGTGACCAAACACAAAGAAGAAGAAGGAGAAGAAAAGGAGGAGGACTGAAGCTGACAGGCACACGTGGCTGAGGAAATCAAAGACTCGAGACCGCTATTAACATCTGGAGCTCCAGCTGCTGCCCTGTGTGGCCTCCAGCACTGCATCATGGGAACATCAAAGTGCCCTCAGCCACCACATCCAGATGTTCACACACAGCAGAGATCTGGTCAGAAAGCTGAGATCTCTGCTGCTTCCAGAGTGTAAGAAGAGCTGAATGTGAGAATAACACACACACACACACACACACACACACACACACACGCACACACACACACACACACACACACACAGAGAAAGAAAGACTTATCCAATGTTGCTGTAGGTGTTAGTGGTTAGTGGTTGCCAGTTAAAAACCCCTGGACCAGCTGGCAATGTGGTTAGGTAAAATTAAAGATTAGCCCTGTAAAGGGAAACGCCCACAAAGAGAGGATCAACAAGTCTTCAACTCTAAACGGCAACAATAACACACTGATTCTGTGGAATTACGTGTTAGTGTAAACCAAGAGAATCAATTTGCACTCATCTCGATTGTAGCAATTATTCACTTCAAAGCTTTTCATCGCTGACTCATCACCGGTCACACTGAGCCACGCTGAACAATCACATAATGTGTCAGCCAGTGAGGGATTGTGTAAAATATGAAAATAGAACACAATAAAATCCTTTAAACCGTCGTGTATCAGGGTCAGCAACAGGCCGCCCTGCCTCTGCCCACACCTCCCAGTATGAGCCACTTGTTTTCTCCATCATTTTGTTCCGGTCACGACTTCATAGACACAGCAGCACTGCGGGAGCGTCTCCAAGGACTTCTCTGATCTGCCCTTCACACAGACACGTCACACTTCTTCCTCAGCTTTGGAGGAACATGGCCGCACAGTTGTAAGTACAGAGCCCCAAACAATGAGAGGGGCCGGAAAAAGCCCTTCAAGATCGTCACGCTCGCTCACAAGTTAGGTAACATCACCCTGAGATGCTTGGAACTCATACTCTCACCTGTAGGGGGCGTTACACAACGAATGACTCGATCAGATCCAGCCGGTCCGGGTTTTTAAGTTTGGCTCTTTGCTGGTTTGCCTCATTAATGTGCCACAAGTTTGCCTCATTAATTAACGGAGTTGTTCATTAATTCTCATGGCTCGTTTGGTGTCGACGTCATTAATCTTTAGCAAGGTGCCGGTTTGCTGTGCGTTTTTTTATGTGCGACCCACCAGATGTCCCTGACACACTAACAACAAATACCCTGTAGCCGTGTGTGTGTGTGAGTGTGTGTGTCTTCTCCATTTGTACAGACTGCTAATTACAGGCGACCTTGGGAAGTCCCTTAATGAAGCCGTCTAGTTTTTGTGTGTGTGCACCTGTTTGGTCTCGCATGGTTGGATCGAAACTTAAAGTAGTATCAGAGTGTGTGTGTTTGTGTGTGTTTTGAACACAGGTGACAGCGTGAGCTCGTGTAGAAGCGCATTGATCCGCGCTGCTCCCTCCCTGTCTCAGTAGTTAACCCCACTTTGGAACAACACGTGGCGTTGACGGGTAAATCGATTTAAGTCACCGAACCTCTGCTGCTCTGCTCCGGCCAAGGAGCGTGGCCTTCAGTCAACACGGCTGCACGATTAAATCATGCTGAGTAGAGGAGGTCGACACAGAAGGAGAGAGAGAGAGAGATGGAGAGGCAGGGAGTAGGGGAGCGAGACAGGGAGGGATGGAGGGAGAGAGATAAGGAGTACGAGAGAGAGACAGAGAGAGATGGAGGATGAGAGAGAAAGAGTGCGAGAGAGAGAGAGAGAAAGAGACACACAGAGAGATAAAGGGAGTGAGAGAGCTAGGTAGTGAGAGAGAGAGAGGGAGTGAGAGAGAGAGAGGGAGTGAGAGAGAGAGAGTGTGAGAGAGAGAAAGAGAGAGGGAGTGAGAGAGAGAGAGAGAGAGAGAGAGAGAGAGAGAGAGCGAGAGAGAGAAAGGGAGTGAGAGAAAGAGAGAGAGAGAAAGGGAGTGAGAGAAAGAGAGAGGGAGAGAGAGATTGAGTGAGTGAGAGAGATCCTGCAAGTAAGTTTAAGAGAAATTTGGGAAAAGGTGGCAACATTCCTGGATTCCTGGAAATTCGAGCTCTGATGGTGTTTTGAAGCTCAACCAGTGCCAGCAACCCAAACGCGATTCTGGTCGAACGACTTTGTGTCTGAGGCCGACAGAGAGCAGAGAGAGAGACTGACATGAACCTGAAACAGACAGGGCTCCACACTCTTACCACAGAGGCGGGTTCATCATAATCAGTAAACACTTTCCCTGTTATTGTGTCTTCGCTGCCCATTATAGAGTCATGACTGACATTCACATACACACACAAGGACAACAGCAACCGCACAAGACACATTAGAGTCTCATCAGAATCCAACTTTGTGGAGAGGCCGAATCAATAACTACTTAAAAATGTGGGAATGAATTTGAAACTGAAAGACATTCGTCACATAAGAACTAATCTTCCCTTCTTTTGTGATTGTGGCTGTGTGAGATCAGTCACTGCTGCATGAGTCTCATGAGAAACACAGAACGGGTTTCTAGAACTTTTCGCATCTCTTCTTCTACCGCAGTTTTGAATTCCAGCATCTCAATAGCAGCAGTTTGAGAAACCAGCTTCAGGAAAAGAGTTTCAGAATGCAGGATAACGGAATAACCGGGAACAAGGGAGGACTTTGGAATTGGACTTGAGATGGACTCCTCAAAGCGTTCTGGAAGTGTTGATAGGCGAGGGTGATAGCCGTGACATGAAACCACACAGAGGGAAGAAACAAACTGCAGCCTGACTGATCCCACGCAGGCGTGAAAACACAAACACTATCTGTTAGTGATCTATAAATGTCCAGCATAGGAGCAGAGCGTAAAAGTGCTGTGACAATTTGGAGGTCAGAGGAAGAGAAGATGAGATAGAAAAAGGAAAGAGAGACGCTGAGGAAGAGGCCGTGTTTACCTCAGGGGAGAGGAAAGAAGAAAAGACATGAAGGAACACAAGAAAAGACAGAAACGTGAAGAAAAAGAGAAGTTTGTGATCTTGTACAAGACAAGAGGACAGAGATGAGAAGAGAGAAGGAGGAAGGGATACAAAGGGAGGAAGAGAAGATTAAAGAAAACAGAACAGAAACAAAAAAGGGAAGAAAATAAGAGAAAACAGAGAAGAAATGGGATGGGAGAGAGAATGAAAATGAAAAAACACAAGAGACTACACAAGAGAGAGAGGAAGAAGAAGAGGTGGAAAGAGTTTCTATCTCGTCTTTTAAGTCTCTGAGGCGACTCAGTTACAAAGAGAGAACACACACACACACACACACACACACAGACAGAGCATACAGGAAATCGTTTGCCCGAGCAGCTGTTCTTTAAGTGTGTGTGTGTGTGTGTGTGTGTGTGTGTGTTCGGGAAACTCTAAGGGTCCTTGAGGGAGTTTCAGGGGGGAAAAAAAGCCCCAACAAAATGAGCAAACGTTTGTTTAACTGTAATGTAATTAGGGATAAATCAACCCGAGCAGACGGAGGAAACGATATTGTGATTCATGGTTTGGAGACTCTGGAAACAGATTCTACTGAAATCAACACAATCCCCCTGTGAGGCTTCATGCTGAGAATAAATCTTTATAAACCGTTAATTGTTTTAAGCGTCTGAGATGCTGAACAATTATTCAGATGGTCAGACAGAGTCTCTCAGACGAGCTGTGATAGGCTAATACACACACACACACAGGTCACACAGGGGATGGGGTACAACGTCAAAGTGACAGAAAAGTACTAATGTAACAAACACATCAGGTGTTTCTGATTGTTGGTTCAACACACCCACACACACACACATTTGACCCATCACACACACACACACACACACACACACACTGTTCTCCTGTTTGATTGCTTTTGCCAGACTTGATAACAGAATTCCAGGCTATTTTTAAAGACATACCGTCAGTCAGAATCTCCCTTATCCTCTAATACAAACTCCAATAGAAGGCGTTAAGGGGTTAACTCGGACCAGGCAGACTCGGCTCCCAGCTGATTGGTTCGATGGTATCGGGTCAAGGACTCTTTGCACACTGAGAAACGGCCCGATTCCCATTTAACTCTGCGATATCTGCATGGCCTTGGCAAATATTGGAGAAGCTCCTGCCACCTGCACTGATAAACCACACGGAGACAAACCGGCGCTCTGTTCTGGAGACAAACCCAACACTTTAATACAGCAGTTTGCCTGCAGGGCGTGCGCACACACGCACACACACACACACACACACACACACACACACACACACAGATGGCTTTTAACAAATGAGTCCACGCTTGGCTGTCGGCGGCGGCGAAGACAAGCTGCTGAGTTTTGTTTACGTAATGAATAAAAGAAACAAACAGAATTGTTCCAGGTCCAAGTAATCTCGGCTTTACATAAATTAATAAGCGAGAGGAACGCCGGGACGAGAGTGCAAACATGCAGCCGATACCAAGTCAACAATGTGGGAGACGAAGGGACGAACAGCAGAAGTCACAGAAGAGGACAAAGTAGGAAAAAGTAGAAACAAACATTTGTACAGAGGTTTTAGTCTAAAATAGTCTTTTATAATTATGAATGAGGTGAGGGAAGGAATGAAGAAGGAAACGCTTGATAACTTTAAAGATACAGATGTCAACAAATCAAAGTACGAGTTTTATTAATAGGCGATTCTGACGCAAAGAGAAGGAAAAATGGTGGAATCCAAATGCAACAGAGGTTCAACATCAAAGTGGTAAAACTGAAATTCACAATTCAGACTGAGGAAGCAGCCTCACCCGACCACAGACGCCACATTATGAGTTTAAAAAGGTCCCTCACATCCTGTTTCAATCAATATCAAACCTTTTACTTTGAATATGTGACAGAATCATTGAAAAGTTCTTCACTCTGTCAACGATCCATCGCCAATGAGGTCCAACGGCCAAGAGGGCACTACTCATTCTTAGACCTTCCGATGGGCGCCTAGTCTTCGTCAATCTAACAACGAATACGGACGTGCAACAGCATCGTGCCGACACAGGATGTAGTTAAATTGGGCATATTTCAAGGAACATTGCGAACTGATCAATAATCCCTGATGTATTGGCAAACTGATGAATTAGTGTAAGCTTTGTCTATATAATTGTGCACATCTAACAGAGGTTTGTCTGCTACATGGTTTTTCCTACGGACAGCAGTTCAAAGAAGACGGACAAACGCTAGTGAAGGCTGTTGTGTTGTATCTCCAAGTTTCCAGCAAGTTCAAGTTCTAAACCGCAATTTCGTCTCCCAGGCAGTCAGGTGTTCCCTGTTTGTTGAGAACATTGAGCAGCCTCAGCGTCTCCTCGTCTGTTCCCCAGCCGTAGATTTCCAAGTCCTCCTCCTCCTCCCCCTCATCGTCTTCGTCCCTGTCATCACTGTCGTCTGTGTTCGACTCGTACTCTGACGCAATACCCGACTCGCGGAATCTTGAAAAGTCCAAGCTACCGAGAGATTTTAGGTTGCGTGACAAAAAATGTGTTGGACTCTCTAAGATGTTTTGACCTTTGCCCTCTTGCTTGTCCTTGCCCTCGAGAGGCGAGGGAGGCGTGGGGAGTCGAGTAGGCGGAGGCCTCGGGAGCCCAGGGGGCCCAGGGAGAAAGCGGAAACACTCCAGTTTGAAAAGACATTGGTCCCTACCTAGTGGGCTTCCCAGAGTCCCGTTGGAGGATTTGAAGGCATTGCTGGTCCCATCGCTGACACCCAGGGGGGGCAGGTTCAGGTTGGACACCTCAGGTTTGGGGGTCGTTGGGTCGCAGAGCACCGGGGGAACAGTAGAACGGAAGGTGATCTCCAACAGGCTGTCCTGAGAGCCCACTGGTGAGCAAACAAGAGGAGAGGAGAGAGTCAATCATGATGTTAACACGGCTCTGAATACCTGCCAACAACACCACTGCTGGAGCCAAAACACATGTGAAGCAGTGGTTGGTGGGAAAGATTTGAGCTCAACCCCCACATGCACTTCCTCAAAGACTGGATTCTTCTCAGAGTTTGATTATGCAACAGGTATGTCAGGTACATTCACCAAACAGGAAATTCTGTTAATTGCGTCAATTTACAGGTCATACCCACACAAACTATACGGCAACACTTCCCTCTTCCAGATCTCAAATCTTTGCCAAACTTTCATCTATACCAACATCTGAGTACAGTGTGCATGTATACATGTATGGTATGCGGCCCACTTACTGGAGTTGGGTCCGGTAAATTTGATCTCCAGCTCCTGGATCTGTTTGACCAGCAGGGAGATGTGCTGCAGAAGGTCTTTGTTCTGAAGCAGCAGCTGGTGGACTCGTGCCTGAGCCTCCAGCCGAGCCGTGGCCTCCGCACTCATCTGGTCCTTCAGCAGGTGGACCTGGATGGATGGAAAGAGAGAGAATGGAAGGAGGGAGAGACAGAGACAAAGAGAGAGAGCGAGAACACACACATATCACACACCACCAAGTGCACATGAACATAATCTATGTAAATAAGCAAATATGTCTTTTACTTTTTCAGTGTTAGGATGGGAGGCTTTTATTCTGAAGCGACCAAGAGGAAACACTTGTGTTGCCAGTCTCATTTTGATGTGCGACATGTTCTTCGACCTCTATTTGTCCTTTCACTTCACTATTTTGGGACTTTTTTTTCGGTACTTTGGAAAATCCATTGAATTTTGTTTTAAGTTTAATTAATAATCTAAAGAACAAAACTTTTGGGATTTGGCAACTGGCGACTATTCAAAACAACTACACACTGGATCTTTGCACATGTTTGTTTGGACTGAAAATGCCGATGCAGCGTGTCGAGCGTTCAAACAAACTCAGGACCCAATGATGTTTGCATCAAATATTTGCCTCGAGATAGCAGCCTGACACGTTGTCCACCAAACTAGCTGTCCAATATGTACCTTCACACACACACACACACACACACAGACACAGACACACACACACACACACACACACACACACACACACACACACACACACACACACACACACACACACACACACACACACACACACACACACACACACTTCTTCTTTCACACATACGCTCTAGTCAGCGAAAGTTCTAGCTACCTTCTAGGACATTAAGGTATGTGAGAAAGTACACATGAAGCCAAAGCGAGCGAGCGATGATGCATTAGTTCCTCGACCTTGGTCAGAATAATTCATCCAATCAAAGGAGCCGTCCGCCCACTATGATGAAAGAACAGTGACGCTAAGCAGTGAACGTCTTGACCCCTCTCCTGTCTCATTCTTCCTCCATCCTTCATGCTGGATGTTAGTGAAGCGGTCAGTGAAGTGAGAAGGAGTCAAGACCATTCCAGCTCGGTTGTGGGATAGAGTGTGTGGAAGGAGCTTCACCCACTGAGGCCTTATCATCTTCACAGTCGCACATCTATCACAAGTAATAACCAAACATGAGAGATCCAAAAGTGAGCGTGAGAGGTAATTTCCTCTCTCTGCTATCAGGCTGCCACGGTGTCATTCTTTGCCATTTACGATTTCACGACCGCGGCATCTCGAGGGATTCAGGAGGAGACGAGGAGACGCGGAGAGGAGCAAAGCGACAAAGTGACATCTGCCTGATGCAGTAATTTGGGAAATTACATTTTAGTTTGCATTGAAACTCTCTCCCTGTCTCTCTCCATATGTCTCTCTGTCTCTCAATCTGTATCTCTCTCTCCCTGTCTCTCTCTCTCTTTCTCTCATTCCCGCCGTCTCTCTCTCTCTCCCTCTGTCTCTCTCTCTCCCTCTTAAACTGTTGTAATTAAGCAACCAGCGTCTTTCCCTCATTTAAACTTCATTAACATTCTCACTGATTTTCTGGTGGAGCCGATGCTGTTTGCTGTGTTTTACACGCCGTCTCCTCGTGCCTGCACGTGTTCCCTCGTGTTTTCCCTCCCTTCTCCGATAACACAAACACCAGCCCAGAACCTCAAAACGTAGAAGTACAAGCCTCCACACACACAAACTGAATATATGAAACAGAGAGCAGACTTTTGGAGTGGGAACAGCTTCATATCCAGTTATTACATGCAGCAGGATGATCTGCAGAGGCTTCCCTAATGCTCACACACACCTACATGCCACAGAGGGACAGATTACAGCAGAGCGTCTGCACATATTCAATCATCTTCCATCCTGAGCTTTCAACATTTCCACTTCTGCTGTAAGATCTGAGAGCTTCCTGTTCACGTTCTGTGGATTCATCCTTCACTCTACTTCAGCTCCTCCTCCTGTCTTGTTCTCAGCTTCTCTCTACACTTCGCCTTCATTGCTCCCACCCCTGAGCTAACGTGGAGTGAGACAAACGAGCAAAGTATCTGTACCTCTGACGTCCTCCTCCTCCTCCTCCTCCTGCTGCTCCTCACACAGGACAACAATGATGTGGAAGTCAGCCACCTGCCTCCATTATCCTCACACTTAGCAACAAATGGAGGTGATTCTCCTCTGTGGCCGCAGCTGGAAACCTCATTTATAAAGTCTGACAGGCCCGAGATGACTTCTGTGCTGTAATCTAACAGCAGACACGACTCAATCTTAGACTATGGAAGAAGGAAGACTGAGGCGTTCACTGCACCGCTGGCACCCTGGCCACCTCCATACACTCAACACTGGGAAGTTAGAACCATCCGCGAAAAGCTTGGACCAAACCATTTTTAAGCACTTTGGAACCAAAAAAGGAGCTCACCGTCTCATTTTAAAGGTTAAGGCTGATTTTATTGATTTTATTTATTACGGATGAAGGCTGTGCTGCGTTCAGTCCTACAGATAAAATGTAAAATAGAGCTGAAATGAGATTAGATGAGAGGAGATAAGATGTCAATTATTACAGTTTGAGTCTCCAGGCTTTGCTGCTTCTCCTCATCTGATCTAAATCAAACTCTGTGCTGCTGAGAGTTCAGAAGTTTACTGGAAATGCTCACAAGATACATTTTTATGTCCCTACATTATTAATTCATTATCAATTAATTTCTAAGCTGTTATTACCAAAGCGCTCTTGGCTTCGTATGTCAGCGAAGCCTTGTTACTGCTTCCTGTCTCCACATCTTTCCCTTTATTGTCACGTTTACCTTCTTCTGCAGACGCCGCACGCTTAAACCAGGCGACTTTGTAAATTCAGCGGCGTTTGTTCCGTTTCAGATGATAAATTCATAAACACGGATGATCTCTGCCGTTAAACGTAATGAGATTGTTGAGTTTGGAGGGGGGGGAGGCTGCTTCCACTTGTGCTTTTCCATGAAATCCATTTAACGCTTTCACAGAATGAGACGGCGGCAAATGAAAAACACTGCTGTAAACTGTTATTTTCTACTGTGGTGTGAAATTGAGGTGAAGACACGGGGGAAATCATTTTTAATGGGCAAACAAGTTTGGAAACAGTCTTGGTGACACACACACGCACGCGCACACTCACACACAGCTTGTGCATGAGACGAGTGTGTCACCTGTGTAACCCGTCTCTTCTGCCTCTGCGTGTTCGTGCACACTGAGCGTCACCTGAACTAATCAGCTCAACACTTTCTACTGTTTGACTTCCAGTGGTGCCAGGAGCTCAAAGCCCTCATAAAGGCTGTTTAGAGGTGTGTGTGAGTGCGTGTGTGTGTTTGATCACAGATGAGGAAACTAGGAGGTAAAACAGCACCTTAAACTCCTGGTGCTTTAAGGGGAAATTGCTTTGTTTTGTATTTTTGCCTCATATTTACGGCGTCACAAAGAAACCCACAGGTCCTGATTTGATTGGTCCGTTACTTCTGATGTCACACCCTTGTATTTATGAAGCTGGAGAGCAATGATTTAAGAATACAAATATATATATCTAATAAAATATAAATACAAGTCTATTGTTGCCGGTAGCAGAATGTTGAATGTTCAGGCAGTTAGTCAGAAATCCAGTTAGCCCAAATCATTACCACCCAATACAATGCGGTTAAAGTGCTAGTGGCCATGTTAAGAGTGATGTAACAATCATCCATGACGGGTCGGACGTGTTCTGTCCACACTCTCCAGGATCTGCACATCAACTAGATTGTGCGAAACGATTGTGTGTTTTGTGCTTAAACATGCAAACTAAATGTATCCATCCACCATTTATTCATTACACAGAAAAACAAAATGCCTGTCTGTGTGTGTGTGTGTTACTTGTGTGTGTATGTAAATGTGAGTCTTGAGGGAACACACCCTGCAGCGTGAACGTGCACCGACAGGCTCTGGGTTCATGTTGCTGCAGGCATCGATTGCACTCAGTAAATAAACTCTGACTGACTAATTGATTTGGATTTAATTAAAATCTAAGTTGACATCTTCTGGGAAATATCAGAAACCTTGAAAACCTTTTGTAAACAAAGGGAGGAGGAAGACAAAGATGGCAACCAACTCCCACACAGTAATTTAGTCGGTAAATAAGTTACATAAAGCTGAGTTTGTGTGTGTGTGCATGTGCGTGTGCGTGTGTGTGTGTGTGTGTGTGTGTGTGTGTGAGACCGAACCTGTGCCACAGCCACTTGTGTCTGCTGCTGTTGCTGCTGGAGCTGCTGCTGGAGCAGTTGGATCTGGTGGTGGACGGACAGGGGGGCACCCGGGGGCAGCGAGCCCGACACGGGCAGCAGCATCCTGGGACTGGACACCAGCAGAGAGGCCTCGTCTGGAGCCTGAGGGCCAGAGAGAGAAGAAGAAGACCACCAGGTCAGAGGTCACAGTCAATGACACATTCACATGAGTAACTATAGGATAGAGATCCATGACAACAAACTGAGGGTTCAGGGTCAAAGGTCAGAGGTGAGAATATTTGTATGTAACTGAATGTATAACTTCATGTAGCGGAGCTCTAAAAGGGTTTTACACGTGTTCATGGTTGATGGTTCTGTTCTGATGACTTGTGTGTGTGTGTGTGCTGAGACCTCTGGCAGGTGGAGGAATGTAAACAAACAGAGCAGAATGAGATCACACACAGGTGGAACAGAAACACAGAAACACACACACACACACACACACACACAAACACAGACACACAGACACACACAAGCACACACAAACACACACAGACAGACACACACACACTCTCCCCTCCATGCTTATTTGATCGCATTTAATCCAACACAAACGCACGCAGCCTGACGAGTTGAGACCCACGTCGTTAAACACAGTAAGAGACGCTCCACCGTGTTTTCTGAAAGAGATGAGAGTCGCTGCAAGTGCACACACACACACACACAATCCCAGAGCGATTAAGTGCAGGAAACAACAAGGAAGATTCATCCTGATCAGACGAGCTGAGGGAGCCGAGTGTGACGCTGACGACAGGAAATTAGTTCTATTTTCACAACAAAAGTGAGTAACATGAGGCGGTTTTCAGGACTTTCACATACATGACTTCATCCAAGTCTTGTGTAAACATCCGTGGGTTCATGGGTGCGACTTGGTTTCATAATTTTAACCGTTCAGATGGTCGATACATTTCCTACCATTCTGCTGAGTGTCTGCAGGGACGAGGAAGAGGAAGACAGATCTCTTCCTCCTCCAGCTGCAATTACACTCCCTGCTCCTCCCCCTCCACACACACACACACACACACTCACACACACACACACACACACACACACACACACACACAAACAAAGAAGATACCAAAGTACGAGTTCATCGAGAGAGAGAGAGAGAGAGAGAGAGAGAGAGAGGAATGTGATGTAAGGAGGATCTATACATTAGCAGGCTGTTTGCTCTAATGAGGTAATCAGTGAAATGTTTCAAAGAAAATGCTGGCCGCCTACTTGAACACTAAAGAGATGACGACTGAAGAAGAAGAAGAAGAAGACAAAGACGAAGAAGAGGAAGAAGCCTGAATTGAACTCTGTGTGTTTGTGTGTGTGTGTGTGTGTGTGTGTGTGTGTGTGTGTGTGAGGAGCTCACAATTCCTTTGTGCGATGAAAGCTAATTAAAACGAGGTAATAGCGGCTCATCGCTCAGATAAACAGGCGCAAGGTCTTTGTGAATTCACCTGCTCGACCTTCATCAGAGAAAACAACACATGCAAGACCTAAGAGCCTTAAGAGCTTTGTTGGTTCATCCATACATCCAGAGAGAGAGAGACAGAGACAGAGAGAGAGAGAGAGAGAGACAGAGACGTTAAAATGACGACATATTTTGTTGACTGGTCACAAATGGCAGCCTTCCGTCTGTCACACACACACACACACACACACACACACACACACACACACACACACACACACACACACACACACACACACACACACACACACACACACACACACACACACACACACACACACACACACACACACACACACACACACACAGAAATCAAAGCAGGGACACAGACGTTTTCAGCTGAGCAATAAAACCATGGAGTGAAAAGTCAAGAGGCTGAATTCTTATTACCTGCTTTAGTGAGGAGGACTGAAAAGAGAAGTGTGTGTGCTGTAAGGCTAAGTGTGTGTGTGTGTGTGTGTGTGTGTGTGTGTGCTGTAAGGTTGTGTGTGTGTGTGTGTGTTGTAAGGCTGAGTGTGTGTGCGCGTCCCTGTAGCACAGAGGTCATAAGTTAAGGCTGACGATAAGTGGATGCTGTGAAAGGACAGAGACACAGACAGACACACACACACATACACACACACATACGCACACACACTGACTGACTAAAGAACAGAATCATCTCTTCTTCCTCTTCCATCCGTCCACAAAGAAGATTTTGTCTTCTATCGTCTCCATTTAATCCTGAGTTACTTTAATGTGGTTTTAATGCCTTTTGTGGCCTAATGAGGTGAATTTAGAGGAATCATCTTCATCATCATCTCACAGTCATAACAGATTAATGAGATGAATCCATCACTACATCCATTTATAGTCATTATGGCCGAACAAACGTTAACAGATTATCATTTTTAGAAAAGCAGCAAATCATTGCTTTTGAGGCGCAGCAGTGAGCGAATGTTAGTTTTGGTTTATTTGACTTGTGTTCCACTTTGCCTCTTCATCATCCTCGCTGTGGTTGGTGCCCCTTCCTGTCTGCCCTCCTCTCTTACCCTGACAACTTTGTGTGCTGCCGTGTGTTTCTGGCAGCAGGTGAGTAATCACACGTGTGAAAACGCCGCCCGCCGTGTTATTATGGCGCTGGAGGCCTTGCAGGATATAAATGTGATGGTTAGCCAGGTGCTGAATGGCGGCGGCGAGGAAGAGGCTTTCGCACGTCGGTAACAGCATCCTGTCGTCGTGTTTGGGTTTTATTGTGTGGATGAATTTAGACGAAGGTGTCAGACATCAGACCGAGGAAACTGGTCAGCCGTCAATTATCTGCTGACAACCAACAATCTCCTCCTCCTTCTCCTCCTCTTCCTCCTTTCACAAACAAACAAACATCTCCAACAAAGTTCGAACTCTCGAACTAAGTACGTGAAGGTTCTGCTCTATGGAAAAGACTGAAACCATCAAAGAACAAGGAAATGTCCATAACGTGAGAAAGCCTCTATGACCTCACAGCTACAGGAGAACAAACTATCTTCCACCTTGCTCGTCTTCCTCACGCAGAGTTGTGAACCACGAGGACAGAGTTGGAGGAGTTGTGGACGTTTGTTTTCCTGTAGCTGAGGTCATAAAAGCGCTCTAACTTTGAGAAGAGAAGAGAGACTGTAGACTGTATGTTCCCTCGACATGACGAAAGACCAAACACACACAGGAAGTTAATCCATAGATTGACACCGCTTTGATTCTCCCCGCCCTGTAGGATGGTTTGACGGCGTTGCAGCAAGGCCTCATTCCTCTTCCGTCCTCACCCGTCCCCACCCGTCCCCACCCGTCCCCTGTCAGGCCTAACCTGAGCTGGCAGCAGGAGAGTGAACCTGAACGCTCGCAGGCTTCTTTCATTTTCATGAGCTCCCACAGAAGCCCCCCAGGGCATGTGGGTACAAATGACACACACACAACAAATCTTTTTCCATGTTACACTCCACGTGTCCCTGCGAGTCGCCATCCAATCTGTCAAACTGCTGAGCGACAAATGCGTTGAAGAAAAAAAAAACTGAAGGTTGGAAAGGTGGAAACTGAAGACACACACACACACACACACACACACACACACACAGACACACACACACACACACACACACACACACACACACACACACACACACACACACACACACACACACACACACACACACACACACACACACACACACACACACACACACACACACACTTCCCTCCCCTGGAGCAGTGACCTGAGAGTAGAGGTCGTAGCTGAGCGTCAGTTGTTTCAGCGATTTCACGCCACGTTGCTTTCAATCAGCGAACGCTCTCATAACGGCCAGTTTAATGGAACGCAGACGCTGTTTAGGAGCTGAATAACCTCATGTAACACTCAGGCTTACACACAATGCATCTCGTCTTCTTCAGGTGTGCGTTTACATGTGAGCGTACAAAACCTTTCATATATAACGACATGAAGCGCATTCTCTCTTTTGAATATACTAATGGCTCATTTTCGTCCATTTTCATCCACTTTCGGGTGCGACAGAGGAGCCGTCACTCACAGACTCCTGGTTTGGCATTGTCCCTGTTTTATATAGCTTCTCTGCTCTTCCATGAAGGCTCCCTCTTCGGTTCACACCACGCCGTGCGTCGCGGCTCGTCTCATCAGTCGCCTCGACTCGATCCATCAACGAACATCTAAACTAGCATCGAGTTACCAACCTCATCATGCGATAACCCTTGAGGCGTTTCTTGTCGTAAACAAGGCAAGCTTGATTTTTGATCGCCGCCTGATTCCGATGACCTCAAAGGAGTTCAAACCACGACTTCGCTTCGAGTAAAACTTGAAAAAGCCATTTTGAATGTGGCGGAAGTGCAGATGGGCACGATGGGCCAAGCTTCAGTCCGTCCACAGACAAACCTGCCGGCTGATTTAGGGGCGAGCTGTCTAGCTGAGCCTCCATTACAGATTTGGCAAAGTCGCACTCAACTCACTTTGGCTCGGCGTGGGAGCCGATGGTTGAAGCGACGGCGCTCATCAGTCTCTCCCCTCTGACAGATGAAGGTACTCTGAGCAAATGTTATTAGGAAGTGATTAATTTTTACAAGTAGTCACAAATTGGTCATAACGTCGCCTCTGGATGGACGTGGGCGCCGTCCACTGCCTGAGCGATGGGAGAGTTCTGCCGGGCCGTAAAACTGTTCAGACCGAATCAATCAGTGAACAGTTATGAGTGGATGATTTCTCCCGTCGTGATGTAATGAAGATAAAAGAACTTGGGCTTCGTTCGCTTCTTTTGGCCTCAGCTTCTCCACATTTGCCCTCATTAGCTTCAGCATTCCCTCTCTCTACCAGATCGTCAGAGAATACCGGCTACTTTCCCGATTGCCTGTACAGAGAATATTGGCCTGAGATGCATTTCGGGAAATTTTGCCAGTTTCCCAGTTTTGAGAGTTGAAGATTATGAACTTATTCTCTACATCCATACATCCAGCCTCTGCCCCCATCATGCACTGTCACTCTGCCTGGATGAAAACACCAGTACAGCCCCTGCGTGTTCCTGTATACATCCCAAGTAAACAAGAGTCAGCACGCCACTCTGTCAGCTTGATCACAGGGGGACGGGGTTTAGAGCCTGCAGCGCTGCGAGGACGTCTGGCTGCTCGCAAACACAAACACGGGGGGGCGGCGATGAGACGAGAGCGAGGCGGTCGTGAAGCTCGGGCTGGCAAAAAAAACGACTCGAGTTCGTGGACAGAAACGGAGAGGAAATAAACACAAACACACACACACACATGAGAGGAGGGTTGAGGGTTCACAGCCTGAGACGCGAAAGCCGGCGAGGTAATTAAAAATAACGAGGCTGTGCCAGATCTCTGTGCGGTGATCAACACGCCACAGTCGGGGTTAACGCTTGTCACACCTCAACATAATGGGGGTCACTCATTAAACACCATGGCAACGGCTCATTCATGACACTTCTGGGATCACATTTTGTTCTTTCCTCTTCTTCTTCTTCTTCTTCTTTGCCATACCTGCAGCGTATTGAGAAGTATAAACCATTTGATAGACTCCCTACAGCTTAAGTAGAGTGAAGAAGTTTGATTTAACACGTTTCAATATCAGTCCTGAGGAGGGAAGAGAGCAAACGTAAGAGTGTCCAGACTTCACAAATCCATGTTTGGACTCGGGGGGCTCAGGCTGACCGGAGCAGACGTTTCATTTCCTGGCAGCTCTCTAAGCCTGAAGCTGCACTGACTGTAGATCAGGACACACACACATTTGTATTACCACCATGACTGTGTGTATGTGTGTGTGTGTGTGTGTGTGTGTGTGTGTGTGTGTGTGTGTGTGTGTGTGTGTCCGATCCCGTTAAGAGGCGGCTGTGAAAGTTTGCAGCTTCCAACAGCTCAGTGGCAACATAATCTGCTGTGTATGAAGCATGTTGAAGTAGTGTGAGTCATAAAGTAAACCACTGTGATCCTGCATGTGGACCAATTACTGTCAATCTGTAAGTAATGATCAATACAATCATATAAATGCTGAATGGTTAACATTTAACTGATTAACAAAATGATAAAGGCCTGAATATTTGCTTTCAGCTACACAAAACGCAAAACACACAAACATACAGCAAATCCCATGTTTGTCCACAATCTCCAAAAAGGTGCAATACCTGCATGGCCTGCGGGGGCAGTAGAAAGAATACATCTTTGTTTACGCTGTGCAAAATCTGGTGGACAGTGCTTTACATGCAGTAAAGTCACTCCCACTCCCACGCTCACTCTCACTCTCACTCTCACTCTCACTCTCACTCTCACTCTCACTCTCACTCTCACTCTCACTCTCACTCTCACTCCCACTCCCACTCCCACTCCCACTCCCACGCTCACTCTCACTCTCACTCTCACTCTCACTCTCACTCCCACTCCCACTCCCACTCCCACTCTCACTCTCACTCCCACTCTCATTCACACAGTGTGAGATCCCTCTTTACCTTGGTCTCTGTGCGGTTCACGTCGGCGCCCTTGGCCGTGGCGTCCAGATCTGTGACTCCTCGGTTACCGTTCGATTCCTGCGACAACGGCAACTGGTTTGCGTCGTCCGCGTCGATGTCCGTCTCCTCTGCGACTGTCGCCGTCTTCTCTTCGCCCGTCAGCTCCCGAGCTGAGCCGTGGAAATTACACACACACACAGGTGGATAAGCACGCACGCCTGCATGCACACGCACACATGTAAGCATGAACATGAACACACGCACGCATGGGCGGACACACAGAACACACACCAGTAAGAGAAGAGAAATACACAAGTCATACAGTGATACAGTTTGTATGTGTAGGCTACCTGTGTGTACTGTCTCACTGTGCAGAAGACACACACACACACATACGCACACACACACCAGGGTAAAGGCCTTCTCTTGTTTGTTCTGCGTCTCTTCCTTGTTTTGGAGCAGCGATCACGTTCCCGTTAATACATTTTTAATGTCATAGATGAGCTTCTTTCCCGTCGTGCTGGCGCAGATACCGTTACTCTACCACACCAGAGCGGCAGCAGCGACTCTAAAAGCATCTGGGCTCTACATTCGAGATGAAATCAATGCTGAAGGACACAAAGCAGCTCATTCACACACATCAAATCAGAGCCTAACCTTGGAGACCCATGGCTTTATGGGAACGTCTCTGCCAAAGTTGAGTTTACACAAAGTAAACCTTGATCTTATTTGTGGACTTTCAGCCTGAAGTTTCTAAACCAACGTCACATTTTGATTCAATGAAAGGTGCTTCATCTTCTTCTTCCTCGGTGAATAATTACTCTTTGAAGTGTTTGGTTGTTTGTTCACCAAAGCAGTTTTCACTTCACTTTTAATCAATTTGCGACTTCCAAAATCCAAAAAGCTAAAGTCAAGCCAGCATCAGGGGCGAAGCTTCAAACGTCACAGCGATGGGAGGTTTAGTGAAGAAGCAGCAGGAGGATCGATGCTCTTCATGTTTCCTACAAAGAGCAGGAGACGAATCTCACTCCAGGCTGCTTCCTGTGCAGCCAAATTACCAAAGGAACCATTACTACCATCACCACCTCACTGGACTAAGTCATGGGAATGAGTAAACTTCCTCTGCAGAACTACCAGCTTGTGGAATTCTTTTAATTTCTGGCTGATTTCTTCTTGTTTCTTGACTTTAGAGAAATCAGTGAGGCAGATGGCAAATCAAAACCACTTTAAATGACTTCAGATCCCCCATAACTTCTTCCTCCTCTGAACCCAGTCATTAATGCTCTCCTCCTCCTTCTCCTCTGCAACACCCTGCCAGTCTCCACTCTTGATTCTCCTTTGTACCCTGCTGTCCTGGTCTCCCTCTCTTGTTCCTAGTCTTCCTCCCTCGTCTACTCCTCTCAGTCCTCGGCGCCTACTCGCGTCGCCTCCTTTGAATTGTCGGCGTTACATCGCTCGTTTGAAGGAAAAGAAAGCGTTCCGTCTCATGAGTGAATTGTTGAGACGTGAAAACTCTTTGAAAATAATGGAGCTTTGCTGGAGCTGGGATGGGTTTAATCTCCCTGTGAGCTCTGATCAAACTGTGGCAGCAGAAAATGTACTGATATTGAATTCCTCACTAAGAAAACTTTTCCAATCATCTCCGGAGCTTATAAATCCGTCTGAACAAGCCGGCTGAGCTTTCATCGATCGTTTCTAACACAATTTCAAGTTCATTTCTAAGCAAGAGCCAATTTTCCTGATGTCTTAACAGAGAGATCTTTATTATTTTAGATGAAATAGTTTTGGCAATAAGTGCGATGTCGAATGTTTCTGCAGAAAATAAGAACTCAGAATAAAATGTGAAATTCCAAACCTAGAGTGTGGTTATGTAAGATTGTCAGGCTCGGTTTAGGCGCTTATGTATGAAACTGCAAGCTCAGCCTATTTTCATCCTGTCTGTGCTAAATGTCTCTGTCGGTCCTTTAAGACTGCACTCAGGGCCACGTGTCCCCCAGCTGCAGAGACACTCACCCTGCTGGAGTTTGATGCTCCAGACGGCTCCTTTCTCCGGGCCGACTCACCCGTGACATTCACTCATTCACACTGGCCTATCCTGCTCACACACTGCAGGAATGTGTGTGTGTGTGTGTACAGTCAGTTCTACAGGAGGACAAATATGTGAAAACTGTCTGGTGTTTATGTGCGGATGTGAGGAAATGTGTTTTTAAAGGCGAGAGCAATTCAAAAACTGACAACGCTGCTTTTTGTATTATCTATAGATGACAAAGTTTCCACCACGACCCCTTTAAATTCTACTCAGGTTGTTTCAGGAGATACACACTGTCCGTTGCAGTTAGGGGTCGTGGTGAAAGTGCAGACACGCACAATTCTTGCAGATCTACAGTTTCTAGACTTCTTCCTCATGTGTTCAAATAAAGTATGTCCAGAAATAAGCAATTTGAGAAAATGGACTAACTAGGGCTGAAGGTGTAGCAGGTGCATATGTGTATGCTCTGTGTGTATGTGTACATGTGTGTGTGTGTGCACATACCTGTGACGGATGAGTCATTGCAGTCTTTCTGGCTGCTGCTGTCCTCCTGTCCGTCAGCGGTCTGATGCGTGTGCTGCAGGCTGAGTTTATGACACACTTCAAACGCCTGACCGACCGTCCGTACGATCCGCATGGCCTGACTCTGTGGAGGAGGAAGAGAAGAGGGAGACCAGCACACCTTTACCATCACACACACACACTTCCCTTCAAATTCACCTCTCAATGTGCAAATGAGAGAAGACAGACAGAACACGGCTGCGTGATGCAACATTAACCGTGCCGCTCTGCTGATGGAACACCGGCTGCCCTGATCCTGACACTTGCTCTTCCTTTTTGCAGTCTGTTTGGGTGTGAAAGTTTTCATTTGAGGGCAGCGAGGTCTGACCCCATCGTCTGCTGAACGAGCAGAACAGCTGCAGGACATTATTATAGCGCGGCCAAAGACTCTAGACTGAGGACAAATCCTTCCTTGGCCCAGTTCTGCTCTCAGACACACACACACACACACACACACACACACACACACACACACACACACACACAGCACGGTTCACAGCGGCATGGGGGCAGAAACATAGCGTCACCCTGAGGTGCAGCGGCTTGGTTCAGCCCCAAAAGGAGTTTGGTTCCGGGACTCGGGAACATTTCCTTCACACCATCGCCTCAAGTGTTAATCTCAAGTTAATAACATGGGGGAATTCTTTTTCTGCATTTCATCCAGCCATACAAACCTTCTGCTCTTCATCACTGGCATTCGTTTCTCTGTCATTTCTCTGTGCTTTCCTCAATATTTGCCCTAATTTGGAATCTTGGCTGCTTGATGGTTGCGGGTTGTGATCCCTGTGGCGGTTTCCCCATCAATGAACACGGCAATCTCTGCGGAGGGAAGCCTAGTCGGAGGTCGACAGGGTGGGGGCCATGTTCTTTAGCCCTGCGCCCAATTTGTCCGTCTCACCCTCGATGTCTCTTCCTTCTGCTTTAATATCTAGTTTTGTTTTCCGTGTCACTTACATCACTCTCCAATGGAAGTAAATTAACTTGAAGGCATCCATTTAATTTCCCTAAATGCGCTCCAGTGTGCCAGCGTCCCACTCGTTCAGGTAGGTTGGTCTTTATCTGGCAGCTCTTTTTTGTTGGCGCTCAGGTCCCCAGAGGAACATCCATAACAGCAGCTGACAGCGCTGCTAAGAGATGTGTCACTCTGCAAACCCTGTGTATGTATCTAACCGCAATGTGATATAAGACTACACTGCGACATTCCTCAACGTCTGCGCCTCCCTCCGTTCTTTCTCTATCTCTGCACCATCACTATTCCTCTCTGTCACCTCGGCTGAGTCAACGTTCCCCCTCTGTATCTCCATCTTTCTGGGTTTTTCCAGTCTTTCCACATACATCAAAGCCAGCCAACTCTGTCTCTATCTCTCCCTCTCTATCTCTCTAACTCTCTCTATCTCTCTCTGTCTCTCTCTCCATCCCTCCCTCCTCGTCACTGGCTCTACGGGTCGTTGATCACGGATCGCCCGCAGAGGTTCGCCGGTGCTTCTCTGTGTCCTCTCGTAGTCTTGGCATTGGGGGGGACAAAGGGGAATTCGATCCAATCACAGGAAAAGCACGGTAAACAAAAGAGAGGATGGTCTGGGAGCTGCTTTGATTAAAGCGTTCCCTTCACCTCCTCCCTCCGATTAAGACTTTGTTCACTCCGTCCTCTCTCACCCCCCCCCCTGCACACCAGTCACACTGCGTGAAAAGTGTGTTTACAGAGGATCACACTGGAGACCAAGTCAGGTTAAGCCAGCTCCTTATCAGCTTGCTGCTCGGAGGTCTAACCTGTCAAAACTTCCAACTTCAGTGGATTCTCATTCAGGGATTTGCACCTGCGACGTCTTGATCGCCCTGCTAACGACTGTAATCATTAGTGCACAGCCTGGCCCTGATGCTGATCCAATGCTGTGATTACCACTAGGAAATTAACACAACAGCAGGGAGCCACACAGGGCAGAGTGTGTGAGGTGAATACATCAGGCCAACCTACACGCCCATCAATCTGTATGTGTGTGTGTGTGTGTTTGAAATAAGTTGAATTAAGTGTGGCAGACTTTTGATGCCTCTGTGATTCTTCATGAGGCACACACACACACACACACACACACACACACACACACACACACACACACACACACATACACACACACACACACACACACACACACACACACACGGTCTCCTTTCCTTGGGAATAGGAGAACCTGAGAAGAGCTCTAAGAATTTGAATCATGCAGTAGAAACTTATTGGAGAATTAAACTTTTGATGATGATCCATCCATGAGGAGAGATTGATCAACACTGACAAACACACACACGCCACAGAGAAGGTCAGAGAAGGTCTCACCACAACAGAACACAAAAGGAATAAATGTGCAACTCATCTGGAATAGAAAACATATTTTTCTGCTCTAACTTTACTTCCCCAAGAGATCATTTGGCCTAAAGCAAAAACCCAAAAAAGACACAAAACACAATGAGGTGTAATGTTCCCAGTTGAAATCGGCGTGGGATTCAGTCCATTATCAGGTTTTCTAGGCCATCAGCTTCATCTTAATGTTCTTCTGTTCACGCTCGGCTCGTTAATGTGTTACTGCCTCATTGGTGAAGGTACGAGATAAAGAGCAGAGCGGAGGGCGTCGTGATGAAGAGCATCTGATGCCCACAGATGAGCTGTGTGTGTGTGAAAGTGGACAATATCAGCTTCAGGTCAAAAGGACCCAGAGAGCCTCACATCCTAATGTTCATCTGAAAGGGACCCAGAACAGGGCCTGGAGTCAGAGGTTGAGAAACTCTGCATTGACCATTATCTTGCGTATCAAATTTGAGCTAACGCAGAAAAGTGTGTAAGTAAACAAACACACAGACACTCACACGCACACACACTCTGAGCTCTCAGCCAAATCGGTCTGATGTATTCTGCTGAGTGCTTCCTCATCTTCCTCTCTCTCGCCTCAGCTCTTCATAATGGAGTCGAGGTCAGTCTAAGAATGAAACATCTCGCACTAAAACCTGCTTAATATTTAGAACAGAGAGACTTCACTTTGTTTTATCCGACACCATCGATTAAAGAGAAGGTTAAGGAAATATAGTCGTGCGGAACACAAAATAGCAACCACACATGATACAAACAACAACATTAAGTGAATCAAACCAGGGACCGATGATTCAAGAGGGAGAAGAGGAGCAGTAGAAGAAGAAAATAGAATCTTAAATACACACTTTTTGACACAAACCAATGACAGGAGCCTCACTGACTCTGACCCCAACCTGCCACTCAGCACCCCAGGCCCCTTTCCCCCCACACACACCTCAGCACCCTTTGGTCTTTCTACAGTAGTACAGTTGTGTGTAACGTGCAGAAATCTGGGTTGCCCCCTTTACTCTGGGATCGCTCATTTAAGTGTGTATGGGTGAGAGCGAAAGAGGGGCTGAGAGACACCTAGGGCGGGCGAGAGGCAGGCTGTTAAAGCCAGTGAGAGATTTAGAGCTCAGACATTCTTTGACTGCCGGGTAGTCAAGAGCAAAAATAAAGTCTTTGCTTAATCTTCTACTTAATCTTACACTTGGAACACGTATCAAGGCGCGCGCACACACACACACACACACACACACACACACACACACACACACACACACACACACACACACACACACACACACACACACACACACACACACACACACACACACACACACACACACACACACACACACACACACACACACTCTTGGACGACACCTTTATAGTAATAGTTTGATGTTTGGATTTCATTCATTCTTCATTGTGACAAGAATTTTGCTGAATTTGCATTGGCTTCAACTACATGATACATTGACATAATTGACTTAAAGCAGCAGAATGTAAGTTCATGGGGACGGTTGAATAAGCAGTTTGTGTGTTTTTCAAAGGTTTTCCTCTAATCAGATTCAATCAGTAGGGGGCGCTACAGAGATGAGACAGTTTACACACACAAGGGTACGATCTTGTTGACAGAGCCTGAAGGCCCGTCTGAGCACTGCAGGGGCCGTGTGTGTGTGTGTTTATATAAAGGTGCTGCCTAGTTTACGTTTTTCGCTGAGGGCCGATTTCCGATTCTGGATTTCTTCCTCGGATTAGCAGCTAATTACAAACTAATCTGATTCACATTGCCGACTTTGCAGAAGTTGTGAGACCTTGCAAACGTTCAGCCCTGGTTGTAAGAGTGTGAGGTGATAAGTGAGTCGTATCTGTGAAACAGAAGCTTGCTCAGTCTGTCCATCACCGCTATCGCTCGCTTACACACACAAACACACTGAGTCCTTAATGCCTCAGGGCATAAAGTTGAGCTACAGTTCCCTTCGCTTTCTGCTCCCTCTTATTGGGATGCGTGTGGATGTAGGGGGGATTTACAGGTGTGTGTGTGCGAGTGTGTGTGTTGGTGTGACTGTGAGATAATGAGGCAGTGTGTGTGATTGACCCTGCTGGCCCCTGGACTTAACCAGTCGTCCTGAGAATTGGCAGTTAAAGTGGGCCGACACCCAGAAGTTGTTTTCTCAGTTTGCGCTCAACAACACACACACACACATATTCACTGCAAACATCTTCCTAGCACATTAGTGAAGACGAGCCCACTATCGCAGAAGGGAAACGTGTGTGTGCGTGTGTGTGCGTGTGTGCGTGTGTGCGTGTGTGTGCGTGTGTGTGCGTGTGTGTGCGTGTGGAGGGGGGGCGATTTGGATAATGGTGTGATTTGGGAGTGGGGAGGAGAGCAAGACTACCAGACTGTGACAAAACAGGAAATGACAAACAAAGCCGACCGGCTTCATTTCACCATTAGAGGACAGTTTGATGAGTCCGATACTGCAAATGGTGCAAAAACGAATTAATGTGCTAGCAACAATAAGACATCAACAGAGTTTTTCTTCTCAAACTTCCAGGATTTTCCCTTATGGGACTCAAACCGACTCACTGAATGTTTCAAGTATTATTTGGTTGATGAGCTCAGATGGTTGCTGTGGTTGTTTCAGGAGTAGACGTCAACTGCGTCACAATCAGAACATGAACGTGAACTCATTACTTCATGTGTTTGTCTTTACAAACACATAAAGTCATTGATGAAGTATTGAGTGCATGTTAATGAACAGACTGTTCAGAACCCCAACAACACCAGGTTGACAGATTATAACTGTATCGTCTAAGGGTTAAAGTGTGTGACAGCCCACAAACTCCTGCCAGTTCAGTCTGGCTGGTCATGTTTGGGGAGATGGTCAGATAGATAGAGATACGCAGATGGTCCAGGAGCTTATACAGTTTAGAATTTGAGCCTAAACCCAACAGATCCTGAAGGTCAGAGCAAATTTCTTAACTCAGGTCTGCCATTTCTAAAGTCGCCTTTCAGCCGCAGATGAGACTCACCTTCCTCTTGGACTTGAAGACGTTGCAGCGGAAGACGTTGCTCTGTCCGTCTCTGGCAATGTAGCTGAAGATCTTCAGATCCTGCGAGTCGTGAGACACGTAGAATATCCTGAAGGACAGAATGACAACATGTTAGACATTAACAACGGCGTATGGGAAGGAGAAACAGAGCCAGGCTGCGTTTCTAAACATAACTGTACAGTAACGCTCAAAATAGACAGAAACAAACAGTTTAGCTCGATATCAATCACGGATAAGCAAGCAGAACATCAGCGAACGTGATCAAGGTCTTTTGCTCAACATTGATGTTTTCTTCAATACCAACAAACACAATTTCACATTGACGAGCTGCAAAATAGTAAAGTATGCGACAACAAACTCATACTGCAGAGTGTTCAGGCACCTACGCACAGCCGATTTCAGCGGGAAATGCTTGACTATAATCGATATTCACACGACAACACAATAAAAAAGCCTTTTCAACTATAATTAATGTCTCGCCCTCCACAGCTCGACTCAAGGCTCATCGTCTGGACATTGGTCCGGCGTCAGCGTGGGTTTGAACCGAGGCGCTGAGGGCCGATGTCTCATTCGCTGGGCCAGGGTCGGCCGCACTCTATGGATAACAACACAGGACCCGTGGGTGCTGCAGAAGGACACACTACTCCTTGTATGTCCTTCCGTCAGTGAATGTCTGAAGGCCATCTCGCTCGTTAATGCTCGCTCATATCTGTATCATTTCTGAGAACTCACACAAACAGAAACACGGGTAAACTTTCGAAAATGGTGCAACTTCAGAAGGTCGATGCAGGAGGAAAGAATGTGTGTATGCAACAGTGAGAGGTTTATAGAATCACACACACACACACACAGGAGGGCACGTAGGAAAAAATACGTTTAGGAGCGAGAGACGGCAAAAGAGATAACAGACAATAACCTGCGGCATGGGTGGCGGGGGGCGATATGAGCTCAGCTCTGCTCTGAATCTAATTTATGACGGTAAAAGACCACAACTAGAGGAATAAAGCATAACAACGGCTCAGGATGATGATTGCTCTGAAACCAAAGAGGCTGGCTTGAGGAGCCATACTTAGGATCCAGCAAAACCTCCATGTCCTGAAGCTGTGTGAGGTGAATATGAAAACTTTGTTGACAGGAAAAACCTCCTCTTCTTCTTCTTCGCAGGATGAAGGAGCTGAATCACATTAAGGTTTGATTATGTTTCTGTCTGCTAACTCAGGGCCACGCTGCTGTTTGGTTTCATCCCACGACTCACAAAACCAGCGGTGAGGATGAGGAGCAGCAGTGTGAAGCTAGTGATTGCTGCACATTAAATCTATAACCTTTTCTTTTTATTTAGCTATTTTGTCACATTATGCACAGCTTATTTTAAAAAACTAGGGAATAACTGTGGGAAATCATCTGTTTTTCCTCCTACAATCCCTGCTGAATTCTTACCCACCAACAAAATGAGCACATTTTGGCAGAGCGTCTGTATTTCTTGCTCTATTTTTTCCTGTCATCCATATTATATGGGTGTTCATTAGTGTGGATGAGATGCATTTCCATGAGGCTTCAACATTAAGTTTTGCAACTTAAGTAAAGTTCAACATGAACTCCCACTGTGTTAAACTAACACACTCGGGGGGAGATTATTTGCCCTCCATAGTTAAAGTGTTCAATTTGTTCCTTTCAGGTCAATGTTTGTCGAAAAACTAACAGGTGATTGTTGTTGCAGCAGAAAACAGAAATAAAGCAACAAAAGGAAACAATCGATTATCACCAGAAGGCAACGCAACCAGAACTCGTTCTCTGTGGGGAGCAAAAATGTGGAAATTTCTCAAACTAACCTATTAGGCAATATAATGATTTACTTGTTTTACTCTATAGTACACACACACACCCGTACACACAGACACACACACACGGCAGCCTAAGGTATGGAAGTAATATATCCCCCGTCTGACCCCTGCCATCCCCCTTTGATCTCACCAACAGCAGCAAAACGCTCTCTCGAGCACACACACTCGTCCCTCTTAGTCACACACAGAAGAAGACACAAGAACTTCATAAGTCGTCCGTTTATAATCCTGCTACCCAAGCATCCAGCTCCACTCATCCCATTCCTCATGTATGTAATATTGCTGGAAACCCTTAGAATCACCACAGAAAGGCCTTGTATGGCCTGTAACATGAGGCGTGAGAGTGTATCTGTATCCGCCTCGTCAAACAGCATAGACCTTTTATGCAGAACGCCTTTGTGTTTTTATGAAAACGCTTCCTCAAATACGCGGCTGGCTCCATTCACCCTGTCATGTCTGTGGATTGATGATTAAGTGCTTTCCCTTTTAGTCAAACAGTGAGACTTTTGCTGACCTGTTTGAAGTCTGCTTAAAATCGCGAGCGCGCACGGACGACATCGCCGCGTGACTTTGCAGAGGGCGAAAGCAAAGGGATCGGAAATCTGATACAAGCCGCTCAGAGGGAAGCAGACGCCAAGTTACAGACGGAATATTAAGGACGGAAAGACGACAAAGTCTGGGACCATTTACAAATGATGTAAACAATCCACAAAGCTTTGAACTGTGAGCGTACATATGTAGCTTTTATTAGTCTTCTGTTTATCTTCTCTTTGTTGTTGCTGTTGCCCCCCGCCTGTGTTTTTGGCCCTCGGCTTGCTCAAGATCCCCGGATAAAGAGCCACGGCCATATGAGGACATTTTCCTTCTACTTCTGGCAATTGAAAGAAAATCTGAATAAATCATATTGGGACACAGAGAAAACAGAGATGCTCCAGTTTGAGGCGGCACGTGTTCATCGTGATTGCGATGAGAATGAATGAAAAGTCGCCTCACGCACTCTGACAGGATTTGGCTGCTAACCGGCGGTGTTCATTAGAGCAGCTGAGCCAAGTGTTAAGATTGTCCCGATGTACTCCTGGACTCTGAAAGGTCAATGACTGAGTGACACCCGTTTAATACAGGAACAGGTCCAAAGGAAACACTGGGGAACTCACCAAGAGATCCTGAACTCTACTTCCTAAATGGCCGATTAGTGGCATAATAGGAGATTAGGGTGGAAACATTAATTTGTCACAATGAGAAAATGGACATCAAGGCAATAAGGAGGAAATGTAGATGTAGCAAATGTCATCACCGCTTTGTTTGCTCCTCTGTATAAAGGTTTCAAATTAATGCTGTGAGTGTTCATGCTAAGAACCATTGAGGGGCATTTCTAACAACTTTTTAAACCAAAGGACAAGGTCACCAAATGATTGACAGTTGATCTAATAATGGAATCAAAATTGTGCAAAACCGGTTGTGCATATTTGTGCGTTTGGCGGGGAGCTAAGGGGAGGAGAGGGAGGTAAACAACAATGGTGGCATTTCTGTGGCATTTGTTTTGGCCTTTTCTCTGGGAGCTGGATGAGTTGAGGCTTAGTGGTATGGACAATGTCCCTGTCCACCCTGTTTAGCAGGCTGTCCAAATGAGGCATATGAGGGAGGGAGAGAGAGAGAGACAGAGAGAGAGAGAGAGAGAGACAAACAGACTTTGATGTGTTTTGTTTCTAAATGTTGATGTTTGACTTTCCCTTGTCATTTTCCTTTAGGTGTTCCAGTCCTGGTGAGAATGTGGCCAGAGAGTGGAACATCTGGGGGGCGCTGCCTCCACAGCCCGGACACGGATAAGAGGTGGAAAATGTATGGAATGCTTCAAGTATTCCATACATACTTGGGATCTCAGTGGTAAGGCGTCTGAGCTGCTGTTTGCATACGCAGACGTACGCTTTGGAACATCATCAAGCCTTTCACCACACGTGCAGGAAAATATCAGCTGTCAGTTTGAGTTAAAACAAACCGGGCATGTGAGGTTTCTCCTAAGTACATAAACAACAGTCAGAAATACAGATGTGAGTGCAGCAAAATACACAGTGTGGACAGGAACACACACATCGAGCTGTGCGGGGTCACTATTATCAAGCTGTGTCATCTGCTGGAGGAAGGCTGACCGCTCCCATCCGGCCGGTGGAAACCCTCTCATCGCCGCCTCTTTCAACTCTCTCCCTGCCCTCTCCCTTCATCTCACTGCCTTGACCTCAAAGATAAAAATCACTGTCCCTGAAGATTTCTTTCTTCTACATTTTTCAAACAAAGCACAAGACATCCAGGGGGGGGTGAGTTTCTGTATTCTGCCAAATGTTTGCCTACAGGGAATCCAGTGTTGAAGGCAATGACACAGGAGCGCTGGCAGAAACACAAAGGTCCCTGCACAGTGACTTAGAGTGAGCTTAGACGACTGGCTTAGTTGACAAATCCCCTGAGCGGCACAGAGATGTCAGCTCAGATAAGTCTCTGTCGCACGTCTGTAATAGAAAAACCTGCCAAACCTGGAGGTGAAGATGCTTCGTATGGATCAGATCCTGGAGCGTGAGAGGCAGGAGCGACGCCGATGAGCCAGACACGTTTTACAGCGAAATACATCAGCCTACAGCCTCAGCCAAGGGAAAACGTCAAGTCTTGCATTTTACAGTGGGGGTTGCTATTTAATGTGACAATCGTTAAGGTGAGGGGATTAAAGTTTGCTTTCTTCTTTCTACGACGGTGGGGGTTTCTTTTTCAGGATTTGGGGCCATTTCTGCCGTATTATGAATCAGGGTGTGAACTGCACTCCAAGATACTATTCATCTCAGAGTTCTATCGCACTGTGTGACCCAAATAACAGCCGCAAAAGACAAATTTATTGTGAGTGGGAGGAAATCAGATGAAAATGAATCTGAGACGACAAAATGATTCAAACTGACTCAAAATACAGAGGAGAGAGAGAGAGAGAGAGAGAGAGAGAGAGAGAGAGAGAGAGAGAGAGAGAGAGAGAGAGAGAGAGAGAGAGAGAGACGGACAGATCGAGAGGAAGAGACAGACAGAGAGACGGAGACAGAGCAGCCAAAAAGAGTTACCAGAGTTGGATGGATGATTCACGACTGACTGAAGTTCAGCAGTGCATTAAGACTTTGACACACACACACATACACACACACACACACACACACACACACACACACACACACACACACACACACACACACACACACACACACACACACACACACACACACACACACACACACACACACACACACACACACACACACACACAGAGTGAAGCTTGTTAATAAGCGTTGTTGTGTGTGAATCTGTCACGCTGGGCGCTGTGATAGGAAGTTTGAAGGCCTGAGTCGTTTTTCTTACCATCAATAATTGACTGTGAAACTCAGCTGCAATAAATCAAAGTGAGTAAGAGGCAACGCATGAAACCATCACACTTACAACAGCAGACACAGAGGACGCCTCCGGCCCAAATATTCAAGCACTTGATTATGTTCTGAATAAATTTATGATTCAGAGTGTGTGACCTACAGGAGAGCAAGAAGTATATGGATGTAATAAATATTGTGCAGTAAGCATTGTGTGTAAACGCAAAAACACATAGACTAGGCTTTATTCCGGACAAAGTATACTGATCCTCAATGGACTTAAAAGTAAGATACGTAATGAGTGAACAGCTCATAGTGGATCAGAGTCCAGTGGACACGAGAGCAGAAAGAAGAAGCACTTTGCACTGACAGACGACAGTGTGGCTCACTGTCAGCTCAGCTTGTGTTTTTGAGACGATGCTTATTTCAAGATGTGCCTATTGCGATAAATGATGTACCCATGTCATAGCCTTACTGTTCAATGGTGTAAGTATTTCTTGGAATTGGTTCTTTGGTGTACACTGGTGTTTTTATTTTCAGGCTGGGTAAGCTGGAGTAGCAAAATGGTTTGTGTGGATTTGCCAACAAACTTCACATACTCCATTTACTCCATTTGTTTGCTGTATTCTATTAGCACGTTAATGTAGTTTCCTATCCAAATGGAAATGGGGAACTACATTAACGTGTTAGCGTGGCGCAATGTTTCCCTGCCCAACCCGACGCTGATTGCTCGGACCTGCTTAAGTATGTTACGTTATGCGACTCAAAATCTGATGGTGCTAATGATATTTTTACAGATTTGAAACCGCTCAGCACTCACAACAATGCTCTGCCTCATTATATCAACCCCCGTGTTTTTGTCTGCAGGCTTTATTACACAAACTGGACTCTACTCCAGAATTTTAATGCGTCTGGAAAACCCGAGGTGAACCCGGACATAATTACCCAGCATGCTGTTCAGGCACTAGCTTGATTAAAAAATTAGCGTAAAAGCCTGAGTGAAAAAGGCAAGGAAGCTATTGTGTGAGCTTGGCCCCGCCTTCAACCCACATAAAGAGAACACCTGAAACTTTATAGCCTTGTGTCATTTCTTCGCAATTTTACAAAAACACAACAAAACAGACTTAATCAAACGGCAGAGCTCATCTGTAATCACACAAACGAGAGGTTAGCGACTCCTTAGTTTGGATTTTATGAATGCACCGTAGGTTAGCGTATTTCTGGGTCTTCTACGAGAGACGAGGTTAGCAACTGCAGATCTCACACGAAATAAAACTTTCACTTTCTCTCACAAAAACCGGAACCTCCAAACAAATCACAGCTGGTGAAACATTTATGTGATATTTCTGCGTTGTGTCTCAGAAGGACAGAACATCAAGAACAGCTTATTTGTGTGCGTACACCGCTGTGCCAGTCTGTGTACACACTCCTCAATGTGCGCACAGGAACAAAGAAAGGCCGGGGCGGCGCTTGAACTTTGAAGTTTCAGGGGTGCTGATAAGAAATGAACGAGGGCGCTGAGATGCAACGATTTCCAAACTCGTACAAACTCTGCCAAAGCTGAGACAACACTATATCTGTAAATAACAACCTATATCTGAATCAAAAACTCAGATCTCTCATAGTAGCAACCTAACCTGGCTCAGAGTGAAGTCGACAACAGGAAACTACTGGAGTTCAGTCAGGGAGCTTACGCCTCCACCAAGGCCTCTGATTTTGCGTTTTTGCCTAAATAAATGAGGACTTTTATAATCATTACGTAGAACTGAAACATACAAGACAATGTTTTATGTATATTCATTGTTCAGCATTTACATTTAGCAACAGAACATCAGATCAAAGCTCTCCATTAAAATAAATTGATAAATCATACTGATAACACTTAGATATCAGATTTACTGATCAACTGACCTGCATTAAACAAACACAGTTAAATACAATGCCCAGATTTGATGCTGCTGTAATTTACCATCAAATTGAAACAGGTTAAGTAAAAGCAGGCATTTATGAATTAATAGAATGGAACACGATGGCGTGACACAATTTCAATCTGGCGCTGTGCTTTACGAACCTCCCCAAAGTTCAAATCAACCCTCAGTGCACTGCTGTCACTTCACACTGGGGTGACAAACATGCGAAAACTGAACAGCAACAATTAGCTGTGAGCGTCGGTTCGTGAGCAGTACGAGCGTTTCTACGGAGACAGAACAGGACTAAGCGCTGAGTCTCTGTCACGGTGTGGTTAGACCGTTCTCTGGCGTTTTCTCATTAAATTTTCCCTGTTATCCTGCCGCCTTCACCGAGCTCCTATAATGAGACTTCATCCCGGGCGCTCCTCCTCATCGCTCCCTCTCCCTCTATCCAAACCTTCCTCCCTCTCTCTTCGCTCCAGTTCTCTTTCCTCTCCTCCTCCCTCTTAAATGACAAGCCTGTCCTCCCCTCCATCTGGGAGGACGCCAGTGAGCAATAATCGCTGTCATTTCATCTAAGGAAATACTCATTTCGCCACTACTCAATAAACAATCACCAACAGGAACTTTGTAAGAGCTTTTCACAATTTCTCTTCAACAAATCTGTTCATCAATACAAGTTTTCTGCAGACTAATTATGTGGTGAAAAGGAATTCATGCATTTTAAATGTGCAGTAGCAGCAACAGAAGAACTGGGTCATTGGCATGACTGCTGATGGACAGAACTACTGAACAGACAAAGAAGAAAAAAGACAATAAAGCAGCAACTCCATCTTAAGCAAATGAAAGGATGTGAACTGTAAGAAACATCGGTAGAGGTGAAATGGCAGAAAATAACTTAGACTGAACATAACTCAATGACTTACATTGTTATATAGACTGCAATCCACGTTTAGACTTTGCTTTAAATAACTCGAGGACATGTTTTGAGCTCAATCCCTACCTAAGCCCAGTCAGTTGATTAACCAGTTTATATAAATGGAGAGTTGTGATCAGATTTCTGTGTGAATCTTTAACGGGGGGCACACTTGTGACTGTGTGCGTGCTCACTGTAGCATCCGTGTCGAGCTTGAACCAGGCCTCAGGCACACACCCAGGCTTCAGTGAGGAGGTTTGCCGCAGGCGTGGCCCCAACAGCGAGTTGCAAACACGCAAACAATTGGTGATGATGGGCAGAGCTCAACAATTCAAGAAGAACCCGGTGTCAAGCAGCTCAGGTGGTTTGGACTTTAGGTCAATGTTCAGAATGTGTAAGCAGCTATAGAATGTATGTAGGGTTGGTTTCATGTACCCAAAATAACTATAATATGACTTCATAGACTCCGCTTTAGGTAATATAACCCCACTATGTTGCTGCATCAAGACACACAATTTCTTTATGTATTTATTGTAATGAAAATGCAGACAGATTTACGATGCAACTAGAAATGTCTACATCTCAGGGTCTTGAAATGTAGATTTATTACCTGATTTATTAATGCATAGATAAATTAATGCAGTTCATCTGTTATTCAATGGCAGTATGGTAATGTATTCTCTCATGTAAAATTAATGAAGTTTAGAGGTAAATGTGTCACATCTGATCCAAAAGTGGAGTTAAACATTGCCTTCGGAGAGTCTTTGTGCAAGTGTGAATATGTATGAGTGTGTGTGTGTGTGTGTGTGTGTGTGTGTGTGTGTGTGTGTATGTGTGGTTTAGCTCGGAAGCTTGTCTGAGGTTGTCATGAGTCCTCACTAAACACTCAGCTCACACCCACTATTAATGTGAAGATGTCAATGTGACTCTTCCCATATTTTTGTGGGCCTACATAGTAATGCACAAACCCAAACACATGCTGCCAAGAAGAAAATACAGGGAGGCAGCACGTCTGCAAATACTACAAAAACGTCTGCGTGTGTGTGTGTGTGTTCATTTTCCCTGGTGATCAGTCTACTACTCACACACATGCATACACAGTGCTTAGAGGCAGCTGAATAAGAAGAGGAGAGGGCAAGAGAGAGAGAGGGGGGTCAAGGCAGATGGCCGCCCACCTAGAGCCCGGTTCTGCCTGAGGTTTCTTGGTGTTAAAGGGTAGCTTTTCCCTGCCGCTGTTGCCAAGTGCTTGCTCATGGGGGAATGTAGGGATACTTTAAATTCTCTGTAAGTAACAAGATAAGTTTGTTGTGATTTGGCGCTTTATAAATATAAATAAAGTTGACTAGATGAACACACACACACACACACACACACACACACACACACACACAATTGAATCATCAACACTTTCATTTACATTTATCCGAAATGCTTTACAGCAGCTGCATTGGTTGAAGGTTGGAACCTTGTGAAACGATGAAGATACATTCAGGTAAACAAAAAGTGCTTTATATTTCTAAACAAATGTGACACCTTTCAATGTTGGCATTCATAAAAACCCAGGCCGAGGCCAGCTGAGGACTGATGACAGATATATAGAAAGACTCAAGGTACAAAAAAAGTACAGTTTGTAAAGCGACACTTGTGCTCTCCGCCGCTTGCGTTGTGTCGTCTTTAAAGCACGCAGCAGCAGCAGCTCTTCATTAGCGGCACTTAGCTCGCAAATATGAAGAATTGTAGTGACGGAAAATTTACAGCAGACAACACAAGCAGTCGGGATGATTGTAAACAAACCATTAACCACAGTAGTATCAGAGGCACAATGAATACAATGATTTATATGCAGCAAACGTTTGACATTTACACTCATTTAGTCAGAAATGAGCGGGTGTGTTGGGTCGCGTCCCGTGAATTATAATTACAGCTTGTGGACAGATTCAACAGCGAGTGCTTCGAGAGTTAAAGCGCCGGGTCTCCAGCTGCTTCGGCAAATGACGTTTTGTTCTTCTGAGTGATGGAAGGCGCTTTGTTGGTTCAAGTCAAAATATTAAAAATGCCAGTCAGAGGCAAAACCACGACAAAACAACTGAAGAAGACTCCGGTGTTTTTACTCGACAGGTAGTTATGCGTCACAGTGGAAGGTTGGGCGGGGGGAGACTGGATGACCTCAGTGTGTGTGATGTGTTCAGACTCTCAACAATGCTTCTGCAGCATCTAGATGGAGCTCAGCACTGGGACAACCAGTGAAAGGCTCCAGGAGGAATTCAATCTGAAGGTCTGGTAACAAATGAGTCCAGAAGGTCATGATTGACTTAACTTCATTTTAAATACAAACGGCACACGAGAGGAATTGACTAGTGATTTGAAAGTAAATAAGTGGTGTTTTTTTCTTATCAATATATTTTAGGGTTCTATGGTTCTAGGGTCAATGAGGTCAGAGTGCAGGGAGGAACACAACAGAGACACACTGCACAGGCTCTAAAGGGTCTGTGTGTGTGTGTGTGTACTTGCTGTGTGTTTATGCAGTGTTTGATGTGTACATGGTGTAACTGAGATATCAGCGTAAAATGTGTTAATGGGTGTGTGCGCTCCATATCAATGTTTGTTTTCTGTATTACACAATCAGGGTGTGTGTGGAACAAACAAACAAACAGTGACATTAATTAGGTGGGTGGGAGCCTGTCAGCAGTGGGAGGTAAAGGGGCAGAACCAAAATTGTACACACACACACAGACAGACACACACACGTGCACGCACACACGCACACACTGAGCGGGGGCGAGGCAGAGTGGGCAGCCAGAAGATGACAGCAATTACCACAGCTGAAGGCAGGAGAACATCTGACCACAAAGGGAACACACACACACACAGACACAGACACAGACACACACACACACACACACACACACACACACACACACACACACACACACACACACACACACACACACACACACACACACTCACTGACTGGCAATACACACTCTGACAGAAACCGGGACAGCATGCCCAGCACACGCCTGCCAAAAAAAAGGGTTCTCAAGTCCTGTGGCACTCCGTGTCCAAAGATGTCAATGTGCCAAACAGACACACTCATTATTACAGTGATCTGATTTAAAGGGAGATTACACCCATTTAAAGCCCTGCTGTGATTAATTTGATTCTCTCTCTCTCTCTCTCTCTCTCTCTCCCCCTCTCTCTCTCTCTCTCCCCCTCTCTCTCTCTCTCTCTCCCTCTCTCTCTCTCTCTCTCTCTCATGCTGGCAGTCTGTCTCTCTCTCCTTCTGTCTCTCTCTCTCTCCTTCTGTCTCTCTCTCTGCTGCATTATTACAGCTCTTCTCTGCAATTCATCTCCCACATTCTGCTCCTCCTGCTCCACCTGTCTGATCTGTCTGATTGGCTTCTCTCGGGTCAGGAACCATTAGTTGTTATAGGCCCGTAAAACCCTTTGAGGCGCTGTGTGTGTTATTGAGCTAAGCAGATAATAATGTGTTTGGAAAATCAGCCATGTTAGAAGTATTCAGGTCATCTTTGTAGTTGTACTGTTGCACCAGGTGTCAGTACATAGGAGATGTGTGTGTGTGTGTGTGTGTGTGTGTGTGTGTGTGTGTGTGTGTGTGTGTGTGTGTGTGTGTGTGTGTGTGTGTGTGTGTGTGTGTGTATGTTCTGATCCTGGCTCTGCTGACTTGCCGGTTTTACCCTCCGGCTGCTTTGCTTTCTGCGGGTGCAGTCAACACACACCTGCTCTGACACACACGGCCCATCTGTGAGTGTTCAGACACGGAGCAGATGGAACATTTCTGGAGTCCACATAGGGAATTCTAGAGTCAAATTGATTATTGATTTTTCATGTTGTAGCATAACACCATTGTAAACAACAGGGGAAAGGCCGGAATAAGGGTGGAGAGTGGAGCAGCACCACCTGCTCTGTGGATGCACCTGTTCCCCCTCGTGGGCTCGCTGTTGTACACAGGCTGGGTTTACAGCACTCACTCTGCCCCTTGCAGCAGTCAGAGCTTTGTTTGCAGAGCTTTGTTTGCAGAGCTTTGTTGCAGTTGTGTGCAAGCGCTGCATCAACTGGAAAAGATGCAAATTTTAAACTTTTTCTTTAATGTTGTTTAGATCCGGCCGGATATAAATGGAATTATACTGAAATCACAGTCGGCGTCCGTTTCAAAATAAGCAAAGGGTTCGACTCTGTGGCTCCAGACATTCCGCTTATTTATTATGATTACATTATCTCCTGGAATACATTACACTCCATCCTATTTATGCTAATGTGTCTGAGTTTTCCCAATTTTGTCGGTTATTTCTTTGCTACGAATAAATCTGGTATAATGCAGTGTTACGCAACAGGCTGAATGTATATTGCAGGGGTGCACAGGTCTGAGAAAAGTGTGGAAAACTGCCAAGTAAGCGCTCTGTGTGTGTGTGTGTGTGTGTGTGTGTGTGTCTTGTTTGCATCACAACTACACTGAACAAAGTCTCCATGTGGGCTCCAACCTAATGTTCATCTCAAATCACCCAATGAATGCTGGGAAATGCTACAGCCCCTCATGACCTGATATGCAGGTATAAACAATGGATGGAAAATCACATATAATTCAGCTTCTGCTACAGAAAAGCACCGGGCAAATGGAGGGGATAGGAGGGATGGTAGCTACTGTCCTTACACAGAAAAAGTACCTCCTGTGGCCACGAGGGTCGGCTCCCCCATAGAGCCGTTTCACAATGTAAATAACGTGACAGTCACATCTAAACACAACGTTGTTAATATTATGAGTAATGAAGCCTGTTTGATTTGTCTACGTCGCTGTTCTACATCACGCTTTCTTTCGACGTTATGACATCATATCAGAATGAAGCTTTTTCTGAGGCGACTCTAGCCGAATTGAAGTCTCATTTCGCACAACAACCCCCCTCTCTGCCAGCTGCATCAATGATCTAAGTTCATCATCAACAGTCACGTCAAGATTAAGCTGAACTTTGCTAATAACTGCAGTTTTTATAATCATTTAAATGGAATGAAATACACATTTTCTATGTCAAAGGTTCTGCATCACGTCCACATGAGTCAATATCATCACAAATGGATATATAACAAGAAACTATTCTCTTTTCCTCATTCAAAAGGGAAAATGCAGGGCTTAGTACAAAGGACGCAGTGCATTGTGGGTAGTCCGTGATCTAGGGCAGTGCACCTCCTGCAAAGCAGTGATTCAGCCGTCGTCCTCCAAGAATTCAATCTGCCAGGTCTTTTCAGAAAATGAGGGGCTCATACCTCCCTCTTTGTCCACGCCGCGCATTGGAAAGGTACCAATGACAGCGAACCTCTTTGTTGTTTGTTTGTCGAGTACCACAAGCATCACAAGCACCTCCTCTGGCTCTGGCCGCATCCAGATCAGCCACGTTTAGCCAATCCCCACCTGGAACCTGACTCAACTGCATGAACCAAGAACCTCATCTCATCTTAACAGACAAAGCTTACAGATCACATCCAAGATCACCCACCAAGGTTCTTTGACAAGATGGCAGAAACAATTAAGAATCGCAAATATTGAGACAAACGATGAGTGAACCACCGCACAGATGAAGAATCTATACTTCCAACTCCATTTATTTCGTTTCAACTTTAAATAGTAGACATTAAAGTTCTACTCCCAACTTTTGTACAGTAAGCGGATCACTTGAAAAGTGAGTAAGCGCGTCATCGCTTCACAAAGCCGCCCGGAGCCAACGCACTTCACAAGTGCTGAGAGACCTTCATGGGATTAGAAGATGAATTCAGCCTCCACAGCAGCTACAAACCTGCAGACCTACTCCCTCTGGTACTCCGAATATCGCCGCGGCGACAGTGAGACGTGAGCCAGTAAACCATCCAGACGAGCCGTCTACCGCCTGCCTGTCTACAGTGCGTCCACCTGGCTTCTTTTAGCCCAGCGTGTATAAATCATTCAAGCGTGTGTGCATGAATATGTCAGTGGGAGTGGGTGTGTGTGTGTGTGAGCAGGATTCTGTCAATGTGTGAGTCTGTGAGAGAGGATGAAGGCCAGCTGAAATGAAACGGTTATGACCTCATCACGTAACATGTAACTTAACGTGCGCGTACACACACACACACACACACACACACACACACACACACACACACACACACACACACACACACACACACACACACACACACACACACACACACACACACACACACACCTAGTGGTTATAAAATAGAGGTCATCAGCTTGGAAATGATTATTTTTTATCACATCAGAACAACCACAACTTATTTTTATAGATGATGCGATTGTAAATTGATTTATTCGGGCACGTAAACGTTCGAAACACTAACTGTTAATTTCCTGGACAGGCTGACCTTTCCCATTCTGAGATAGCACAACACATCGCCGTAGAGACGAATAACCTGAGTACCAGGTGCTACAGAGGGTAACTAAGGTGTGTGTTGAGTAAAATCCAAAGTAGTTCCTAAGAGGTTCTGGTGCCAAAAACGTGTGCTTAGCGCTGCCCCCTAGTGGATACAGGATGGAATTCTCTAGATTATGAAGAACGCGAGCAGCCCACTTGCTTAAGCTTTGTCGTGGGGATGAGCCAGTATTTCGTCAGTAAATGGAAATGGAAGAGGGGGAAGGATTTAGTGCCAAAAGTGTCCAGCAGCTGCAGCAGAAAGCAGCACAAGATGAAAGCAAAGGCTGAGAAGAAACACAAAGTGCTGAGCTAAATCCTCTAAAACGATTTGGACACCCGGTGTCCATCCGCTGTGACTGTGAATAAACCGCACGGGAGCGTTTAGAGCAGCGTGGCCGCTCGCTGGTTCCCCTCTTTGATGTGCCATTCGCTCTCTGGATGGAAGCTGAATGTGAATGTGCATCACATTAATGTACGCAGAGCATTAATGCAAATGCAACAGCAGAAACGGTCTCAGCCGCTTCACACAGCCGGAGGAAACTTTCTGATTTACCCTTTCACAATGTGAGGGCAAAGCCGTACTCAATCTTTCCCACATTTGTCTCATCTCTTCTCTGTGGAAACGGGACGATCGTGCTGCAGCAGGTCACTCTTACCAGACAGGACGCTCACACGGAGGCACCATGAACTCTGAAGGAGGACAGAGATCGCACAGCCTCGTCCTACGCTGATTAGGTGGCACAACAAATGTGAAGATCTTGGAGAGAGGTCGGACACCTGCTGTCAGGATCGATCTGATGTCGAGGCCTCTGACAGATAAAGGTCAAGTGACTGACGGCTGCTCTTCTTCTGCTGTGACTGTGCATCAGACGCAGAAAAGCAGGATAAGGCAAACAAACACAATCTCTCCAGACTTCCTTCAGCTGGGAGACGATCACACAAACAGCCGGGCCGGATCCATCTTTCTGACAGAATCGCTTCCAAGGCACAAACCCCCCAACACGGCACTCGGATGCACTACAGAGCCGTGTCCGCTTGGGAGTGTGTGTGTGTGTGTGTGTGTGTGTGTGTGTGTGTGTGTGTGTGTGTGTGTGAGAGTGAGTGAGTGAGTGAGTGAGAGAGAGGGGGGGGGTGAAAGAAAGACACTGAAAGTGAATGAAATACGGAGATATTTGTGAGTTATTTAGGACAAAAGAAGAAAAGAAGCTTTTCTTCTACAGAATGTGAGGATTCTTTGGAAGCTCAGTCACACAGACTTGTTTTACCAAACCTCAGGCTGGAGAGGGAGAGAGAGAGCAAGAGAGATGCAGCGAAAGAAAGAGAGAGAGCAAGAGCGATGCAGAGAAAGAGAGAGAGCACGAGAGATGTAGAGAGAGAGAGCAAGAAAGATGCAGAGGAAGAGAGAGAGCGAGAGAGATTAATGGTGCAGACATCTCAAAGTTTCTGTCTCATTTCTCAGTGAATCTTCCTTAGCTCCCAATTCACACCAGTTCCTCCCTGTGCTCTCTCTCACTCTGTGTGTGTGTGTGGGCGCGTGTGTGCGTGTGTGTGTGTGTGTGTGTGTGTGTATATATTCTGCAAAAGCCTGTGCTGTGAGTCCAAATCAAAGGATTAAATCCCATGAGGCAAACGGTCTGGATGAACGGGTCTGACGGTTAGACTCCTGCGAGACGTACACACACACACACACAAAAATCGTTGGTTGAAACCTGAATCTGTTCACTCATTGGTCAGAGATGTCAGGCATAGGAAGGCAGAAAATCAACACAGGAGGAAGTTCTGTCTCCTGGGAAAACCAAACAAAGACACATTCCTGCTCCTGCTCTTCACTCCGTCCTCCTATGAACTGAGTTTGACTTCAAACGCAGCACAGAGGGCCACACACCAACCTCCACCTGTTCACCTGCTGATGCACCAGGCAGATTTGAGACGTTCCAACCCTCTGAGCTGGGCTGCAGTTTCCTTGTAAACATTACTTTCCATTAGTCTCGTAAAACTAATAAAAGCTTCAGTGTGATATAACGCTGCTGTCCTCAGTGTGTGTGTGTGGGGGCTTTTATTGCGGCATAATCACCCTCTGACTGTGTGTGTTATCCCTCATCTCTGCTCCTGCACAAGCGCACGCATCACGTTATTCTATAAACCCTCCTTAATAACGTCTCCGTTTTGGCCCGGAATCTCGATGTTATTCTGTCGCGGAGTCACTAAAAGTTATCAGCGATGTCCTCCAATATCCTCCCTTTGTCCACAAATGTCACCATCTGCCGTGACAGAGACAAAAGATTCTCATTTCCTCAGCGACCACCGTGGATTTAATTAAACATGCCCTGGATTTGGTTTTGAAAAGTCCTCACGAGCTCCAAGGACGGCAGTGAAAAGAAACCAATAACAAAGACGCCGTGAATAAACCCTTGCATTCCAGGCCGAGCGGCAAGCCGTCGAGTTTAAGGCGTCGTCTCACCTGTAAATGGGATCTTGCATCACCATCATCTTGCTCTCGTCCCACGTCCACTCTTTCTTCTGCAAGAAACAAAACACAACACCATTGATGATTCGCGCCTTAAGGGTTTTTAAATGCAAAGACGGCAAACGGGTTCAGCAGTCGAGATATTTACAACTGTGGTTAGAATCTGATGAAGGCAAGAAAACCATAACATAAACACCATCACTGACTGAAATTGGTTTAAATGGAGGTTAAACTGCCTCTATTATGTGACTGCAAACCAATTTCCTCATGCAAGTAGATGTTATCGTCTGCGTCTAATCGGTGGACTGCAGTCGGCTGATTCATTCATGAGACTCGGCACTTTTTGAGGAATAAGCCACGCCCACTAAGGCAGTCAATAGAAGCAAAGTTAAAACCGTTTTGCCTGGCTTGGTGCGAGGATTTTACCTGTAAATTGTTGTGTCGACTGATCCAAAATTGTAGATGGAGATATGAAACGTTAACAGCCAAAATGTAAATGTGGCACCTTCAGGCTGACCAGTACCAATATTTAATTTCAATATTTAAGTTCTTCCCTGGATTGTGTCCAACCTGCCCGATAGGTTTCATGCAAATTGGTTGATAACAGATTGAGACTGAGACAGTATTTACTAAGGAAATCCATCCTGGACGCTCATTGCTCATTCTTCATTTCCCCTCCTGTGTCATTACCCTCGTCAGGCCGCATCATCTCCAGCCCGCTGCAGACGGTAAATATAATTATAACGTTGTCTCTATATTTACACATTCACTTTGTTCTCACCTCTGTCTGTCTGATTAGATCTGCACTCGCATTTGACGCCACGATGAAAATGTCAGCGTGCGGGGGCAAACGGACGTTATTCATATTGATTTTTATCTCCGCAGAGCTTTTGTGGAGGCGTTTGTGTCTCCATCCTTCAGTCAGGGTGTGCCAACAGGTTGCTGAAGCGTCACGCTGACATTTCAGCTCGCTGGCCCGGGCGAGAGGAGGGCGCATCGCTCCGATCGACCGGCCCCCTCGCTCCGGCCCGCCAAATTAATTTGACATCGATCTATGATGGCTTTCATATTTAGCCCATCTGGACGACACTCGGGTGCTTTCATCAGGTCACTCCTCACAGATGCTTCCTCCCTTCAAGCATCACACACTGCTAGGGCACGCATTTCATATTATCTGAGGTCTGAGCTTCATCCTGAAATTTGAATCTGAGAGTTAATATAGAAACGAAACATGAAGGCGCCTCATGAAAACAAAAACACCAGCTGAACTGACATTAAAGCTTAGTGATATAACTAATTAAAATCTTGTTATAAGACCTCAGTCATCAGCTGATTAATGTCCTCCTCCTTCTTTCTAATCTTGCCTAATGATTTTTAATTTTCTTTCAGTATATTTGATGAATAATTCATTTCAAAATAATAATCAACCCCAGTGTGTAACTGTATTAAATGCTGAGTTTTGCAAAAGTTTACAAAGTGCTTGGATAGTAAAGTGGTACGTCTCTGTGGGACAATGATGGCAGCAGCAGAGCACAAAAGCTGAAATTAGAATGAATTTAAGAGAAACATGAAGCCAAGCGGGACTGAAATAATGGGGAATAATAAGGAGAGAATAATGGAAGATGTAGGATAAAATAAGCAGGATAATGAACTAAAACACGAGCCTGTAAGTGTCACCAAAGCCCCGAAGAGCTTCTGAGAAGAAGTGAATTCACCTTCGTTTTTGCTATTTTAGTTTTTCATTGAATTTGGCCTGAAACTCCACAATGACCAATTTTGGCTCATAAGCTGCTGACAGTCACACCGAATCTGCCAACTTACGCTCTCCCTGATCACACAAAAGTTTTGATTTTACATTCATTTTCTACAGGAGAGAAACAAATTTGACCACAAAATAAATTACAGCGCCTGGAAGCTTCTTGGTTGATTCTTGTGTCTATAGAACTTCAACCTAGACTGTTTAACATGATGATATTAAAGCACATACTGTATATCAGAGTAACGTGAAGCTGAATACTGGCAACAACTTTCATTTGTTAAGCTCGATTAATGCAAAAATATGCATAGTATTAATGTGATAAAGGAGGTAGAAAGTAATATTACAACCATATAATACACATTTGAAATTGCCCTATATGCTGTTGTGAGACTTCTACAGGCACTTTGTTCTGGTGAGCAGGTCGCTCCTCTGTGGACCTCTTAGCTGTGCAGCCGTCCCAAATCTGTTCATAATAACAAACTGAGGTCAACGCATTTATGTTAAATACTTTCTACATCTTCACAAAAGTATTTCAACTAACTGCAACTCTGCTGCTCTGCAAAGTGTCTATTCAGACTTGTCGGGTGAAGCAAAAACATTAAAGCAATGTGATTCCAGTTGTGCCACAAGGAGGATTTATGGGAAAGATAAGATGATAAATGCCTGATATCAAACTTAATGCTGATGAATGTGGGAGAAGAAGAGACGCATCCATCTTATTATGGAGAATTCCTTCGATAGAGAAATCCGAACCTCTCCACATGTAATTTTATTTCATAAACCTTTTGCTGGAAAAGCCAAAACCTTGTGTTGCTGCCCTGTTGCAGCCTTAAAAAACATTGAAAGAAACGTTTAAAGGTGACAAACATTTGGTTCAATTTGACACGCTGTAGGTGCCATCTCTCTCTGTGTGTGTGTGCGCCATTGTTTACACTCAATGTGAGCATGACCCCCCGCTGAGCCGAGCGAATTGATTTGTTGAGTGGACGGCGAACAATCTGATCAGAGTATCTTTGTCCAGTGACCTTTTCACAGACGTCATCCGCCAATCTTGTGTTTGTGCTCTGAGCTCTGAGTTTACCTGATTCTGCAGAATTCTTTAGAAAGCAGGGAAAAACTGCTCAGACATGCACACGTTAGGTTTGTGTTTGGTATTTTATGTGTGTATGTCTACTCTTTTTATTCTGCTTGCCTTTACCTTTGCCTGTGACCTTAGCTGCTGACTTAGTGAACCTGTACCAATATTCTGCACACGCCAGTCTGGTCTCGTTGCATTCACATATTCAATTTGGATCCATTGAATCCCTGTTCGGCTTCTTAAAAGGGAGATTTCATATAGACATGTTGGTGAAGTCTGGGAGATATAGATTTTGTCGGCGCTTCTGAATAGAGACGGTGCAAAGCAGGTTGATGCCGCCTTCATCCACTCTGACAGCTGTGTGGGATGAACCGTGTCCTTAAAGACTTGTTTGCAAACTTCTAATGCAACGTCCACAGCTCTCTCTCACCGAAACGCGCTACTTTGGCTTTTTATCCACCATGTTTCATAACCGACTTGTCACCTTGCATAAAAGCATCTGTCGAACCTTCCTGAACGGAGCACCCACAGAAGGAGGCCTGAGAGAGAGAGAGAGTGAGTCACTGCTGTAATTGTCTATGCTCAGGGTCGCCTGGCAGCGGGAGGTTTGGCAACAGCATCTTTAAAAAGACCATAATCGCTGCAGTCAGCATTCTTTTTCAATCATTTTCAGTGTCAGCCAGTCAGTCACTTCTTGTAGCTCCTCCCAGTAAAGCCACCTGAGGGCCGATGTGTTGGTCTTCCGGGTGTATGACATAAGGACAGCGACAGGAAGGCAGAAATAAAGCCACAGGCCAGGCTTACAGTGCATATGACTTTATAAAACAGCATCACAACGAGGGAAAACCATTCCTTTGTGCTGGCTGCCTCTAAACAACATCCCACCAGAAAGAAATGTCTGATTTTATCTACTTATTTTGACTTTTTTTGAGAGCAGCAGGACCATTTGGCGCTGCAGAAATTGGACTGAGGAAAGGATTGTGACTGTAAACCCTCGCTCTATCTTTATGTGGAAAGGCTTGATTTGCACAAACTTTGCAAGGAAGCTTAAAACGACTAAAAGGAGGTGGAAAAATGGATTTCACTGAAAAAAACTGTTCATAGTGATGCTGAGTTGCCGAAGGTTAAACTCTGCTGACAGCCTGTAGTGTTCCTGCTGTGAGTCGCAAATACATCCAAGCCTCAATTAATGAAGTGAGACAAAATAAAACGCTGGGGAGGAGCAGGGAGACGGAGGTGACCACGGTGGACTTCACTTCATTTTGCAGTCAGTCTCTTGTTTGTCTGCTGTCAGACCGTCTGTGTTCCTCAGCGGCTGAAGTTGACCTTGCAGGCTCCCTCTGGATTACATCTGACAGCCTCGCCACACCTGGACACACACAAACGCTTGTCGTCTCCGACCTCAGCACTCTGCAATTTACTCGTCTCCTCTCTACTCTCTTCTCTTTATTTCTACCCCTTGTCCTTCTTCTTCACCCTCCTCTTCCGTTGCTTTCCAGCCCCCTCGGGCCCTTACGTCCTCCTCCTTTCCCCACGCCTCTGTCCTCATTAAGATGAGGATCGATCATCACCTCCTGCACCTGCCAGGCAGACAGGAAATGAATCCGGGGGCTCCTTTAAGATCAGGAAATGACCAAGGCTCAGGTGGAGAAGAAGAGTTTAATACAGGAGGATCAACAGAGGAAAAGAAACTCTGGAGCTGCTCTGTGAAGTAGAAGTCTGGATGTAATTACGTTCCTCTGAATCTGAGCTTCTTAATGCAGAAGTTAGGCTGAATTACATCAGCGGTCGTGTTTGGGCTCTACCCGTCGGCACAGATCAGAGGCAGGTCATCTCAATGTATCTTCCTCCCACCTCATCAAAACTGGGAGAAGAGTGAGTGAAGCATGCAGGAGTTTCGGTGGTCAGGCAGGAAGTAGCCGTTATAATCATCAAGGTCGTTCGGAACGGTTAACTACAAAAAACGTACAATTCAGGGTCAACTTGTCCCTGGTTATTTCATAAACTTCTACTATCGTGCAACATCCCTGCTGTGCACACTGAGTGAATACAGACCATTATAGGTAAGGTCTGATTTGCCACTATGCCTGTGTGTGAAACTAACAGATGAAGCTACGGCGAGGTCACATTGTTTGATATTTCCCAACAACGACCCTCCGTGTTTGAGCGACACCGCAGGAGCGTTAAAACCCAGCAAGGTCAAGAGGTCACTTACTTTTTTCTTTTTCCTCAGGGCGACCTTCACGCCGTCCACTGACACCATGATGTGGACCTTTTTCTTCTTGATGTTTTTCACTTTGAACTCATACTGCAGAGAGGAGAAGAGAGAGACACACAGCGAGATTTATTTGACTTTCTGGAGAGCGAAGGCAGACACTGATATCATTACATCCTGCCAAATATTTGTTAGAGGATTCCAACCGATGAGTCACGTCTGGAGGCAGGAAAAAGATTAGAGCTCCAAAGGATGATATAACAACATGAGCAAAGGTTGTTTTCACATTTCTTTGCCTTTTATAAACCCAAGAAAGGAAGGGGCCATTCCTAGACCATCTGACACCTACCTGAGGACATCAGGTTATGGATCTTCTGCGATACAGTTTGGTTCAAAGCCATTTAATCCACAAAATAAGATCTATTTCTTAAATGAAAAGATGACCAAGGACAGTGTAACCTTCTCTATTTGTTCCCATACCAATTCCAAATTTAGAATACAGAAGTGGGCCGTTCAGCTGACTTTCTGTATTCTAAATTGAAGAAGCTTCAAACATGAGAATGACCTCCATGGTCTCCAGCTGAAAGGCAAGGAAGTGTGCAGTGTGCTGTATAATACAACAGAACCACCTTCTGTCACTTTGCCACGCTGAGTCGTTCCATCAGCGCCAATCAATGCCAAGAGAAAATTACATACAGGGATCAGGAGAAACGGAGTGCAGTACGACAGACTCCGAGCCCACTGAGCTGATTCATTCATTCATTAATTGTACAGATTTCATTCCATCAGCTCGGCGTCAATAACAGAGACGTGAGCATCTGAGCATCAGCAACTTAAGCCTCCGAATAGGCAAAGAGTCAATATACAGAACAGGCACTTATGTTTTATGTATTTTAAATGTACAGCAATGATTCGGTTTCACGAGTTCATATTCATATACAACACACAGAGAGGAGCCAGGACCCCTTTCCCACAATCCTCTGCAAGGCCATGATAATGATCTGTATAAACAGGCTGGGAGAAATGAAGTTGCGGAGCTTCTTGTCATTGTTGCCTGGGGAGACATTTGGTCCAATTGCGTCTGTCTGTCCATTTTTGCTGTGTCGAGTTATACGTTAGTGGTCTTCTGAAAACTGGACGGTCATTACTGCTGCACTAAGCAACAATTTTCTGCGAGAAAATAACAGTGTGACCAGCCGAAGACACAAATCAACTCTGCCTCAAAGGCTGCAGATTGAACCTTTTCCCTAAAATTACATTTCCCTCTCTGAAAGTGGAGCTCGGGGGAAATCTCCTTTGTGCAAGTAAGTGAGAAATCAAATATTAAGGCAAGAAAAAGGAAAGGCCATGATGGAGAATTCTGTCCGGACAAGGACTCGCTTGCCAACGACAAAAAGTAAAAGAATCACGTTTCCCCTTTCCACAGGGTTTGGTACCACATTGGGAATCATTCGGAGCATTTCCACCATAAAACACAGATGTTTGGGCAGAAGAAAACACATTCCAGACAGGTTTGAGCCACAAGTATGAACACACACACACACACACAAGACACTAGACTAGACAATAGAGCTCAAACTTAGGGATTACTGCCTTGCCTACTTGCCTTTGCAGCTTCAGTGCAATAGTCATGGATAGGTACATGCTTAATTGACAATTAGATGCAGATGTCTGAAAATCCCACACTCACGGCTGCTTACAATGTCCCGAAACCTCGAGACTGAAACAAAGGAACCATGACCTCACAGGCCAAGAGGTCAGTTCATCATTGTTTTGATGAACTGCAATTTCTGAACTGAAAAAACAATTCAGTGGAAGTCAGTTTGTCATTCTGATGTTTATGTTTTATGTTATGTGTACCTTTTGATCCGTGCAATTTTTGGTATTTGGATTTTCAGCAGAGATAGAAAGTAAAAGGTGTGTTTTCTGGTTAAGTTTTCAGTTTTAAGAGCAAACTGAATAACTACTTTCTTTGTGATTTTTTGGACTAATTTCTAAGAACTAAATACAAAATACCCCAGAATAGAACATCTTTATCAAGGTTACTGCCAACCATCCAACATGTTTTAATGAGGTTTATATCTATTATTTACACTTGGTTTCAGGGCATTGTGCCTGTTACCGTCACTGCCTGTCCTCCAATCTGCCCTTCTCTCTCTTGTCACTGCTGACTGACTTGATACGGATATTTTCTTACTTATTTGCCGTGTCCTTATAAAACACATTAAAATGACTGTTATGGAGTGAGTTTATTGAATCCTCCCGAAAGTAGCAAGACAACACTTCTGAAGCACAAATAATGTTGTTGTGTAAATGCGTGTGTATGTGTGTGCCGAAAAGCCTTTATAACTTCTATTTATGCTTGCTGAGGCCTGAAATTAAAACCCATTAAAGCATTTCCAACAACCTTCAAATATTGTGTAGAATATGGAAATTAGAGGAGAGATTAGTTGCTGGTAAAATCCCAGAAATTTCCTTTAAAAAAGCCTCTGAGATGGTGAAAATGTTCTAGAGGTTCTGAAATAGTCCACGAGTTCCCCCCCGCCCCAAAAAAAGGGTCCAGAGTTACAGAACAAAGCTCCAGGGCTCCTGACACGGTTACAGAGCTGCTGAGACGAGCAGAGGAAACCCAGGAAGCCACCCGGGCTTCTCGGCAGAGACAGAAAACTCTAATCTGGATCTAAATATACCACAGCACTGCGGGCTGGAGTGTGTGCGTGTGTGTGTGTGTGTGCTGTGTTAGAGAGAAAGAGTGCGTTTGTTTTGCCAAATATCCCTCCAGAGGTTTCAGAATCCCCAACGTCCCCGCAGCTGCCAACCTTCTTTCTACAACTATGAGGAGTAATGACACTGTTTATTTACAAAAACTACTATTTCAAGTATTATAGAACAAAACTAATGTGGATGATAACTGATCACTTGGAACTGGGAGTTCTGTTAATGTGAGAATTGACAGTGTTTGTATTGTGCTGATTGGTGTTTGTGTCTGTCCCTGAACGCGTCTGCATGAATATTCAGCTCCTGTAAGACACTACAGTGTGTTCTGACTGTTTCACAGGAGAGAAGAGAAGGATAAAGTTTGTCCAGGAAGAATCATCTTACTCAGTCCACTCATTTTATATTTACTTATTAGTAATTACAACTTTTCACTAAGAAAAATAGTCCGATTACCTCCAATGCTAGCTAGCTACAGAGCAGCAGCTTGTTTGGAGATAAAGTTACATTACACAGCTCCATTCATTGTTCAATGCAACATAATAGTCTGTTAGATGTCGTCACGCAGAGTCAGACCATTAATCTAACGACTGTCGGGCTTTTGGGGTTCTGGAAGCCAAACGGGTCTCATTCCTGAGTCCAGTGCCTTTGTACCCATGTTTGTTTGTGTCTTTACTCTGTCCACCACTGTGCGCCCAGCATGATTTAATATCGGACAGTGCAACAAATGGAATCACTGACCTCCACGGACGCAACCGTGGCAGCAATTTCACATTTTTCACGGGGGGTTTGACTCGCTAAGTGGACGCAGCGTAATGTGACAGAAAGCACTTATCTTTAATAAGAGCGTCTATTCTTGTCTGAATCATCCAACAGGCGGCTCGCAGGGAGGCGGCGCCCCGCCTGGCTGCTCTCTGCCTCCAGTCAGAATATTGGGCCGTGATTTATAGGAGCCCTGCCGCATGTAACTGTATAATACCAGAATATGAACACATCTAATTAAAAGTCTAACAGCTGCACTTAGACAAATGCAAAAGCAATTCACCGTGCCGCCGTTTTATTCAACTTGATGTTTCCCCAAACGCAGCAGCTCCACTCCAGACGAGCTGGTTTGAGTGTTTAATAAGTACGTGTGAGAGCTCGTAACGATGTTTATGTGTCATTTGGGGTAAATTCCAAAAGCCCGACATAAAACATGTCAGCTGTATTTGACCCTAATGCCTTTAAAGCTCCCATAATGCTCGACATAAAAGAGGAAGACACAAAATATGGAAAACCCCCAAAGATGACTTGAGGAAGAAAACAAAGTGTGTGACCTGCAGTCTGTTTGCTTTGGGATCGAAAATGATGAACATGCTGCATTCACTGCTTGGTGCAGTTTGGTTTCACACAGCAAAAACAATCCAACAGTAAGTACAAGCTGGTGAAGATGCTGCAGTGTTTCAGAACAAAGACGGGATCAGGCTACTGGGAGAGTCGTAGGCACTATTTGGTTCAAGAGTTTGTTTAGAACCGGACCAAGACTACAAGAGATGGCCTACTGCTGTGTTCAGATCGGACCAAAGGAACCGCACAGCCTGACTGAACTGGACCAAACCACTTTGGCGTGACATTGACCATCATGTTGGAGAAACACAACCTAACAATTTGATCTGACCATATAATTTAAACTAATGTGCTTCTGAAGAAATACAACCAAATTTGGCATGAATAAACACACAATTTTACAATTAAACTAAAAATAATATTCCACAAACCGTTTTATTAAGGCGTGACTTTATACTTTTGAGATGTTTTTCACTGTCACTGTGTAAATTTTATACATTTACGTTTGACAAACAAAAACAAACAAAGAGCTCTGAGTTTTATTTGTCACATTTTACAGACAGATAGATATTGAATACAATCAGGAAAATAAGAATAGAAGCAATAAACGGGAGTTACCGTAAACATTTCCCCATAGCGAGCGGTGACAGGAAATTTGCATAGATGTAAACAAACTGAATGAAATGAATACCAAAGGCGAAGAATGGGCCCATCCGTCATGCAAATAAGTGGGTCCAGCGGTTGCAGCCCCTATTTCCTGATAAACAGGTCGTTATTTCCTAAAGGTCCCTACCTCCTGCTTCCATATAATCCATCATTTTGGCAACAAAGACGCCAATTCACCAGCACAGCGGTGCTATTTTCACTGCAAAATATCAGCTGGGAGCCAGGAGAGCACAATAAATGCCTCCATTTCTGTTGATGGCAATACACTGAGGGAGGCTGAATGTATAGAGAGCCAGAGAAAGGAATCAAATGAGCAGGAAGTCACACACACACACACTCTCACACTCAGAGTCACACTCACACACTGAAGTCATGTAATGATGGTCAGTGTGAGTATACAGTGACCTCACAGCAGGGGGTTTGCAGAGGTGAAGGGTGCAGGTGTTTAAATCCCAAATTGGGGATGCAACCTAAATGCTCACATGTAAAACCTTGGGTCTTGGTTGGGAGGAACTAAAGTAGGCCAGTGAAGACCTCCAGTCTCTGGATCTTCAGCATAGGCACACAGAAAGACAGAAGGCCTTGGAGCTTCTCGTCAGGCCACAGTTATGTTTTCTATCTCCAAAAGACTTGAAATGTCATCCAGACCTGAAACAACATCACTGGACCTGACCCCGTTAGAATGAATAGAATTTGGACTCAACCAGACTCGGTTCCCCGAAACGACTGGACCAGGGAAGACCTCTCGTAAAGAATGAATCACCTTGTTATTCAGCTCACTGACAAAGGCCTCCTGAGGTATTTATGGTGCTGCCGTTGTCCAAGTTCTTGTCCATCCTTAGGTAACGGAACACAGCTTCTGCCAGCCAAGTATCCAGCTCTGATAAATGCAGCCAGGCCTCATCTATCTCAGTCCACACACATGCACATACACACGCACACACACACACACACACACGCACACACACAAGCAGCGAAGACGTTCTCCAGTGAGATAATATGTTCCAAACCAGGGTCATCTGAAGACAGACGATCATCGGTGGCCAATCGGGGCCACAGATTTATCTCCATCTCACCTCTGAGCCGTTTGGCTCTGATCGCATCTGAATCCAGTATTGGATCCACTGAGACCCCATTATGTCTTTCAGCTGGTTTGTTCAGCTTGCATTGATTTTTACAAAGAAAAACTTCACATAAAAGAACTTTCTGTTGTGAGTGTGTGAGTACAAAGGCCCCCAGCTGGGTCTTATGCTGTCTTTATATATGCCTGAAAGGCGTGAGAGCATCCTTGCACCCACACATCTGCTCTACGCTGCTTTACTGCTGAATGAAAATAGTGTTTTTTTGTTCACTCTTTTTGCATAATAATGACTAAATGTATCTTATAATGATTCTACCTCCGTAATTTATTATGTTCATGTTCATTTCAAAGTGCCACTAAGTGTGTTTCTTTATTGAGTTATTTTTTATGTATCATTGTTCCACCTCCTTTGTAAAGATTTATTTTTGTCTGAAAGTGCCAGATGTGGGGTTTTTATCCACAATATCCACAATAAACTGATTTATTGGTTAAAATTGAACACTGCATGTTGTGATAAATGCATTTCATTTCAAAAAATCCAACTAATTGATTAATGAAAAAAAGATTGACTGACTAATCTATCGTCATAATATTTTTTAGCAGCAGCCTTTATGTCGTTATATGTGCGCCTGTGAACATCGTGACAGGACGTCTCCTGAGGAGCTGAAGCTGCTCTGGACTGAAACATTTATGAGTCTAAATCATCCTTTGATGGAACAACCAACAAAGCGACTGAACAGTGAGGAAGTTTCCCTAAGGGAGGAAGCAGACAGATGCTAGTCTGAGGTGTCACCAGGTTACCAGATCGCATAGAGAAGAAGGGCAGGAAGGAGGCGAGAAGGTTCACCATGCGATCTCAGAGCTGAACAGAGTGGAGACTAAGTGGAACAGAGTGGAGACGAGCAGCGGAGTCCTCTTTCAGTGTAGCTCTACCTCCTCCGTCGTTGCGTGTACAAAACACACATTCTGTTGTTCCTGTCAACCTCCTCCATGTTTCCTCTTTCTTGTGGATTCTTCCTACACGCCATCTCAGACTGTCACAACCTGCAGCTGCAAAGACAAAACAACTTGTGCTAAACTCCAATGCTGACGGTAAAAATAAGAACATATGCAGCCAAGTATTTAACTTCAGATCTGAACCCTCCTCTGAAGCAGTCTGCCTAAACCAGGAGGCCATCAGCTTAATGACACGGAACGGCGACAGAATGAGGTCATGTTCCTATTTGCAGTTATCATTCTGCCGATATTCGAGGAAATACAATGATGTGCCAACAATCTCTTATTAGATGTGTTCTTTCTCTTCTTCTTTGGTTTTAGCTGGGGTACAAACCGGGTCAAAACCAATGACATAACTAATTCCAAAAGGAAAACTGACTGGCAGTTATGAACATGGAGTGCCAAGACTGGAGACCTCACCTAGTTCTATGCATCTTCACCTAAACTATGGTTAAGCTTCACATCCTCCTACTTCAAAGGGGGCAGCCAGTGTGTGATCAGTCCATTTCCCCTCCACACCTCCTCACTCTCTCTCTCTCTCAGCCTCACACACACTTCCCTCTCACTCGCCAAACACAAACCTTTCATTGCTTTCTGCCAGCGATTCATCTCCCTCTTATAGCCTTTTAACCATCCATCTTAATCGCTCACTCTTTTCCTGCTGGTCACTGGAGCAGATCTGTGAGCTCATTCTCTCCTCTCTCACTCCTCCATCACTTTCCACTCCCACTTCCCATTGGCCATATTGGTGGAGCATCGACTCCCCTGTGAGCGGCTTTCTCTCACTTAATCAGCCTCTTTCTCTCTCTCCCTCCCTCTCTCTTGCTCTCTCGCCCAGGGCCTCCCTCTCTCTCTCTCTCTCCTTTGCTCCACAGATCGGTGGCTGATTCAATCTCGGGCAACGTTGTTTACGAAAAGGCATCTCATTTTTCAGGAGCGTTTGTGTTTAGGACGCTACGAGGTCCATCGCGTTTCATCAATCTCACAGAACGCGGTGGCCCAAGACAAAAATATGCAAGTGGCTATATGTTAATGTAATAACAGCATGACGGACCGTACAGTTAGTCTATACGATGAGCAATGATGTAATCCACTTAAAAGAACATTTATCCATAAATACAAGGAAATGCAATCACTTAAACAGCTAAATAACTGGGATAAATAAAGTTGTAGAAACACTACGAGTATTGTGTATGTATGTATGTGTGTGTGGTAATAACTTCAAGAGGTTTCTGATGATCGTGTTATTCAAATATAATGTCACATTATAAATATATTTACCTCTTATTGTTATTTAGGATCTGTTTGACACCTTTGTAATGTGAAAACTGGTCATTTTACCCTCCAGTCGATAGTTCTGATAGAATTTAATAATAAGAATTCTGTGCTCATATTGATCTTTTGCTTCCCACTCACACACTGGTGCAGGTTCAAAACATGCACAGAGCCAACCTGCACATCAGGAGCAGTTGGGGGTTGAGTGTCTTGCTCAACAACACTTCCACAGGATCCCTAGGGAGGAGGCCAGAATCAAACCGGGGAACCTATCGGATTCCTTTAACCAATCAGCTACATCACTTTCGCGAGAACGAGCACCATCCAGCTGCGACCCAAAACCCTCTGCAGGATACAGACTGTATGTCTGTAACAGAAAGTTTATCTCCACAGCACCCTGGCTCCCTATAAGGGCCACAGCATGAAGCATTAAGTGCTGACTGGCTGCTTTCCTCAGATGGAAGCAGAGTGGATTTCCATCCTAATTGTTTTTCAGCTTCTCCGGTTCAAGCTCACGTTACCCAGATTACATCACTAACAACTCTGGGATACGACATTATTTTCCAAAACATTTCGAGGCCCGGCTTGACTTAATGAACTCGGTGACATTTCCTTTTCCCACACACATTCTGCATGATGGAGCTCAGTTGAACGTTAAGTGTGAATGTCAGACTGTGAGAAAGTGCCGCTCTAAGCTCCTCTGAGCCGGATCAGCTGGTCACAGAGTCCCAGTTGCAGTTTGTTGTTGCCTGTCTGTCTGCTGGTGATTCTGCATCAACAGCTTTTCACATTTCTTAGCAGAAATAAACTGTAATTACTGGCAATCCACAAACAACAAACCGTCTCTTCGCCTCTACAGGAGGAGGAAGCAGGTTTTGGTCCCGAGAGCACCGACGCATAAAAAATCCATTACAAGGCAACATTTGGCGAGATGTTTCAACAGCTGCTTTGATTCTTCTGTCATGGCAGCAGAAAAAAGTTGAATATTCAGCATCTGACAACAGAGTTTTGTTTTGTTTCCTTGATTGATGACACTTTACACCACTGTTGGCAGCTTCCTATACAAAAAAAATGGAAATCCACTTTGCCGTCTCCTGTTGACTGCCAGAGCACGATCGCAACATTACAGCCTTTGTCCTCTGTCACTGTCTCCTCAGTGTGTCTCCAGGAAACTGTCCCTTTCCCTCCATCTGTTTCTCTCTGCAGCCGTCTTCCAGGAGAGCAGGAGACTGCCCGGTGCTGGAACGTTCCTCCGTTTTCCCTTTCAAACCTGCAGCCAAGAGCAGGACAGCAGCCTGAGACGTCTGAGCCCTGGAGCAGCTAAAGGGTCAGCCAAAGCCAACATGTAGAGATGGAAGGAGTAGGTGATTAAAGCAAACGGGGGAATGAGGGAATCGTTGAATCTCTTGCTTTTGATTTGAAGAATTATTTCATCCTCTTGCCCAAATGAGTTCATTTCTAGGGTCTAAGGAGGAGGAGAACTGAGGAGGAGAACTGTTGGCTGTCCCAGAAGAGTGCAGCCTGGCTCCAGTGAACAGGTGGACGGAGCTCCGGGTTCAAACTCTTCCTCCTCAGACGTTCCTGATCTCTCATCTATCCCTCCGTCTCTTTTTTACAAAAGCGTCCCATACAAAGGGATCTGTCTCCAATCAGCCGGTTCTCTCATCAGCCCCTCCTCTCAATTTCACCGCTGAGAGCAGATGAAGAGCTGAGCCGGCGTATGGGGGCTTTTCTCTGCTCCTGCTGAGGCGTATCAGAGGAGGAATCCGTCCTTTCACCAACAGCAGAGCGAGCCAGACTCCATTTAGCTGTATTGACAAATCACTTCCAGCGAGCTTTCATTTCCAAGGCCCGTGTCCTACGAAGGCAGAAGCCTTCAGCGGCTCCAGAGGGATTCATCTTTATTTATTGACTTTAAAAATGTATTAAACGTTAAGTGGAACCGCTTGGGATGTAAAAATGAATCCATTGTTTTTTCACTGAGCTGCTCGCTGACCGTGAGACGGTGGCACACCAGGAACGCTAACTAGGGATGATTCATAGAACTGAACTAATTTAGCTATGATCACAGCCAATTACAGTATAATCAGTCAGGCTCAAACGTGAGTCGCTGCTCTCATTCGACAGAGAGGCTGAGGATACGTATAGAATATAGCCCCGCCCCCCGCTAAGTGACAGGCACTTTGAGTGAAGCACCTTTACAGAGTTAGTTTCCGTTCCTGTTGTGACCTAAAAACGTCAAATTACACATGATAGCTCTCATTACAGCCTCATTACGTTGTGATTATGGGGACAAATTGTGTTTTCTTAAGCTGCACAACAACATCGTCTTATCTCCCGTCGTCATTTAGATCTCAGTCCGACGGGAGGAGAGGACGGACCCGTCACATGCAGCACAATGATGAACGCCTGAAGGCCCCGTGAAAGTAGGTTAGTCCAACTCTTCCTCCTCCGCTCGCAGCACAGCAGGGGTCCTCATTATGTGAGCCGCTTCTATCTGTATGTGACATCTCAAAGGTTTCTTCATTATTTGGTGCCTTTGAGATGAACACGCTCATTTGAAGGCTTGTTTTGATCGCAATAATAATTTAAAAAAGAAGTGTTTTGACATTGAAAGGCAAGAAAAAGCTTTCAGTTCCTTGGCTCCATTTCTGCCCCTGCTTTTAATTTCGACTGCCAACATCCATCTGAATAAACCCGCTCCAAATGTGTTATAATAACAGGAATAAAGCAGCGTCAGGTTAAATAAACGACGGAACAGCCAGAGCAAATACAGACCACAATGAAGTGTGACAGCGGTGATTTAAAGAGCCGCCGTCTCTTTATCTGCAGCAACCGTCACTACGTGGACACGACACATCAGAGACATCAAAGACACACGTATTAGCATGTCAAAGACAGCAAGTCAGACGCACCAGACAGGCCCAGAGTGTGTGTGTGTGAGTGTGTGCACTGTAAATGTGAAGTGTAGACGGAGCAGCAGGAATTTTACGAATACAGACGAGAGACTGACCGCGACTGACCAAATCACAGTCGTAGCGCCCTTAACACAAACGCGCCTTGGAAGTGGCCTGTGTTGTTGTGTGTGTCGTAGAATCCATCGCAACTTCCTCTCATTTCTGCAATCTTGTCTGTCAGCTATGTGAAGCTTGGTAGGAATGCAAACAAGGAAGTCGCAGTTTCTGGGAAAACACTTTCAAATGTAGTTGTGAACTTTGGGCTTGTGTTCTGTAGGTTGTTTCCCTCCGGCCCAGCAGATGTGCTGAGCTCAGGAGCTTTAGTGTCAGTCAGTCGCCACAGACCATGGTGGCTGGTGGCTGATGGCTTCCATTCTTTAACAAACAGCTCCGGTCCGGCGGGAGCTTTGATTCTTTCAGCGCACTGCTAATAAAAGCCTTTTACTTCAGCATCGGGGGCCCGTTTATTACTCGATCTCTGATGGAGTCGAGGCTCTCTGAGGGCTGAATAAATCAGAGAGAGGGAGAACAAAGGAGACGAGAGCTGAGCAAAGGAGACGGCGGAGGAAGAAAAGAGATTCAAATGACCTTCTGGAGTTTCCTTATCTATTATATTTATTCATTCTCAACAAAACAAATAAAAATGAGATATTCATCCGCCGAGATTAAAGGACTGTTAAGCTTTGTCCCGCGCCCGCGCCCGCGCGCACACGCACACGCACACACACACACACACACACACACACACACACACACACACACACACACACACACACACACACACACACACACACACACACACACACACACACACACACACACACACACACACACACACACACACACACACACACACACACGAATAAATGAAAAAATCCCGTGTTCTTCTTTCAGGTCCTCTTATTGGATAAGGGACAGTGTCAAGGTTTCTTTTATTAACGCCGACTTCAACAACGTAGCGTTTATGAAGGTTTTATTTCACATTTTCAAACGGAGCAAAGGGTCATGATCAGCCTAAATGGTTCCTAAGACACGGCGAGCTTTCAACTCACAGTTCAAGGTTTTGAATCAACAACAGCACTAAAGTTAGTCTTCAATATTCACAGTAGAGGAGGCACAAGTATGACACATCATCTCCCATTACATGACATGAACAATGTGTTTTAACACCTTTAACACAGAGACGAAGGGTGGAGGTGGAGCCTAACGGTCCAAAGGAAGTTTATGAGGTCAAAGAGGCTCAAGAGGAATGCTGTGGGCTCTTTTTGTTTCCTTCTCCAATACTAAAGAGTAGAGATATCAGGCAGAACCTCTCAGTCTGCAGAGATCCAGTACTTATCGTGACTCCAGCAACTCCTACTGGTCGTTCAGGGGGATAACATGAGCCTCCCGCAAGGACCACCTAACACAATGACCAGCTCCCAGTACCACAACCTCTACTTAGAACAATAGAAATGACGAGTAACACAATATACAAACTCATTTCACAACTGTGCAATTCATCATGTGGACACTTTCCGAACTCACCAATTAAATCTCTTGGCAGCAAACGATTCCTGTGTTGCTGCTTTTCCTATTGAAACGTCTCGCGACAAAGAAACCCGCGTGCGTGTCGGGAAGTGCGCCTCAGTCTGCCAAGCTCGCCGAGGAAAACGGGAGCAGAACCGTCTATTGTTTATCATGGCGGAGACGTGTCCTCATTATCAGCCTATTAGACAAGACAACAGCTGTTATTTACCTCCAGGCTGTTAGAGACAACATGTCAAATAGTTTGTTACGCAACCGGCTGCCATCAATTTCTCCTCATCAGCGGCACGACTTAAGAGTCTTTCAGCATGGCGCCTTCCCCTTAGCGAATAGGTATGTAGGTATGGAGAATAATTCTGACCTTTGCTGACCGCTAACTAACTAACTAAATGAAGCATTTCAGCAGGTTGACTGAATCTCCAGAGCTGCTGCACAATCACACTTGTGTGTGTCTGCAGGGGTCAGTGCTATAAAAGCCTGGAGCAGCTCGAGCAGAAGGGCGCACATGGACGTCAAAGTGATGACTGCAGTGTTCCCGCTGCCTGCAGAGTCATGGAAATGGACTTTTTATTGTTTCGCTTTGCCACCGCTGCCGTAACCTTACTTATCAGTCAGTGACACACAGACCCGCAGTAATAAAAACACGGCTCCTGCACGTGCGCTCGCACACACAGACAGGATATACACACTTTCTCCAGCAGTTGTTCCTTGTCCATGGCGACGCCTCTGCCCACAAGGCAAACAAAGTCTGAAATAATGTGACAAGGTAAAACTTACAGACAGGGAGCGTGTGTGTGTGTGCGTGAGGGGTATGTGATGTCTGTCGTTACACCCACCCACCCCAACTTGTGTCTCGCCTGCTGTGCTGCTGATGTTGTGGAGGCGCCACAGGCAAGCAGGCAGGAGGCGCTCTGTTATCTTATCTCGCTCCATTGCTGTTCAAACGGCGCTGACGTCCCTCGCTCGCCTTTGCTTGCACGCCGTTTGGAGAGGCTGCGTGTTCATTACAGCGGCGTGCAGACGGCAGAGGAAGGCTGGAGGCTCCGTGTTCTACAACCTTATCAGCCGAGCCAGCGCTTTTCTCACAGGGGAGCAGGAGAGCGGAGCAACACGTGGTGCAGCCGACCGGCGGCTTTGTTCACTTACAAATAACGTGACAAATGAGTACAAAGCTTAAATGAGCCTCAAAGTGGAGCTGTTATGCTCTGATCAGCCAGTTCCCTTTGTTGATGCAGCTAACAAACCAGTTTTTCCTGTTGAAATTACATCAGATAGCAAATAGAGGTGAGCACGTTGGAGGATTTGACCTCAGACAATACAATAAATGATCTACATGATTGTCAAAGTGCCGGAGAGGTTTTATGGTTTTATCAATGTATATATGGTCCATTCTGATGCTACTGATACTCTTGTATATAAACCACAGAAGAGAAAAAACATTTGAGAGCTAATATTTACCTTTTGTCTGCTGTCAATTTTGTTAAAACACCACTGACAACTTTTGGACTGAAGGTTTCAATCTAATCCTGTGTTTAAATTTGAATCAGACCAATGACTTAATGAATCAATCAATCAATCAATGGGGAGGCAGTAGTCGAGTGGGTAGAGCTTCCGCTTAAGAACCGGAGGGTTGCCGGTTCGAGTCCCTGCCGAGGTGCCCCTGAGCAAGGCACCGAACCCTCAATTGCTCCCCCCTCTGCGAAGGGTGGTAATAAATGTAATGTAAGTCGCTTTGGATAAAAGCGTCTGCCAAATGATCGTAATGTAATGTAATGTAATGTAATGCCGCCAGGATATAAATGGTGTATTGTGAGGTGATTGGTACGTTTGTGTGTTTTTCATAGCAAGAGCATTTTTTTGTTTGTTTGGATCACGCAAAAACCACAATACAGCATGACTCATGTTGAGTTTGGGTTCCAGGCTCTAAGCTTCTGAGTTTCTGTGATGAGTTCATGTTTGTTTGCAGAGCAGAGGCTGAAGAAGTTTACCGTCGTTTCCTTCTGAGATCCTACCAAGCGGCGGAACTTTATGACCTGTGATTACGCATCAAGTTCACCTCCAAGTCAGATTCATTACGGGCAGCAGGTGTTGCCAGACAAACTCATATTCCCGCCTCACCTCTGTGCCATTTCATCATGCGGTCCTCTCTTATGTGTAATGCTTTATTGGGTCAGTTCTTTCAGGACGATGAGAAGAGCTCCATCTGCATTCTACTGTGTCTATTCAATATCAGAATCAATGAAGCAATCAGGGGAAATCTCAGCGCACACACACACACACACACACACACACACACACACACACACACACACACACACACACACACACACACACACACACACACACACACACACACACACACACACACACACACACACACACACACACACACACACACACACACACACACACACACACACACACAACTTCCCCTGCACTCGTGCACTCCATGCTAATGTCGCTCTTGCTTCTGCCGCTCTTTAGGTCGGCGCTGAATTCAAACAGATTCATAGGTCGGAAGGATCTTTGTCAAAACAAAATTAAGTGTCTGCTGGAAAGCGAAAGACGAGGACGGCGGGACGTGCTGAGACACAATGAAAAGTCCTTCACACTGCAGCGAGACGCCTGGATGAGTTGGACGGGTGAGGATGATTGAAAAGCTGAAGAGACGCAGAGAGTGAAGGCGAAGAGCAGGTGAGGAGGAGGGGGATGAGAGCCAGAACAACACTCTGCACCGACAGGCAATATCTGATAGGGAAGACAGAATATTGCATTAAATCTGAAGAGCCGATCACGCGTCGCCTCATCAGTCAGCCACACGCTGCACCAGCTTATCAAGATCGAATCCCTTTGTTCAATATCTACAGCAGAAACCCACAACATGTCACACACACTCTCAAGTCTGCTGACAAATTCCATTAAATGTCAATCAAAATAAGACAGAAGAAGAAGGATGACCTTATAGGTGCCACACTCAACCCGCAAAGATAAAGCAAGATGAAGAGGAGGCCCGTATGTGCAGCTCAGCCTCTTCCTCTTCCTCTGCTCAGCATCTTGTTTGGTGTTGTTGGAGTGATACTACAGAACATGAGGGTGTCTGCCAAGGTTACTGACGCTGCTCCATCATTTGTTGCAGCATGCTGGAGATATTTGTCGTCCACTTATCACGTACGAATGCCTTAAATGAAACGTACTGTACAGATCCATTACAGTTGGCTCAGCTGTTACATGTTCAAAAGCAAAGGGAAACATTTTCTGAAGCATAGTGAACGTATTTGCATCCAACCAAAATGTCATGTAGAGGAGCTTTAATATGTGTTTACTACAGGGATCCATAAAGGTCAGGAGCATCTGTGTGTGAAGCTTTTAAGTGCCTGACATTTGATCAATTCTCATGATATGATCAGCTGATCTCTGCTATCTGCTCCAAATGTACGAGCTCATCCAGACGGAATTCAGATCAACCCCAGACTTTGGCAAAAATCAGCGGTAAGATCGGAGTTAAATCGGAGTTTATGCCTGATGTGAGCAAAAGAATCTCCCTCCGTCTAAAGCGAAATTCATTCCTAAGATACTTTTAATATCTACTATGACCTTTTCTGTTTATTGTTTCCCTGCCGAGCAAACATCAAATATTCAATCCATACAGAGACACGAGTGTGCATTAGCAAAGGGCATTAGAGATGTTTCCTATGATGAACAGACGTGAATAAGGGAGGTTTGTTCTAATTAAAAATCCCTTTAGTGCAGCAACATTATTATTCATCAACTCTACTGAGGACGATGTCATCTTTCAAGTTGGTCCTCTCTCCTCGTAAAGGCCTTCAGACCGATTCCTTAACATCTGCCGACGCCAAAGAACAACAGAATTCACACTGATCTGGCTGCTTGAGTTGCTTTTCGAGCCCCAAATTCTTACTTGGGAAGACGAGTTGGACAACCAATCACATCAAGTATATATCAATGTTTGCCAACTAGGGGGGAAGAGTAGTGCACCAATAACAGCAAGCGCCGCCCTCGGCTACACAGCTACCAAGTCCGAACACCCATTTGCATCCTGCATTGCTTAAAAGTTTGTTGAAGAGTCGGCAGCTACAAGTCACGGCCGTCATAGAAACTAATTAAGAACCTACACAGCTGAAACCCCAGTGGAGCAGCTGCATCATGTAATATATGTAAAGTGCCTCAGTGTTTCCACAGGAGTGTACAATTTATACAGCATCAGCCTGATTATCCAGCACCGGGCCTTAGAATTGTAATGCCTCAAGTCCAAAAATTAATTTAGATGAATAACTTGGGGTAAAAGATAGAATTATTAAGGTAAAATGCAGGAAGTTTGCTTCTAAATGTAAAGAAATCGAGGTTTTATTGGAATGACAGAAAGTAAAACCACACAGCAGGAATCTTCTTCTTCGTGACTGTGCATTTTTAATCTTATTCATAATCTTTGGGTCCGTGCTGCCGAAAGGGTCAGAGGTTAAATCCGTGCGATTTGTCACAAGACAAGAATGCTAATATGACTTAATGAGGCTCAGTTTGTCCCCGGAGACTCACAGACGAGCAGGTCGAGGAATTCAATGGCGAACAGCTTCAGTGAGCACCAGCATGTTTCTGCTCCCAGCCCGCCTGAGGGTTTGTCAGGTTTGGTCACCGTATGTTTACAAGCTCGTCCATCAACCTTTGATTTGGTTTCATCTTCAAGCCACGGGCGACAGCGAATAGTTGGAACCTCGTGTGAAATGGTGCGTGTTTTGTGTATGATTGTGTATCACAGTGAAGATGAAGCAGCAGGGATGATGATGATGATGATGATGATAATGATGATGATGTCCCGTCTCTTACCCGTTCTCTCTTTTGTAACCCCTCTCTCCTCCTGCTAAAGCTCCAGGTGTTACCCGTGGACGACTCTGAATGGTAACTATGGCGACGCACACACACACAACTGCCGCGCCGTACTTTTATCACATCACCCTCATCATCACCCTCATCATCATCATCGCTTTCCCTGCCGCCGTGGTCGAGATTGCTGGATGGCTCTCAATCTGTGTTGGGAGTCTGATTTGCATAATGCGAAGAACGGCGCCGCGCTGAGTGAGTACAGGCCACCGGGGGCGCCGCTCCACTAAAAGAGAAACCCCAGGCTGATGTAAAACCTCGCTAATTGAAAACGGATGGAAGAAGGGTCAGTTAGAGAGCTGAAGGGTGTGTGTGTGTGTGTGTGTGTGTGTGTGTGTGTGTGTGTGTGTGTGTGTGTGTGTGTGTGTGTGTGTGTGTGTGTGTGTGTCTAAGTCTGAGAGAGTGTCTTGCTTTCTCCCAGGAGTTTTCCACCTATTGCAAACATTGACAGATAAACTTTTAGTCAAACTTTCCCTCTCCTCTTCCAGCGTCACGCTTCATTGTCCCTCATGTTCCGTTACTGGCAGCCGCAGCCAAAGGAAGCGGACGAGAGATTTCCACTGGGCTGAGATATGAAGACGGCAAATGAAAAATAAGGTGTAATGGAAACACCTTAAAAAATGCGAACACACTCTCACAACAGGTGTGTTTAGTAGAGACTTCAAGTCGTGGAAATGATTCAACACACTAATGGAAACAAGGACTCGTCTCGACAGTTGTTTATCACCAAATGTTCAAAGTATTTCTCTGTTCGATATTACGCAACACCTCACTCCTATTGATCCGGTGCGTCAATACGGCTTAACTGCATTTTTTAAATCACACTGAGAGTGAGGAATAATACTCCAAATCAGGTCTGTGGCCCGGTGCCTTGCTCAAGGGCAGTAGTAGAGTAAATCACTACACAGGCGTTTTTGGAAGAAACCTATGCAGACACACAGGCGGCATGGGATTCAAACCCTGGACCTTCTTGCTGTGGTGCAACATGAGGTTCTAATCAAATACATACAGTTGTTATCATTCAGAATCGTCTCATTGTGATTGAAATTCCTTTAAATGAAGTGAACAACTAACCTCTGCTGCTTGAAAGGGAAACTGTACATGTGTGTATACTGCATATACGTATATATACACACACATACAGTGGCAGGGAAACAATTCAGTAGGAAACGGCATCTCAAATCCCTTAGCGGAGCCAACGATTTATCACGCGTGATCCACAGTCGCAGGGTGGGATTACATTTGGAAATGCTCGGCATGCTGGACTAAATACAGCACACGTAGACGCCACGCATAAGCTTTCCTAAACGTGATCCTATAGCACTCAACACGTAAATAGCTGCTATTCCAAAGCTTGTATAAGGGTGTTAATGCCAAAGTGACGCAACTCGTCCGCCTCTCTTACGTCTCCGTTTGCTTCTGATGTGAAGGGATTCTTTCACTTCTTGGCGTCATATTTGTGAACATACTGGAATTCCGCCCGGTTCCCCGGCAGTCTGGGAATACGTGGTTGCCATGTGGATGTTTGCAGGGGAGGAATTCACACCTCGTTATCTTGTTTTCTCAATTTCTGTCCCTGGACTCAGTTTTCCCAGGGGTGCGCTCGTCTGTGCTGCTGCCGTTATGAAGTCACCCAACACCCAGCAGGTGTTTGGAGTGAACCGCTGCTGCTCCCGCGTAAGAAAGGAAGGTTTGGAACCGCAGCGCCGCGCTGCCACAGGGTTCATCTGCAGGTATCAGACAAAGATGCACCAAAAGCCACAACAAAGCTGCTGAAACCTGCCCGTGTCTGCAAACAAATACATGTGTAATATGAAGAAAAGAGGGCAAAATACAGCCTGAAGAGCGTCAACACGGATCAAAGCATGTCCAGGTTGCCGTTGTGTTGCATCATACAAAACGGTTGCAGGGCTAGGTTTGACATTTTCTGGCTGAAGCCTTGAACAGCAGCAGACACATACAGTACATGTGGATAACAAAGTGCTCGCAGGTCTAACCGTGCTTCATTTGTGTGTCTGCATAAGCATGTGGACATTGCTTAGTCTGTAATAGGACAAACGCCTTCACGCCGAGTACGTTTACTCAGCGTGTAAAGTGTAAAGTCACAGTCATAAACCTGTGACTGATGTTATACACTTTCAGACGCAGACTCCTGTGGATTCTGTACATAAATATCAAAATATATGGCTCAATGGCAGTAAGTACAAGTCTTGAGTGTGTGTGTAGTGGTACCAGCTACCTTGTGTTCATCTCTCTCTCCATATGGTCGCTGTGTTACTCATCCGGCCCCCCTTGGGCGCACACAGCATGCTATACACTTCACCGCTAATCCTGAGAAAACAAAGCTGACCTCTAATTAACACCCAGGAGGGGAAACCTGCTCGCTCGCTTCACTTTCCCCATTTACTTCACTTATCTTAAGCGTTAGTAACGAGCTGCGGTATGCAGATCGACTCCCGCATCATCCCCTTGCTGCTCCTGCATCCACCAGTGTGTGGGTGATGTATGGACCCATTTAATATCCTGAAAATGTGTAGGAGACTATACGGCCTCCCCATTATGAAGAGCGCATTAGTCCCGATACGGCAGCCCGACCTGTCCTGACAATCTACCTCCTGACGGATGGAGGGACGCAGGGCCAAGACGTTTGGCCGTGACACAGGGGGGAGGGGAGACTTGTCTCACATATGGACAACGTTGAAGTAACAAGGTCAGGTAACAAATGGGCTCCAGGCTGTGTGACTGCAGGGGAGTCATAAGTCAGAAATGAGACTTAATTAGAGTTCCAAGTGGTTTTCAATTCGGGTTTTGGGCTTCATAAAGAAATACAACACCGGGCCGTGGGTTTGGACTCGTGACAGGAAATAAAATCCAAAAACTGACATATACAAGTTTCGCATTTTGCCAACGAGGCACCAAGCTGGAGCGCTGACACGATTAAGCACACAGAGACATTAACGTCCCTGTAATACATCAATCGGGGCGTAGCTGTAGCCATACATCAATGCTGCCGACTTATTTGACCATTTGGTTGAGTTTGATGTCACAGGTTTGGGGGTTTATGGTGCACAGAGCTTCTAGTATCAAATATGGATTTAATGTAACTTTGTCTGAGCTTAATGCAGCAGGGTTCCTTTCAATAACTGCATTTATTAATTAGTTTTGTTGCTATTTAATAAAGAAAGTACTCATATGCAGCTTTACCATGAAGAATCTATCTATTAAGTCCGTGTTGATACTTAGTGTAGATTAGCTATCAAACAGACGGAACAGGATGATATTTTTCAATGCTCCAGTGTATTGATCCTGTCTCGATACTCCTGCAGTCTCAGACCGTGAGGTAACTGCGACATTATGCAGACTCAGTAAGTGTGTTTTCCATCTAGTTTGATGCACAGATGGCTCCGTGCCAAATAACAGGTCAACAACCACATACCACTGTATACACACAGAAAGTAATGAACGAACGCACACACACATACATTACATTCTGTACACACACGCCTACGCAGTGCCACACAGATTCCACCCCGAAATCAAACAGATTGCATTCATGCCTTTATGTATTCAGGAATGCTTGGCTTGCACCAAAGTCATTTCAGTTACACACACAAACCACCGAAACACGCACACTGCACGAGGAGGAATGATAATAGAGAAAGAAGATTCCCGTGTCTGCTGTGGAGAGTTGCTGTTGCAGAGAAATTCAGGGGTGTTTTAGGGGACTCTGCCAGGTAACAAGCCACGCCCTCTTCACACAGCAATTGACCAGGTGGTGTGTGTGTGTGTAAGAAGGGAAATCTGACCCATTTCTTATCAAAGATGAGTAAAACACGGAATCCACATACTCCCAGGCATCAGGTCGTCTGCTGAACTAGGAGTCTGTGTGTTTCCCCCCTTTGGGAGATTAATCGTGTTGAGTTTATGACGGCAAAGGGCGATGGGAAAGCGCACAAACACCTTTATCTTCCCACTGGATCTCCAGACGCTTCAGAGGTGCTGGAGGTGACCTGCTGCTTTCTAATCTCGCACAGCCCACGTGATCAGATTCAGCTCAAACTTTCCTCTTCCTGAGCCTAAACTCTTACAACATCTGACTTTTTGCAGTATTGAATCCATACATATTCAAAATACAGGAACATAAAGAATCGATCCTTCACCACCAAAGTTGATGTGGTGAACTCATTTTCCAACCAAAACTCCAGGCGGGGTTTTGCTCAACATCTTATTCACACATAATTAGAAATGCAAACAGACCCACAACTTCCATCTATTAACAGTGACAACAGATTTGAGTTTAATTAGAGCAATCGAGAACAATACCAAGCAATCCAGGGAGGAGGAGGAGGAGGAACAACAAGGCTTCTTCTCCTGGCTAGGTACTGGTCAAGGTTTTATACCGACTTGTAATAACAAAAGAGAGACGCTAAGCAGTTTGGAGGAGAGAGTGAGACGGGCGGAGAATTTAGTACACAAGCGCAGACGAAGGAGATTACATATTGTTTTGGTTGAGTTGGATAGTTGGAGTGTAAAGTGAGGAGGAGCAGGAGAGGATATCACTGCCAAGTAATTATATCGTACAAAGCACTTACAAGCCACTTAAATGTCAAGCCTCTGTCCAATCCGCCTGCGTCTGTGATATAAAAAGGCTCCCATCCAGGGGTGGATGTTACCGGCGAGGCCTCCGGGGCTTAGACGAGCGGCCCCCCGTTGTTGTTGTTGGCACGGCGACCTGCGCATATCCGCCTAATGAAGCGCTCAAGTGTTCCAGACGCTCTGTGCGAAACACCGACCCCACCAGGGGAACCAGGCGGGACGTGTCGTGTCATTTCTCAAATTGGATTTCGTTTAGCCTCTTGTTTGGGCTCACAGCAGATTGATCGACTGTGTGGCTCCTACGACCCTCACACAGGAAACAGGTAAATAAAGGCAAAATGAAACTTTTAATCTGCAAAATCATCAGTCGCTCCTGTCGTGTTTCTTTCAGGGAGTTTACAAGCTTTCCTAATGGCCTAACACGTTTCTGAACAACTTCCATTTCAATAGCAAATGTAGCTTACAGGCATAAACCTCTGGATTGGAACAAAACATTTGAGATAATGTTCAGTGTGATCTATGCTGATGGCTCCACAGGAAGTGAAACTGCTCACCTGTCTTATCAGGCAGGACTTAATGAGGGTCAATGTACAGAAGCTGGACTCGCACAGCTGCTGAGAGGAAACGATGCAGCACTTCCCCTCCTGGCTTATCAACATGACTTCCTGTATTATTCAGGAAAGCAGAAGAGATCGTTAAGCAAACAATCAAGTCAACACCACAATTGGAACAAAATGGGCATAAACTGACGTAAGCTTTCTACGAGTAGTAAAGCCAGAAGATTCATAATGGTGAAAATAATTGTTCTGACCTTCTACCAATGTTCTGTATCATCTTGTAGGACACTACAGGGCAGAATCCCGTGGTTGTCCGGGTCAAGTGGCGTTTGCTGTCTAAGTTCCAGGCTTATGAAATGTCTCTCCCTGTATTTTTGCTGCACTGCAGCAGCATTCAGCCGGGGCGTAATTGTGAAACAGGGCCTTAGGTTTTCAAGACAACCTGCCATGAAAATAATGTCTGGAAATGCTGAGGCAAGGATGACGCAACTTCATGTGCAAACAGAGTGAAACGGTGGTGAAGAAGAGAGCAGCTGGAACCTCTGAGGGTGCTACAGATGGAAAAGTCTCTACGGACCAGGAAGAACATCCAGCACGTCCAATCAATCGCTGGGGTTTGTAATCACCTTATTCATTCCAATGGGAACATTTGCAGTGAAATGTGAGTCACTGTGAGCACAGAGGAACTCACAGGAGGATCACAGGGTACCGCAGGAACACGGAGGTTCAAGGTCACTTTGAGCTTATTTGTCATGTGTTTCCATGAATGCGGTAACTGAATTAATTGCTGGTAATTAAGCCAGAAGGTTGATCGAAAAAAATTAATAAACAAATGATGGAGGGTAGAAGAAAGTTTTTATCAGAATAAAATCGTTTAATTATGAATTTGTGGAAGGTTTCAATATTGTATTTAATTTTACAAAATTCTCGGAAAACAGTGGAGTGGCAGAAAATAATCCCTGATTGATTCCACTTGACTTGACTTTATACAGACTACTATTCTTTGTCCCTTTGTTGAGCAGTTCAGAATTTAAGAACAGTAAAGAAAGCCAAAGTCACTGAAGATTAGAAATGCAAAGAACCTTTACATTACAGCGCATCAATGGATATATGACCTATAGATCATCACTCACTGTTATGCTGCGACACGCCTTGCGGAGGAGGAGGAGGAGACTGCAGGCGGAGGAACACGTGTCAAGCGTGTCAAGCGTGTTAAGCGTGAAAACCATCCGACCCGTCTGAAAGAAGCTTAATTGCGAGGTCACTGAAATCACTGCAGCCTCAGCACCATTCAGACTAATGGAGCAGAACATTAACACCATTGTTGTGAGGAACCAAATCCTGTGATTACACACTGATGGTGTTAAGTACTTTCAAGTGCCGCATTCAGAGGATATTTACCAGCCAAATGACTGGTTACACTTCACAAGGATTCTATTCAGATGCTGGCTAGTGAGTGCAGATTGAAACGCTCTCAACCCTAAAACGGCCTAAACCATCCTTATTCCTGTGTCAGTCAACAAAAACAGGATTTCGACACTTAAATCACGTACTTGTAAGATTAACAAACAAACTCTTGAAGAAGGTCCTGGGTTCAAATCCAGTTTGGCATGTTCTGTTCAGTTGGCAAGTTGTGTTGTTTTGGTCAAAGTCATGAAGGGCCAGATGAAGGGTAGACAATAAACGTTACTCTTTAACTACAACACATCCTGTTTCAGTGATTTTACCTAAAATCACAGTTTGTTTCTGTAGATCAGCTTAAATAGCAACACCAAGAATTTGCCTTAAAACTCCCGCTCAGGCTCTGATGCAAACCTGAGTCTAGATCATCAATCACTGCCTGGAATAAATTCTGATAAAGAGGCGGCAGCAGCTGATTCTACTGGGGTAGGAGCTTACAAAGTGACAAGGGGTCAAAGGTCGCAATGCGGATCGTTCAGTTGCTGAGCTGAGTGGGCCTGGAGTTCTCGAAGCCGCTCTCACCCACCCTGACACCTGCAGCATTAATTAATTTCTAATTAGAAATACAAGGTTCAGTCTCACTCACCTCAACACAATCAAGCAGTTTAAGCCAATTTCTGTTATTACGACTGGAAACTAGCCAATTTATCATCCATGAATTGCTATTCACAATACAGAAGAAACAATGATGGAAACCTGAAGAGGAGCAACAAATAACCTGAAAATGAATCAACGCGGCGCCGGTGTGTGAGCTGCAGGACCTGGTTTGGTCGTCATTAACAAGCAGAAGGACGCAAGTGAGAGTTGGTGGATAATTACACGGATTCACCAAGACATCACGGCCACCATTTATCATCATTTTAAGGGGAAGGCGACGGATCGTATACCCCCCCTCCCTCATTAGCACACAATCTGTCTTTTAATAGCCAGCCAGAGAGGGAGCACAGCCGCCACACAGGCCCCGGCACCCTCTAATAAATCCTCTCACGTCCTTACACATTAACCAATACCATCATTCATGCGGTTCAAATGACGAGAGTCGGGGCCGATCCGCCAGCCGCTCCGGCGTGAACACAAGGAGCAGAGAGTCGGTGTGATTTGGAGGGTGTGTGAGTCACGCCATTGTTTTTGCAGCCACGACTCAGACTTCTCCTGTTATGCATTGAGGGTACGACTACAGACTGAACAACAATCGAGAGGACTCAAAGGTCGGAGACGTAGGTGAAATTAAACTTAATTAAAAGTCCATTAATATCCTGAACAAAGCTCCGTTCTTTAAAGTCTGAATTTGGCCACAGGCGCTGAAATAAATCAGTGGAATTAATTAAAGAGCAGTCAGAGGGTCACACCTGCCTTAATCAGCCACAGACTGAAGGACTGAAACGGCCCTTGAGCGGGAAACTCTGATCGGGTTTTTCCTGAAAGACCCAGGAATATTCGGTTTGAGACGTCGGCACATGAATCATATTTTATCCTGCAGCTTCTCTGCTCACTGAACAACCTGCCAAAGGTGCCGACACACTTCAAAGCTCCACAAGAGTTAAGCTCATCAATATTTCAGCCATCGGATCCTGCGTTTTGGCTCTGAGGAAGTGCTGTCAAACGCCCAAACTGTACATCCTGTGAAGTTCTACTGTATTGGATGCAACAGCCAGTAACTTTGCCAACGAGAAACAAGAGCTGAGATGCTACAGCTTTTCTGTGCTTGCGAAGAACTCATCCTTAGGGAGGGAGTGAGACGCTTAGACATCAGGAGGGAGTTCGGAATAGAACCGCTGCCCCTCCAAAGGGGCCCACTGAGGTTGTTCTGCAACGCGTTCTAGCCTCTAGGTGTTCTAGATACATTACACCGGACGGAGAGCAAGGTGCAGACCCAGAAAACACCAGAGGGACCACGTATCCTATCCAGCCCGAAAACATGTTTGGAGCTACAGAAATATATAACCAGAACATATAGCAAAGACTGAACCCTGGTAGTTCTATCAATGTCTATCCTTACGCTGCATTTTTGCCTTAATCGCAAAAACGGATTTCTGTATTGTGTGCATGTAAACATACAGCCAGACTGCGGTCCAGGTAGCAGCGTAGACCCATCAGCCTCTCCCTCTCTTTGCTTCCATGGCCACCAGTAGAGAGTTCACTCCCAGATTTGTGGCATCCGGGGGTCAAGCAAGGTGGAGGTTCTGTCTGGCAGGTCTGAAATGTGCAGAGGCGCGGAAGGTTTCACCTCGTTGGGACTAATTAGGGCTGAGTCTCCACTGAGGGACGGTAGATGGAAGCCAAGAACAGCAGCTTTGCACTGTGGGGGATGTACTCAGGCGTTTGTCAACTTAAAGTATCGAAAATATCTGAAAGGAAGCTTGAAGAAGAGGAGCCATGCAAAATTCACCAGTCTGCCGCATTCAGAACAAAACGAATGCGATTCATTTGTTGGAGCAGCAGACGGAGTGTAGCTTTGTTTGTTTGCGGCTCTGAAATCTCTGTCAGCATCTCGCCTATGTTTAGGGCGGAAGGACTAAGCGTTCCTCGCACACTTCCTCCCCTCCTTCCTTTCTTTCTTCCTTCAAGGCTGCAACTTGTTGTGTTGCGCTGCTTTCCAAAAATAGATCAACGGGACTGAGAGAGTCTGGAGAACAGGGGCTCTTTCTCCTGTGATGTTTGAAGTCCAAAAGTGATGGATCGTCTGTTTACAATGAAGTTCCTATACACAAAGTGGTTTGAGTCTTTAAAAAGCATGCCTAACAAACAACACACATCAATGTTTCCATCACGTTGAAACCTGAGATTCGACTCAAAGTCCTCGGAATATGTTTAGATAATTCTGACGACATTGGGTCTAATGTACAAACATACATCAGGTTCATTCACATGTTGTGCAGTGGAAGCTCACCGCAACCTTTACATGTCTCAATAAATCAATGTAAAATTGGATCATCTCAGCCCATCAGTCAGAGTTGATTTGATTTGTGCCATTTCCATTCTCATTACTGTGCATTCATGACATTTGAAGGAAAAACAAATCAAATCTATGCATAAATGGCAGCATGACAACATACTGAGGGGTTAAAACGCTCACAGTCCCACTGAGCGGATCAGGCAGAGCTCAGGCCCCAGGTATTGTTCTACCATTTCCTCCCTTCAAGTCCTCTTCCTGAACACACACACACAGCCAGCCCAGAATTCAACAGAGAAGGGGGGAGGGGGGTCAATGGAAATGTTGACTTTACACACATCCTGAGCATTAAAAAACAAGTCTCACACACACACACACACACACACACACACACACACACACACACACACACACACACACACACACACACACACACACACACACACACACACACACACACACACACACACACACACACACACACACACACACACACACACACACACACACACACACACACACACAATTCCCATTGGATCTCGTTATGTGTACAGTCTGTCCGTCTGTATGCTGGTATGTTTTAATGATGCACTTTATTTTCAGCGCGGTTTGGTTTTCAGTTTATTTGGTTCTGTGCTGACTGAGGGGGAGTCGCTGGGCAGTGAACATTAAGCTCTTACACTCCAGGCCTTTATTCTTTAGTACAAAGGTTCCTTACGTCCCAGGGGTTTAATATCCGTGCATATGCTGATTCCATTCTCTTCTGTTGGCCACTGGGAGCTGAAAGTTGCCCAACGGGACCACAAACGCTCAGTGGTGACCACCAAGCTGCTGCACTGGAGCTAATATGCAGCAGGTTCAGAGCTCAAACCATATGGCCACGGCTCATTACAGCGTTTCCTACAGCATGTGTGTATTTATGGTTTCTCCCTCTCAAAAAGGTTTCACTAAAATGTAGAACATAAGAGTTGGAACATGTGGCAGAATGGTGCGTTCAGGTGCAATTGTACATACTACATTTACAAGCATGTACAAACTTTCTTAATTGATAGTAAGATAGATAGATTGACATTGGAATTAGACTAAAATCAGTGTAAATTATGTGATTATGGATTACATCACTGTTCCTCTGTCCCATTCTCTCTCTCTCCCCCCTCCCTCCCTCCCCCTCTTCTCTTTCTTGAGTTTTATCACAGCATGAAGCCATGACGTGGCTCCTCAGACTGTTTTCGTGTGCACAAGCAACCCCCAGCTAAGGAGATAAGAGGCCCACATCACTGAGCCACGCCGCCTTGATCTGATGGACACAAACTCTCCGGCCCGTTAAATGTTTGATCAGACATGTTCTATGCTATGACTCCACGCTCTCTGATGTTGCCTTACTAACGGGGCCGTCGGCCTCTAATGATTCCGGATCCATGGGGAGACTGTTGGTTGCAAGTTAGTTTTGGAAACTTCTGCCGGGGTTAACAGAGTGCAGTGGAGGTCTGGAGTTGCCCTCCAGTTGTTTGGATTGTGACAGAACTCTGAGAGAGCGAGTGAAGAATCCTGATGAGGCTACTAACACGCAATTTCCTTCACCAGCCTGAGATAAATCCTTCAAATCGGATCCAGAAAATGATGAGAAAATACTCTAATAGTAAACAGGTAGCAGCTACTACATATCGGCTTCTGCTTGAGGTTTGATACTATCGATGGCGTGTAAATGTTAGTGAGGTGGCTGAGCGTCTCTCTGACCTCCTGAACCTGTGCGTGGACGACTGGAGGCATCAATCATAACAAACAGCACCAGCTCGCAATGTCAGAGGAATGATCGGTCATAACGGGAGGCATAAAAGCGGTGAAAGGGCAGGAAAATGATCATCAGGCTGTGCAGATGATGTAAGCTGTGACACATTAGAGCCCTGAGCCACACGTAGAGCTGAAGTCAAAGGCAAAGTAAAGAATGAGCGACTTTATGCCTTTAATGGCTCTTTGGTTAAGAAGGTCAATGCGTTCCAATAACAGATTTTTTTTTTTTGCTGGCTGTTCCAAACTGTCCCTGCCAGCTCTGTGCCTTCTCCCCCCCCCAACATCTGAAGCCATCATTTCATTTTCATAAAGAACCATAATGTTATTGAGCTGCAAAAAAAAAAAACGGAACATCGCTGAGCGTTTAGCTAATAAAAGCTGGCAGACGTCCAGGACAGACTGGAGCCATAAAACTCGACCGGACGTGAACTTCAGACACGACCCGCTTAGAGTGAAACTATATCCAGCAAAATGTGTCACATTAATGGAAATGAGGCAATTTCTCAAAGCTGAAACACTGAAAATGTGTCTGGATTTGGTTTGACTTCATTGTTATAAATTCAGACAGAACACGTCGCTCTCGTATTAACAGCTTCACTGGATCGCTTTTCATCAAACTTGACCTTTTTCCGAGCGCCGCAAAAAAAACAAGTGGCGCCATGATGATATGTTCACATAATCAGGCCGCTAATGAGCCGATTTAACGCTTAATTAGTAAATAAGTGTTCATCGACAGACGCTGAGTCACCAGCTGATGAAGCGCCGTGCGACCTCACGGAGCCCTGCAGTAAATCCTGTACATGGGAGGGTGGTGATGTCGCTGAGTCACAACGGCTCGGGTGAGACGCAGCGAGTGGTGACATTAAACTGGAGTCCTTTATATGGAAATGTGTGAGGAAGCGTTCATGAGCCAAACATTAGCATCAAACTACAGGTCTGATCCTGAAGTAGGAGGTAGGAAGCCTGTGAGTGACAAACGGGAGGAGCGACTTCAAAATCTGCCCCCTTAAACCATTAAAATGTTTCAAGAAATGAATCATTCCCTCTATTTAAATGCAAAGTTATGCAGAAATATGCCAAAGCAAATCAGCTGATTATGATCCAGAGGAATGTGGCTTAGTTTCGTCTCTACTTCTTCCTGGTTTCTGCGTAACTGATGTGTAGCGTGTGGACCTGCAGCCTGCCCGGTCTGAGCTGGCGTGGAGCCGCTGGCTGCTGCCCAGCACCAGACTCACTGTGTCACTCACACATTCTAATGGCGAGGACACACACACTCACCAGCAGTTTGGCCTCATTGATTTTCGATTGGGGAGTAATACAGAAACGAGAAAACAATCCGACCTCAATAAAATGCAAATGAACACATTATTAACACAATCTGAGGTGAGATTGCAGCCTGGCAGCCCACAGTGAGGGGAAGGTGACATGATCCATCCCTTCACCGACACATCACTCCATGTAGGGGGCGCTCTACTGAAACATGGAAGTGCTGATATTCGAGTAGATAAAAGTTAAGTTACATTTAAGTTGTTATCTGAAAACATTTTAGCAGCAAAACCAATTTTGCTTAGATATTTCTTCTTTAACCCGAGTTTAACTTCAAGGTTCCTTATCCTCCGCTTCCAAAAAACACACAAGAGCAGCATAATACACAATTAAAGTGCAGCTGGGAAGACAAGAGACGCACCAACGCAAACATGAACTTATTCAACAGAATCCCCAAGGACGAAGGCCTCAGAGGGGCCCACTGGGCGCCAAAACACGTGAAAACTCCAACAGAAGTTTGAAAAAGAACTGAAGCTGCGTCTGTGTTTACACTTAATCCAAACCACCTCCGGCACCCAGATGATGGATGATCAGGGTGGAGAGAATCGGCCTCTCTGCTGCTTTACTGGAGCTGAATCAATTAAGCAACACAATCTCCTTCGCAGTGTAAATAAAGACCATCGGCGCGACACACACGCTCCGCAGCTGCGTCTTCTGCCGCACAGCAGGAAGAACGTGCCGGGCAGAAGAGCAGATACGAACCATGTGGAGGTTCGGACCATGAATCTGTGTTTCCGGCCGATACGGAGATGAATGTTGGAAGCGGCCGGTCGCTGCGGTCCGGCGCCGTGATGGATATGATGGAGCGATTTCATTACTGTCCTGTAGCAGAGAAATGATTAATGACACGCAGGTGATCTATAGGTGGATATGGTTGATTAGATTTGGAGAGATTGCGATTAAGACGTCTCCATGTTATTAATGGAATGAAAGGTTTGTTCATCTTGGTTGACAGCAGCACTTTACAGGCCTCCAGCTGATGCCTCCACGCCCAACTGATGCCTCTTCACGTGTTCTTCATTAAATATCTTTTTTGGCGCCATCTATCACTGCGTTACTGTAACTACTTTTACTTCACAGTCGCAAACACCCAACGGTGAAGTTTGCAGTCCCAGCAATCAGCGTACTGCGGCAGAGATCCTCCTCGATAAGAACGATGTGCCTTTTAGGCTTCGACACCGCGAGGTTCCTGTTCCTCATTCACGTGATTTACACTTCTAATGCATCTCCGGTGTCGATGCCTGAGATGTAAGAGTGTCTCCTGATCGTACTTTATATGAGACTAAAGTGTGGAGCTGGAAGAGGAGAGGGAAAGTTTGAAAAAAAATATATCTGTCACTGTTTGGAGGAGGTGGAAAACCCCTGGGAGAAAGCAAGACACACACAACACACACAACACACACACACACACAAAACGATTGCAATCAAGAAATAATTAAGCAAGTACAAATCGCTGCGAAATTTGATCCCACTACTTCACCCTTTTGCCAATTTTGACATATTTACAGTTTTAGCAAATAGTTCCTGATTACAATCAAAATACTATTCACACTGAGACGGAAAAACATAACAGACATGAAGCCAAAGAGAGAGAAGCAGAGCAGGAACAGGTACTGGAAAATCTGAGAGAGAGAGAGTAGAGATGAAAGTGTGTGAGGAGGGAGGTTTGAGTTTGCGGGGGCGTCTGAGGTGAGGCTTCATTGGTGCGGCGGCTGAGGGCAGAGGCAGGCTGACAACGCTGGCCTGTGGCGCTAATGAAAGCGTCTGTGGAGGGGAGAAGGTTTCCACAGAAGAACAACGGAGGGCAACATCATTTCATCCCACACACACACACACACACACACACACACACACACACACACACACACACACACACACACACACACACACACACACACACACACACACACACACACACACACACACACACACACAGGAAAGGGAACATTCTCCCTCTACACCATCACACCTCGTACCCCCCGCTTTCATCGTCGGTAATCTAAAAAGGCACCAGGGTCATTTGAAGCAAAACGGAGGGGATGTGATCTCATCGTTTCCTACGCCGATCCAATTTTCTTTAAACGAATGAAGGTGACAGCGTGTGGGTCGTGTGGTGGTAACGTCCAGGAGGAATGGGATGAGTAAAGATACAGCAGCGAGGGATTACCGCCCATGTGATGCTCTTACACGCGGTTAATAACGCCGCTATCAGACGCCGTAATTTACACGCCTACCTGGGCCAAACACATGCATGACCGTGGCTACCGCTGACATTTAAAGAAGGATTACGGAAGTGTAGATAACGATTTGGCAGACTGGCAGAAACTCAAAGGAGCCAATGGAGATTAAGGTGCTGAGGCAATTTCTCAGCTTCTACAGGGGAACCATTGGGAGCGTCTGCAGGGCTGAAGGTTCTGACCCGCAAGAGGTTAAACATCTTGTTCGTACCATTTTGCACCATTCATTCACCAATTTTTGTCTTGAATCTTGTCTTGAAATCCGCTTATAGTTGTTGAAAATGTGTCGACGTGGATAAGACAGCAGAGGAAACACCACAAAGGCGACTGTCTAACGTCAAAGAAACTTTACGGCGGTACGTTTGGCAGGATTGAGCGGCGGGACGAGGAGATGGGGGATTCGGGGGAGGACTGAAATAGCACCAAGGTTAGAGTTGTTTGTGTGGATGCTTGAGATACGGCGGGGAGGAGAGGAGATAAGAGCAGGAGGAGCTGTCTGAAGTATTGAGACGTAGCGGCGGCCCGGCAGATAGAGGAGGGATGGTTGCTGTGCAGAGATAAAGCCAAGCCACTGGGCTGATAGATGAGGGCAGCGCCAAGGTCGGCCCCGCGTAGCATTAGCACGCAACTGTGTGTGCTAACCTGTGTCGTCTATCTATGCGCACGCTTCTGTGCTCATATGTTGGATGGAATAAAAAGCAGCAGACGGGCCAAAACGACAGATTGCGTCTCCGTATCAGTGACTGAGTTGTCTCTTTGTTGCATTTACACACACAGAGACTCTGTCTTTGTCCTACGGACTCAGATCATAGATTTGTCCTGATATAGGTTTCTGCAGATTTGGTGTCAGCAGAGTTGTGTTGTTGTTCTAGAAATGACTCAATGTGACGGAACAAAGTGTATCAGGGGAGAATTTAAACTTTTGGGCCATTTATTAATTCAATTGAGTTTGGATGGCAACATACTCATGGTTTAACTCTTTAACTGTAAACTAAACTGAACATTTCAAAACAAAACTGAGTGTGTTGGCAAAAACACGCACAACAAGCCTTTGTGATAATGAGTTTCTAAAGGGAGCGGCTGGATTCAACACACACACACACACACACACACACACACACACACACACAAGGAGGAAGTTGCACAAGTTGCTGAAATATCTGGAGCAATTATCAGCGATCTAAATCATCTATTAACCCGATCAATGATCAAATGAACAATGGAGAGCCTTGCAGGTATGTGGAGAGGACGGGAACAATTAGAACTGCACCAGGAGAGGGGGATGGGAGGAGGAGGAGGAGGAGAAGGGGGAGAATAATGAAGAGAAAGGGAAGGGGCGGGACGAAGGTATGGAGCAGAGAAATGAGGACTAGGCAGGGGCGGAGAAAGGGGAGGGGAGGAAGAATTGATGAAGGATGAAAGGGAGAGGATGGAAGCAAGGAGCAAAGCGAAAAAGGGGAGGAGAAGGGGAGGAAGAGGAATGAGGAGTGAGAGATGAGGGATGAAGAACAGGAGAGAGAGGAGGAGCCTGAACGGGCAAAGACACAGAGGAGAAGGAAGGCCGGAAGATGAGGAAGACGCAA